>NC_073702.1:64583450-64890825 GCF_023634085.1 Falco cherrug | reverse complement strand
ACAAAACCCCCCACACCGATCTGTAAAATCAAGATCCCTTTAGGTTCACTGGGACTTTTGCTTCTGTACCTCGTAAGTACTTCTAAAAATTTCATTAGAATATTCATAGTATTGTTAATTAAAATGACTACAGAATGCTGCCTTCATTACAGAAAGGCTGTTAATGGCCTACGCTGTTCTTGTCTGGAGTTACTTCTGTAGAACATGTTATTCAGTATTATCTTCTATTTGGGCAATGCAAAAGGTGTTGAGTAAGTGTGGTAAAAGCCTCTTGTTTCCTATTGCTTTGTTAAAGAAAAATTAGTATTCATCACAGATCTTAGATTTCATGGGTTTTAGTGTTGAGTTTTTAACTAAAAATGAAGCTGTTTTTTAGCACTGATGCAATTTGAAATCATAGTGATCGGATATCTTGATGTAATTGTGACATCTTCCTGGCTTGCTGCTCTGTATCTATATAAATTATGTGGGACAGAATGTAAAATAATTGTTGTTAAGTTTTAGAAATGATACAGAAATAACATAACAATAGTATGGATTAATTATTGTCACACCCTTTAAAAAATGTATCTGTTCATAACAATCCAAACTCTCATATTTGAGAACTAAAAATTAAATTATGCTCACAAATACGAAAGACGGCATTAAAAACAAACACCAACCCTAAACCCCCAGATTCCAGGAAAGAGTGTATGGTGAGTGACTAATTGTTTAGGAGTGATTGCTATGTTAAAAACGGCTAGTGAATGGGATGTCAGACATGAGCAAACCAGAGTTAGGGGTAAGGAAGCTGTGCTGGTGTGGTGATGTTGGAACAATAAACCTGTTTCTGATGCCAGTGCTTGTTTTACAACAACGCTAACATTGGAAAGGCTTCAGAAAAAAAAGACTTTTCTGAAAAGGTTAAAAAAAAAAGTTAGTTAATGCATGAGAATTCTGTTTGTGTCTTTACTGTTGGCTTGTATCTGTGGGGGAAATGTCCAATACAAAATGCTTTGTTGGATCTAAGCGTAAGAAGATTGTGTCCTAAAGCAGTTAAAATGAAAATAAAGTTCAGAATGTTAGTGGCAAGGCTAACTAACCATTGAGAAACTTTAGAGTTACTGGATTTTGTATGCCCCGAGGTTTTAAAAAATGAGGTTAGTTGTCTCCCTTCTTAAAAAAACCAAACAAACCACAAACAAAACCCAACCCAAAATAAAACACAAACCCACTAACACAAACAGCAACTACTTAGTACATTTACGAAAAACTGATTAATATAGAAATAGTTGCTATTCGGAAAACTAGGAGAGAAAAGCACTGAATATTCAATTTTGTTTTGACTGAGTAAATGCAAATAAATTTTTGTAAAAAAAAATTAATTTCAGGTGTGAAAAACTGTTCCTGGGAAACCAGCTGAACTCATATTTTGATGACCTAATTCATGACAGAATTTAATCTTGTTTGGGTGGAGGGTAGATTCTTAAATTAAAATACTAGCTTAGTTAAAGAAAACCCTTAAATCATTTAGATGTATCTTGAGGACACAGTTCATAGAGTACTTGTCATAGACATTGCTCTCCCATTCTGTAAACAGAATAATTGTCTCTTTTTCCATTTTGAATGTTTGCAGGGTAAGCTTCAGAAGAAATTGGGTAGAAAGGGGTTCACTTAAAACGGCAGTGTGAAATCTCCAGTCCTACTTGGTGCTGTAATTTAATATACCATATCTTGAAACCAAGACTAATTTTGAGCAAGGGGTTGCTTTTATGTATAGCAGTAGGTATGAGAGCCTTGTAAATCTTAATATAGCTGTTCAGCAAAGAGTTTGAAATTAAGAACCTGAAGGGTTTTCGTTCTTACATCTAAGCTATGCAGCGATATGCAACGTATAATTTAATTGTTGGATTCATTTTGACTATGTTAGAAGACCTGTATAAGTCTCAAACCAAGACTTTAACATACTCTTTAGTTAGAATTTCTTTCATCCAGAGCTTTGTCTGTTTAGCATTAACATTTAATTATTTTTCCTAAGCTTATTTTCAGCAAGCATTTATGGACCTTCCTAAATTGCTCACTCGAGTCAAAGATGACCCAGCCATTCTGTGGCTGTCCTTCAGGGTATACTCAGTATCAGATGAGGCAGACAACTGACATTTTTCTCCTTTGGCTCTTCATGCACAATGGCTCCGCATATACATTCCCCCTTTCCCTTTGGAGACACTGGATTGTCCAAGCTGATGCACACCATACTGGATATGGATAGGACCTCCCAGCTTTCCATCCTGAAACTGCTTCCCTGCATTAAGCCTTCTGAATAGCCATAGCCTGACAGACTAGGCAAGTTTTTGTGAAGTGGGAGATGTGAGGTTGAATCAACTCACGAGAGTGCTGAATGCAGTTCTCATGCACACTAGATGAATGATTTGATCACATGCTTATGATGTAAAAAACGGACACTACCATTTGAAAGCAAAAAATGTCCTGCTCAGTTCCTTGCATCAGGCTAGCACATGCCAAAGGGACAGAAGATGCTTCCTTGCAGCCCCCAGGAAACTATCTGGGGATGGGAACCAACAGCACCATCCTTAGGATCATCCTTATGGGTCAGTTTAAGCAGCCGGGTTCTCACTGTGCTGGCATGGGGCAGCCCCCTGCTTCACTGCTTGGCCCCTGCTTCGCCGCTTGCTGGCGGGAGCCCATTTCTCTGAGCAGGGAGCAGGGGTGCTGCCTTGTTTGGGGCCCAGATTCCTCTCTGGGGAGCTGGAAGCGTTACAGAAGCTGCCTTCTAGGCATCTTAACTCTTCCGTCCGAACTGACCCTCTGATATTAAGAGTGTGTGTGTGTGTATATATATAAATACAATGTATTTTGACCAGGGCATACACAAACGTTCTGTACCTAACTACAGGAGCTGGAGCACTGGAGTGTGGCAGGCAGCTGAGGGAAAAGTAATTATTTTCGCTTTGTGTGTTTCACTGTTGACAAGTACAGCACCATTACAGTTCCAGACACAGCCTGTGAGTTTCTAGCCATGTATACACTGGCATATTTTCCGTATGCCTTTTAGTCTTATAGATACATCTATCTCTATAGTGTCAACATTCTTATTGTTTCAGAACTGTGTATGCTAAGGTTAGAGTGATTTTTATACTAACATGTGTGCTAATATTGGTAACTGACATGTTTAAGTATCTTTATAGACATCATATTTTGTATGTTGTTTTTGATATTAAAGGATATACATTTTGCTAGCCTTACCTCTATTCTTTAAAGTTCTGCTGTTAGAAGGGTAAGAAATGGATGTCTAATATCTTTCATGGTGCTAAAATAACTGTGATCAGCCTCAAATTATTCAGAATAAAGATGGTAGTTCTTAAGTACCCCATTTGTTACTAAATGCATCATTTTTAGTCTTGTTCTCCCATAAAGCTTGTCATTTCTTAAAAGTAATTGTGATAATTGAGTCTGATGTGCAGACTTTTATACAGAAGTCTTTACAGCTTTTATTACCACTGTGCTCTGATTGGAATGTACCCATTACACTTGCTCCTAAATTAATACATGCTGCAACCAGTTTCATTCTGATTCCACTGACAATCCATTTTAAGACCAATTATTTATAAACCTAAACTACTGACTTCCAGAGTTAGGTGCTTCTGAAAATTTCATCTGCTCTGTTTTCCATTCTGGGGTTTAATATCAAACTTCCAGAACAGTTGCATTCACAAAAGGCAGAAGTAAAATTGAGGGAGGGAGGGATAAACTTGAGTGGCATTTTAAAGGAATTCTCTTATTTTTTTGCATCATGAACTGCCAGTGTAATTCAGTGGACCTTTTGATCATTTACTGGCCTATGACCAATTTCACCTTGACTTGCCTTGGCAGTATGGTGTTTCCTCATTTACTGAAGCTGTCAATCACAGGAGTTAATTCACTTTCCTTTGTAGTGGGGCCAACTATTTCATTTTCTTTAATAAACATATCTGATAATGTTTAGTGGGAAATATTCCCATTTCACCTGGGGTTATTCTCTAGACTGCTTGTATTTCAAATTGGAATTAAAAAAAGATGCTCAAAACATTTATAAGAGCTGGAGTGCTGTTCCCATTTGCAGTCTCAAGATACAAAACCTCTTTGTAAGAATGTGAAACAGAAATGAGGAAAAGCCTATAGAATACATTTCAAATACTTTGCACCTTTTTCAGGTAGCTATTTTATACCAGGATTTATCATGGATGTGAATTAACAAGGAAAAATACAAAGATCTAGAAACGCAGTTTGACTTGTGTGATTTTTCAGAAAAGAAATACTGTTGTTTTATACTTGGTTTATTTCGAATACTCTACTGATGGACCTATGAGCAGCAGCTCAGCAGCATCCTGCAGGTGTCTGATGGTGAGTTGCAGAGTTGTTTGTTGTAGCTAGTTAGTTTGGTTTTTTTAATGTATAAAACCATTCCCTGCGCTTATTCTGCAACATGCCAACCACTGCCAGAAGAAACAGGACTAGGTTGCTGCGCTCCATGTGCAATGTCTGTTACATTCTAGCACGTATTTCTGTTCTGAACAACTCAAAGATAATTCCATGTTGGACTGCTTTTTTTTTTTTTTTTTTAATATCTTTGAGTTGTTCGTGAGGCTTCGAAGTGGCAAGCCTTCTCTGCACAGTGAAATAAGTATGGTGTAAGACTGCAGCGTGCAAGTTCAGGGGTTAATAGCCCTTGCACTTCCACTCTTACAAAGCCGGCCAGCGGCCGCGGGCGGTGGAAAACTGGGTTTTGTTTTGTTTTGTTTATTTTTTTTAAAAAAAATAAAGACCAACAACAAACGCCCCCCCCCCCAAAACACCAAAAAAACCCACAGCAAAGCGGGCGGGGGCCGACACGGACCTGCCGCCATTTTCCGCAGGGGCCCGGCTGCGGGCGGGCGCTCCGCGCGGCGCACGCCGGGAGCCGCAGGGCACGCCGGGAGCCGTAGTTCCCTCGCGCCGCCATGCGAGGGGGGCGGGGCCGGCATCCCCGCGGGCCGCAGCGGCCGTCGGTGCCGGCGCCGCGGCGGGAGGAGCCATGGCCGGCGCCGAGCGGAAGAAGCAGGTCCGGTTCGCCGCCCCGGGGGAGGCGGCGGGGCCGCGTCTCTCAGCCGCGCCGCAGGCGGAGGTGGTCGGCGGCGGCGGCCGGCGGTGCGGCCGGGCCGGGGACGGAGCCGCGCTGCGCTGGTGCATCTCCGGGGCGCTGTGCGCGGCCTTCCTGGGGCTGGTGAGCGCGGCGGGGGCGGGCGGGCGGCTCACCGCACCTGCGGCCCCGTCCCTCTGCCCGCCGGCGGGCCCCGAGCCGCTCGGCCGCCCCTCGGCCCGGCCGGGGCCGCGAGCCGCCGCGGGCGCCGCGCCAGTCATCCCGTTAACGTGTGTTGCAGGGGATGAGCATCGCGGTGCTGGGGCCCACCTTCCCGAACCTGGCCGCCAACGTCCACCGGAACGTCAGCGACATCTACTACATCTTCGTGGGCCGGTCCCTGGGCTACCTGGGCGGGTCGGTGCTCGGGGGGGTGCTCTTCGACTGCATGAACGCGCACCTCCTGCTGGGTGAGTGCCGCGCCGGGCGGGAAATGGCGCCCTCCGGTGCCGCGCGCGCCGCCGGGGCGGGCCGGGGGCGGTGCGGGGCCGGGGCCGCCGCGCTTGTGCTGCGGGTCGCTGTCGCGATAGTCGGTCCCGTTCGTTTTGTGACACCGCGCGCGCCCGGCCACAGCGCCGTCCAGCGCCGTTCCCAAGCGGCTGCGCTCGCCGGGCACACCGATAGCGGGAACCGAGAAAACCTGTCGGACAGGTGCCTTTGGTCTGGGCAGGGGAAGTGAAACCGGGTTATTTTTTCCCTTTGTATCAAGTAATACACGTAGTGTAGATCCTCTTGGAACACGCAGCTTCAATAACGTCACTCTGTGAAACAGTAACAAAACGGGCAGCGGTGTTTGGGCTTTCACGGGCACAGGGCAGAAGGCTCCCGCATGAGGGACGCGACGCTTCTGGGGGAGAGCTTCGTAAAACCTTCCCTTTCTTAAACCTCATCAGAAGTGATCATCTTTGTGTACTGAGGTGCTGATTGGAGGGCCTTATTAGAACTTCTTCAAAGTGGAAAAATATTAAATACCACATGTGGTGGTGGTGGAAACTTGCTGCTCAGTCGTTGCCTAGCCATGAAAATGTTTACAACTCTGTAGGAACCACATTATCATCTTATGACATGTGGAAACTCCACTGTAAGGAGCACAGGACTGGCTTTGTCCTGGCAAGAGCAGGGCTGCTTGGCCACCAGGTCACCAAGAACCACACTCGGCATCCAGAAATGAGGTGTTCCTTCTAGTGGTGTTAGTATCTCGTTCAGGTAGAGATTCTAGAAGCACACTTAAAATAGTGGAAGCCCTGTCTTTTTTTTTCTTTCTAGTGCAGTAATGGTAGCATGTGCCTTTGCGCTGTAAGTTAGGGACTAAACCAGATACCAGAGCTCACTCTTCCCCTTCTTCTTCCCATACTTTTACAGGGGGAGTTTCCAACAGAACTGTGACTCCGTGGCACAGGTCCCCTGAGGACTGTGCTGCAATTACAGGGTTATTCAGAGAGTATGAGAAGATCCATTTTCCATTGCTAGTGTTTGAACTAAGTCTCCTCTTCTCCCCGTATGCCTGTCCTCTGCTATCGGGAGCAGTCACGTCATATAATATGCTTGTCTGTCTCCTCTTTCTTTTCCCCCTGTTTCTTGCTGTCTTCATCTTCGCAGATCAGTTCTTACTTGCTCTTGTTTTAAGATGTCTTTAATTGATCTCCTCCCTGTTCTTTATTCCTCTCCTCCAGAACACCTGTAACGTGGGTATCCTTTAGCCTCCTTGTATATCTGACAAGGTCAGAGTTGTCTGTCGTTTACCTTCTGTAACGGAATTAATACACCTGTGGAAGCGAGTGTTAACTTGAGTAGTTTAGCGTTTGCTTCTTATCCTGAGGTATCACGCAGGACAGCTGTCTGTCAGCAATGCGTGCAAAATGATTCATCTCCTAATCCTTTCCAATTTGGTAGTGCTTTTGGCAAAACCAAATTTGAACCACTGAATGTTCTCTCATTTTTATCATCTGAGGGCTGCCTGTAAGAGATTTTGGCTTGTGTAGTTTTATCTCCCATCTTTTCAACTACTGAAGCTCTGCTACTGTACAAAAAAATTGAAGACATAATCTGTCTTTGTCAAGGAAGCTTTTAAGGATCAATCTTCAGGCGCAGAGCTGAAGTGGACAACTGGGAACTTGCTGAGAAGTTACTTCTCGGCTCTGAGTGGGGCATCTGAGCAGCTGTACTTAACACATCCCATCTTTAGCTTTTTCTTCATGCAGCTTAGCAGCTCAGCTTCAAAAATGTTTTGAGGCATGTATTCCAGCTATCTTGCAAGGCCCGTAGTGTTCTGGTTATTTATGTTTTCCTTTGTTGTTGGAATTAACCTAAGTTCTTAATTACATCAGTCCCCATTGATCTTTTTAATTACCTATCCCATCTATGCTCAAGCACTGATTTGAAAAATAATAGTGATATCTGAACTGGTACCAGCTTTCTAAAAGCCTAATCCTATACGTTTGAGATATACATTGCAGATTATTTTATGAATGTCATTATAAGCATAGGATTTAACTGCTGAACTTCTTCCCAAACTGTAATGAAAGTAATTTCCATCTGCTGAAAATATTTTTTGAAACAGCATATTGCAAGTGTAGTTAATAATAGCAAAACTAATAGTCAATGAATTGCTGCTAAATTTACTATGAGAAATTTTGTAGTTCTGTCTCAAAACTCCAGAAACGCTTTGGAATGTCTCGTGTGAGAATGTAATATAAATGAAAGTCAGCATTTTTGTTTGGAGGTCGCTTGTTGGCCAAGGTGCAATTGCTTTATAGGATGTTAAGAGTTTAGTGATTTGGGTTCTTTTCAAATGGGGCCATATTTAATGCTCTGTAGTTCTCAGAGGGTAAACCTCATACTGTTCAGAAACAAGGTTTACTTCATTTGTGGTAAAGTAACATTTCTAGATCAGAAGTTTGCAGAAGATACTGAAATGGCACTTCTAAACCAAAAGTTTGCAGAAGACTTCCTAGTGTTGTAGCAGCAGTTGCTACTCCCTTTGCAAATAAAGCTTTGGCAAAACAGGTTTTTCATGCAGTGTTTATATCCTGATGAAATTCCTTTTTTTCCCAGTGAAAAATGACTCTGTTGAACTTCCCAGCTGCCTCTGCTAATCATGAATTGAGGTGGTTCGGTTACATTGTCTATTAGTATTATCTGTAACTATAATAGTTACGAATGTATTTGTATTTCTTGGTCTTCTTCATGTTTCATAGTTTAAATGGCAACTGTAGTATGTGAGGTTTTTGTTTTGTTTTTTAACTTTTCCAGCATTATCCATGTTTGGAACAACGGTTGGTCTTTATGGGATACCCTGGTGTAAGAAATCCCTGCTGTTAACTGTCTTGATGTCAGTTATTGGAGCTTCCATGGGAATTCTAGACACAGGTAAGGGACCACGTGGTCCAATAGCTCCTTTACTGAACTAACTGAAACTTGAAGCTCACTACAACTGTTGCTGGTATTTCATGGGACACATCTTCAGTTAAAAGAGGGGAGCCATTTTACCTGGCTGGGATTCTTCTGATTATTCTGGTCCTGAGACTTCCAGTGTTTATGTCTCTGTGACAGGCTTTCCTTAAGGGGCTGGGGGAGCTGGGCATCTCTTGTGTCCAGGAGGAGATCAGTATGCTTTTCTGTGGGCCTTTACAGGCATAAAGAAAGTGTCACATGCCCTTTAAGCAGTGTTTTCTTACAGAAAACTTACTCGTCTACAGGAAGCTGGTTGGGTTACAGTTCATTAGCGTTAGCTGGAGCTAATCCTGAGCAAGCCCTAGTGTTTGAGAGATTCTCTGAGTTGCTGTGTTGGAGAGCTGCCTACCCAAAGCTAGCTAGGTGCCGTTTGGGAATTCACAGCAGACATTTATTGCCATGGCTCGCTTACAGCACCATGGCTTCCGTTTCCCTGAAGTAAGGAATATTTGCTGCCCTCGACCAGCCTCGTGTAGGTGTTTGGGAACACAGATTTATTCTGTCCCGCAGATCAGACTGTGGCATGTGTGTACTGCAAATGACCTGGAAAACCCCCCACTTTTGCTGGAAATCTGTTTAAAACCGGTTTATTAGTAGAGGCTTCTTACTGGAGGAAGATGTACTGGTGAAGTTGCAGAGCAAATTTGGTGTGGCTGAAAGGTCAGTTATACCAGAGGTGTGAAACTCCCACAGAAAGCAGTACACTGAGCATGACTTGGAAAGGGTGAGTTAGTGACGCCTGGGCGTAGCAGGCAGTTTGGATCGGGAGGCGAGGCCACGGCAGGAGACTGGGCACGCTTCGAGACGACTGGGTAACACTGGCATACTTGCAGCTGGAGATCAGGAAACAACCAAAATACATCAGCAGGGGAGTGTTGGGGTGTTGCTGTGGAAGGTGGCGATGAAGCCGCAATAGGCAGCTGCTCACCTGATGTCCCAGCAGCGTGCTGACTTCCCTGGCTTACAGAGGGAGCCTGTGGTTACTTACTAGCCCGCAAGGTAGTGCTGGATCTGGTTGACCGGCTTCAGGACAGGCTTATTTCTGAGAAGAGCCGGCTAATGTGTTAGCCTCGCTGTCCAAACGGCTCTGGGAGCGTCCCAGCCAGCGACTGTGTGCGGTGGCTTGGCTGGTGGGCAGCACACAGGAACGACAGCTGCACCTGTGAACCGTCTGCTGAAATTCTGTGGAATTTGAGGGAGCTCTGTTAACACTAAAAAGACCACGATGAAGGATCCAGTAATGAAAAAGACCGTTTTGCAGGGCACAGGTTATGCTAATTAACCTGAGTGCAAAGGTGTATTTGCTGCCTGTGGTAGGATCATTATATGTGGCACTTGGTTCAAAGAGTCTTCCTATGGGAATATTCTGCCGGCTGGTTGTAAAAATGCCTTCAGTGGGTGGGTGTGCTCCTTGGAAGTCAGACCTCTGAGGCAGGGAGACTTCCCGGCCTGAGCAGGAGTAGCAGGAGTAACAAAGAGCAAGGCAGTAGAGTTTAACTGACTTAATCTAGAAGAGTGTTAGTGCTGAGTGACAAGGGTCGCTGTACTGTAGCACAGGAATTTGCTTACTGTTCTTATTTCCCTGCATTCTTCTCAGGGACTACTTAAAAATGTCTCCCTGAGATCTTATTTTCTAGCATTATTGTTGATCTGAGGGCATTGTAGTT
The DNA here is from genome assembly GCF_023634085.1 of Falco cherrug. Taxonomy (NCBI): domain Eukaryota; kingdom Metazoa; phylum Chordata; class Aves; order Falconiformes; family Falconidae; genus Falco; species Falco cherrug. Next base: position 64,880,550 of record NC_073702.1, on the reverse strand, counting down.
TGGTCTTTGCAGCGGTGTTATTGTAAACCTTTCCACTTCTGGAAAGTCATTTGAACGCAGTCGGGGTGGTCCCAGCCCATCAGAATCAAGTGATTCTTGGTGTTTCCTGGGATGCTGGTTAATGAAGCCTCTGATTCTTAGTGTTGTGCATCGTTGCTTTAAATACAGAAATGAGCAGCAGTTAATTGGCTCTTCTGAGAAAAGGCTGAAAAGTGCTGCAAATTGTCGGGTAGGGTAATTAGAGTCATAGAATGACTGAGGTTGGAAAAGACCTTTAAGATCCCGGAGTCCAACTGCTAACCCAGCAGTGCCGAGTCTACCACTAACCCATATCCCTCAGCGCCGCATCTACATGTCTTTTAATATCTCCAGGGATGGTGCCTCCAGCACTTCCCTGGGCAGCCTGTTCCAATGCTTGACAACCCTTTCGGTGAAGAATTTTTTCCTGATATCCAGCGTAAACCTCCTCCAGTGCAACTGCTGGATCGAGCCACTGCGTGGCTCTTCGTTTTGACTGCTGTGAATACCCTCCTAAAGCTCAGGTAATCACGTGGGCTTAAGGTACTTACAGGCAGAATTTCAGTTAACTGCAGTTCTGCACATTGTATTTGCTAAGCATAGTATTATTGCAAATTGAATTGGTTTTGTAGGTTATGGGTTTTTTGCCTTTTCCCCCCCATCCAAAAACAGTACCTGGTTTCAGACTAAAATGACTGATTCCTCCTCTCTCTGATCTGCAGGTGGCAATGTACTGGCACTGAACACCTGGGGAGCAGAGGCTGGGCCACATATGCAGGCCTTACACTTCAGTTTTGCTGTTGGTGCGTTCGTGGCTCCGATCCTGGCTAAAATGGCCTTGGGAGGCTCCGAATCTAAAGACCTGCCAGTAGCTGAAAAGAGAAACCAGTCTGTCCCGAGGGCTGTGCCGACAGCATCAGCTGCATCAGCTGCGTCAGCACTGAAACACCATCTTGGTGCAGATTTTTTGTGGTCCTATGTTGTCATCGGGACCTATCTTCTGTTAGTTTCTTTCTTCTTTTTTATTTTGTATTCAAAGGGCAGCTCAGCTCGAGACAAGTCAAAGGCTTCTCTGCAGAAGTGCGCGTTTGCCAAGTACCACTATGCTCTTATCCTTCTCCTGTTCATATTCTTCTTCTGCTACGTGGGAGCGGAGGTCACTTACGGCTCTTACATATTTACTTACGCAAAGGTCTTTGCCGAGATGAAAGAAAACGAAGCAGCCGCTTTGAATTCTGTCTTCTGGGGTGCGTTTGCTGCTTGCAGAGGAGTGGCAATATTCTGTGCTGCTTGCTTGTACCCTGGCACCATGATCCTGCTGAGCATCATAGGCTCTGCCGTCTCGTCTTCGTGCTTGGCCTTCCTTGCAAGGTACCCAGCCTCACTGTGGGTGGGGACCGCGGTGTACGGAGCATCGATGGCCACCATCTTTCCCAGCGGCATCTCCTGGATAGAACAGTACACGGTCGTGCAGGGAAAGTCGGCTTCTCTGTTTGTGATCGGTGCCGCGCTGGGCGAGATGTGCATTCCTGCAGTGGTGGGGTATCTTCAAGGCAGGTTTCACCACGTCCCTGTGGTTATGTACACTGCCTTGGTGACTTCTGCGATGACAGTTATACTCTTCCCTCTGATGTACAAATTGGCCAACTCTCCTGGTGAGAGTGACATGAAAGAAGCGGGCGAGAGCGAGGACCGGAAAGCTTTGCTGTCAAACTCGGGGCTTAATGAGGATGAAGAGGATGAGGAGGATGTTGGGGAGTGGAACGAAGCAGACTTTGAGGTAATAGAAATGAATGACACGCTGAGAAACTCTGTGGTAGAGACCTCCCGTAAGATACCGGGGGACTCTCCAGCCAAAGGCTCTCTCCAGCCCCATCTGGACGCCGTATTGCGTGATTCTCCAGTGGTTGCTGGTGGCTCCCCTGGGAGAAAAAACGTGAACGTTGACCGGGAGAAGAATGATTAAAGTAAAAGCCGACTTTATTTGTTTTAAAGGGAAATGCCATTGAATTGTAGCTGTTCTTGTAAAGTGGTTCAAGAATTTTTGATAGTGGCGCAGAGCTCCACGTGTCCATTTCCATGTTTGTTTGGCCCTTTCTCCTCTTCCGTTTTCAGTCTGCAGTGATGTGTCTTGGAGCAGGAAAGGCCATGAGGACATGAATGGGGTAACATGATAAAATGTATAGACTGTACCAGAAATGTTTATAAACGTAAGAGATGTTTTCTAAATGTGAGGCATGCATTTCGGTAATATATACTGCAATAAGCACTAATTAGGAAAGAAGGGAACTGCTTGGACCACTCATTTTTTTGGGGTGAGTGAAGGGTGCAGTTCTGAGGTGCTTGGTCACAGAATCTCTTGGTAAGAGAGGAGAGAAATCGGTTATCTGTGATGCTGAACTTTTCAACCTCATGAAAGAGGAATGTTTCTACTGCACTGAAGGGTTGTGTGTGAGAGGCCAAGCCCTGTTCTAGGTCCATGTGACAGTTTGACAGGTGTCCGTCTGTGTGGCCTTGTGCGTTTCGTTTGTTGCACATGGTAACAAATGGAGTGGGATGGCAGAGGGAGCGAAGGTTAAACCTGCATTTCTTCAGCTTCCCTTTTCCCCATTTCCCTCCTGCACGCTACGTTAATTGCTTTGTGTGTGATGAAAGTAGGGGGTGTTATCTGATGGCATGGACAAATCCCACGGGTGGACGAGGAGGGGGAAGCGGTAACTGCTTCTGCTCCGCTTTTGCAGGAGTTCCCGTTGCCCCGGGGTGGTCACAGGTTTCCCTTGGCAGAGACTGGGTTTGGTGCAAGACAAACAACAAAAGATGCGGAGATGGCTCCATGGCCGCTCCCCACCGCACCTGCAATCCGTAGGCTTGCCCTGAGTTGACGGCAATTTGAAAACATTTCCCCGTACCTGATACCATGTTGTCAGAGGAAAATTATTTTAAGAAACACACCTGGCGACCAGGAAGATTTTAAATAACCCCTGATTCGTACGCTGATTTTTTGAATGAAATTCCAAATCAGAATGTCCTGCACGTAGGATTGTTCTCAGGGATAGTTTACACGTCTTGCATAATCAAGTACTAAAACAGCCAGAAAATGAATAAAGCTGCATTTGGAAATACACTGTAACCTCTCTGAACCTTCTCTACTGATTGCATGTCTATACACACTTACTTGTGGTTCTGACTGCTGTCTTCCCGACAAACGTAAATGCACTGTGCAAAAAAAGGTTGTTCTTTTTGGTACTGGCTGTATTAATTCCTGCATGAGGCACTTGAGTTCATCCCCATTTTACCCCCTTAAAAGCAGGTGGCCTGTGTAGTAGGAATGGAGCAACAGCCTGGAATGCCAAGGTAAGAGCAGCCTTCTGCCAGAAGGATCCCAAAAGCAGCAGCAGGAAGACAGAGTGGAAGTGCTGTAACCACCTTGAATGGTACCGGGTAGAGTCACGGCTGATTGATACGTGGCAGCCTGTGTCTGTTCGACGTCTAAATTTTGAGTCATCATAGACTTACAGTCATGTAGAGCCTTCGATGTCAATTCTGGCCTCAAATTTGAAATGGAATATGCTTACGGAAATAGTTCTCCTTACCCCCTCAGAGCATGCCTTTAACGAAGTGTTCGAAGCAATTTGAGATTAAGAGATCTAGGACATTTCCAGTGAGTCCAGCTCACAGCAGTTTTAGACATCCTTGATGTTCAAGGCTGTAGCTTTCCTCGTTCTTAGATTCTGGTGTTCCTCAAGGTTTGTTTTTTAGATGACAAATGTTCTTTTCCACAGGTTTAGATTTCCCTCCAAAGTAAACTGCTTCCTGGCATATGCAGTTAACAGTGAGGATCTATTTACAGTGCCTTTTAAGTTGCAGATCCTCCAGAAAGCTCAAACACTCAAACTTGCATGTTATGGGTTGAAATTACTTGAAGTGAACTGTATTACTTTACCATTGCTTTGCTTATGCTAGAAAAGTCATCTCTGTGTTGAGGACGAGAGCTACGGTCCATGGATTAGATAACTGAATTTAAAAAGGATCCTATTTTTGTCCATAAAAACAGGCATGGGTTGAAGATGAGCACTTGCCCATTTACTCCAGCGTTAAAGGTAACCTCTTGCAGTTAAACGTAAAATAATATGGTTTTTTTAATCCCTTAAGCGCTGCCAAATGCTGGATTGTACTGCAAGCATTAACATGTTCGTCCTGGTGTTTGCACTTTGATTCTGTACATGACCAATGCTAGAATGCAAGAGCAGGCCATGTTTTGTGCCTTGATGGTTTTTTTTTTTCAGTTACTTTGCATTAAAATGCATTAAAATGTGTGAATGTTCTATTAAATATTTAATCAGTTTTTATTCTGCTTGGTGTGGGTTTACATTGTACTGTATAATGCGAAATTTAAGACTGACTTGTAATATATATATACTTGAATGTAATAAATTCTGAACTGGAGAAGGCACTCAGGTTCCTTGATGTAAATAAAAGTTTTGTTCTATTTTTCAAAGCTACTCTGGCCTTCTAAATTTAAAACTCACTCGTCTTTTGACTAACGGGATACTGAAAATGTTCCTCTTCTGGGCTGGGGAAGGTCTCCAAAGAATCAATACTGAGGTTTTGGATCCCAAAGCTTAAACTGGAAACCAGAATGCGGATTCCTCACTCTTCCTTGAGCACTGCTGTTTACGTTACTATTTATGTGCCAACTGAGGGAAACAAAGGTGCCTGCAATTGAGGGTAAGTAGAAAAAGAGCATATAATTTTTACCATATCATTTTATTCAACTTTAATATGGTTTCCATTATTAACTTCTAAAACAAAATGATTTCCAGTTTAGAAAACAATGCACTGACCACATAATCCTTTTCCATTTTATACAGTTATACAAATATTCTAAATACACATTTTGTCAAGATGGTGGCAAATAAGATTTAACTGTACAGTACATAAGGAAAGAAAATATTTTAAGCATATTTAGAAGCAATAGAAATGTCTATACAAAACAAGCAAAAATGGAATAAAATTTTATATTTAAAGTATTGCAACAGTCCCACAGGTTTGTAACAAAAATGTCTTTGCACAGTTCCTCACAATGCCCCATTAATAGCTAAAGCAAGACAGCAATTTTTAAAAAATAATGTTTCAAAATGCTACACATGATACTACTGCTTGCACAGTCTGATCAAAATAACAATCTACTTGGAATCAAGCAAAACTTAGGAGGAGATATACCAACCAACTTTAAAATTATCTGTATAAAAGTCATTGCACATTATTTTACTCAGTTGTTTGAAAAGTAAAAAAGTGTATTTACAAAATATTTCGCAGACAAAATTATAAAGTGAATGGATAATATATAAGTAACACGTCTTGATACTGACAGTTCAAGAACACACACTAATGGTTTTATCATTTCAAGAGGTTTTCAGTGCTCCTTCCTCCAGGAAGTAAACTTGACTTCTACTTTGAAATGGATTTACAAGATGTCACACATAGCTATTTCAACATCAGCATTATAAAACAGTATGTTAGAAACATGAAAGAAAGAAGAAATTTGTACATCTTAAAAAGTGAGCTATTCATAGATCAACAAATGTCTTTTTTTATTTTTTATTTATTTTTTTTAAGTTAGTTAGGATAAGCGTTCATTATTCTTCAGATAATAAACCCAACAGTTAAAATGGAAATCCTGGACTAGATGAGAATTGAAAAAGCACCATGCACAATAGTCTTAGTGTGGTAAACACTGAAGGGAAGAAAAAAAAAATAGCACCTGGAATCCTGTAACACAGATCATTTAAAACTGGTCAAGTAGCTGGCGGAGATACGGGGCCTTGGACAGTTCTCTGCTTACTCTGGAGAGCTTGAAAAGTACTGGGCAGTTGAGGGAGACGCACTGGATCTGTCTATCGAAGCAGCCTGTACAGTTCTTGCATATCTAGATGACATGTAAAAAAAGCAAACCAGATTATTTCAAACTTAACGCAAGCACGGCATAAATCACGTGGGGCCGCACATCCTCCGTGCTGCATCAGCAGAAGGGGCACAGCCCTGCCAGCACCAAGCCCTTCCCCAGCACGGAGGGATCAGAGCGGCTCCCTTCCCTGCTGCAGCCTCTCCTGCCGCTGCCAGACGCGAGCGGTGCCTGGCTGGCAGGCGTCCCCGCTGGGAACCGGGCACAGATGGACTTGAGAACAGCTTGACTGTACCGCTCGGGTTTAATCCTGCTAATTTAAGTTCTACTCATGTGTGGTGACGCTTGGCAGAGTAAGGTAAATAAGCTGAGTGGATTTAAGTGGGGCAGTGTGTTATATTCATGATAAATTTAGCCTGTATAGAAGTTTCTGAGCGCAAAAAGACAAAACTTACTCTGCAGTTACTCTCTCCACAGGCAAGGTTGGTAATAAACTACTCCTGTTTCAAGATAAGCTTCGATTAGAGTTTTACATTCCAAGTCAGAAATAATCCCAAGATAGAAATACACAGGGCACGCAGATTCCACTGCTCTCCTTGTTCGTGGAACTACCCGTTAATGGAGGTGACGCTACGTTAGAATGAATAAAATAGCAGGCACAGTTTTTCCAAAGGTAAATGCCTTCAGAAAACTAAAGGCCCGTGCTTTGCTATTTTGCTTTTAATCCTTTCCAGTATCTGCCACTTCCAATGGTTTTCCCAAGAACTCAGAAATCTGCTTCCAACCACACCTGTGTTTCCTAACATCAGCATGTTATGCAGGATTATCCTACCATTTGCACAGTTTGAACAACAAATCAAAACAACATCCTTTGCTTTTAAAATTAGTTCTTCCCCTTCTTTCCACGTTAAAATGACTTGGGCACCAGCAACCCTCTCAGCCAGACCTGTATCGGCACTGAATCCCTGCAGACCAGAAACTAAAACTGACAGCAGGTGGAGAGGAGCTGCTCCTCTCGCCAAGTCCCACGCGTGGCACCTCAGAGGATCCCACTCCTCTGACCTGCAACTGTGACCAAAAGGAACAGGATTTAAATGGTTTGTAACCCCTAGAAGAACCTCAGCAATAAGCCTGCTCTAGGTCTTTTGGAAGAGGCTGTGGCTGGTTTCAGCGCAAGGGACCAAACTAAATGGTACTCGAGATGCTTCCTAAGTTCAGTTTGTATAGAGGAGAGCAGTCTTTGGCCTCAACCTATGGCACATCATTTTTAAGTGTGGTGGTTTTTGTTTAAATAATGTACAATTCAGAGTGGTATCAGTTTTCTGCTGGCCCTGGCATGTTTATAATCAGCCAAGAATTTAAGCTGTGAAGGATATATACATCTTCGTGTTAGGAAAGACAGATGCTCTTACAGAGCGGTTGAGTCATCACACACTGACGAGGAGGGGATCCCAGGCCTCGCTGACCTGTTGTGTGTTGCAGGGACAAGAGAATGTTCTGCTCAAACCCACTGATCCTTCTGCGGGGCTGGACCAACCTGCCAAGTTCTGATTTATTCCAGAACAAAAGCAACGTAAAGGGTTCAGAGTACCACAGGAAAACTGCAGAGCATGCATCACCTTCCTTTGCTGCCATTTACAATGCAGATTAGAGCAAATATTACAAAATACAGCAAGAAATAGAAGCCCACACCTTAGCAATGCAATATTTATGAACAGTGAATTATAATGGTTTTCTAACAACAGAGCCCCATGGGAACCTATCAAATCAGTGCCTAGGCTACAGGAACATTTATATCCCTGCGATTCAGGCAAGTCTTTAAAACTCTTCATGTGCTAGTGCTAAAAATCAATCTTAACAAAAATATTTAATTACAAAATAAGCCACTACAAAAATTAGGTGAGAATATGCATACATTTCTGCAAGGGGAGGCATTGTGCTTTGCTATAATATATTCGTGAGCACAGTCGGCTACCCTCTTAATTGACTTCTAGCTCAAGGGAAAAAAAAAAAAGGCTTGGAAAATTCCTGTCGCGAGGAAAGGTAACAAAACCCACAGGATAAAACACATCCATGTTATACATATAAACACCTAGAACACCATCAGTTATTTTAATGCAAAAAAAGGTGAATCCTTCATGCTTTTACAACTCTCTATCACTGTCGTTATAGAAAGGCACCCACAAACCATTTAAGATACTCTTAAAAAAAGAAGAAAAGGAGATAAGCATGTTCTGTTCTGATCCTCCCATTTGCCTTCAATTTTACGCAAAGCTAATGAGAGTAACAGCTGCCTTCAACAGCAACAGGAAAAGCAAACGAGCTCTAACATGTTTAACACCCGGACCATACTTCCCGTTTCTGTTGGGGGCATTCAGTAACGCACCGCTTTGAAATTTCAGTCCCTGTCTTTGGCTGACAGACATCTGACAATGCTTAATCATACCTTGACCAGCTGTTCCTGCTTACGCTCCAGCTCTCGGATTTCTTGGTTGAGAATCACTGCCACATGCTGCGGCTGGCTTCTGCATTTATTACAGATCCCATACTGGGTCAGTTCATCACAGACGGGACAGTGTAAGGTCGTGAAATACTGGGAGATTGTACCTTTGTGTCCTTCTAGCTCACTGCGGGCGGCTGAGGCAGCTTTTTGAATCTGTTTAAAGAAAAAAATCAGAGGTAATGAACTTTCAAGAGAGCAGCTTGCCTTATTCCTAGGTTACATAGCCTGTGTTTTTTAAGAAGAGTCTGAAAGTGCAACACAGCCTGCAGGGCACGGGTTCACACACAAATCATTAACACGGACTGCACCACGCTGAAGAGCGTAGCATTTGCCCTGAAGAGATAACACAGAAGAGCCCCCCCCCCCCCCCCATTTCACAGGGAAATCTCACCAGAAAAAGGAAGGAAATCCTCAGTCACATGCGAAATTCCTGCTCTCATCTCAAACTCTGCCTCCTGCAGTCATTCCTTTGAGGGTGCTGATCTACTTCACAATTATTTGTGCCCTGGCAGCCTTCCAGACTCTGCCTCCTCTCCAGTGTCTGTGCCAGTGCAGTCCCAGCTGCAGCGCTGCCACCGTGGCCCTTCGGCCCGTGGCTCTAGCTGATGCTCCCTTTTCCCCAGGCAAAGCTCCACCACTGCCCCCGTGCCCAGATGAGCTCATTCTCTGCACTTGCTCCTGATGCTTCATGACTCACGTTTCGTGCTATCCTTCACACTCCGCTCCAAACACCCAGCTGCTCTGCTCCCTGTGACCTCCTGGTACTCCCTGGCCTTGCAGAAAATCAGGGCTCTCTCTGCTTTTTTAGAGCAGCTTGTTGGAGATACTTAAGGTGAGTGTCAGAGTGCCATCGGAAAAGTAGAGAAAAGCAGCAGAACTGAAGTCAATCAAAGCTATATTAAAAGTCTGTAGTGGGAAACATGATGTACTACTATGCTGCACAAGTCCACGCTAAGCAGAGTAATCAGACTACACAGATACATTGTCTTTCACCATTGCTTTTTTGTCAGGGGAATCACAAACTAAAATCCAGCTATTTAACACTTCTCTCCCTGCATCTCAATAATTTCTTTACCTTTTAGGAAAGTCAGTTTTGGACACAATTAATTTTAAATTTCCAGTGATACAGATTTTTCTAAAAAGTGTTCCTGCTGCTGTGGCATTACCACCTTTTCTATAAAGAGTAAAGATCTTCAGAACATCTTGGAAAAACAGTTAGGGCAAAATACTCTTTCGAACTATGGAAGGGTTCAGAAAATAGATGATGACAGTGTGATCAACCCTGTGCAGAAGGGCTGGCCAAAAAACCCTGATTTACTACGTGAAAAAAACCACATGGAAGATCTAACAATCAGGTCTGCACGTCTGGGCATAAAACGCTGCCTTGTGAAATAACCTTTGCTGTTGCCTCATATAATCCTCATTGCATTAAAGGTCACAATAAACCCAAACACTATAGATGCACTGTGTTTGTAATCTGTTTGTTTTCAAACACTTACCCGTGGCAACTCATGGTACCAGCTGAAGACATCTATGCCAATAAGTGAGAACACCCTAGCCAGCGGTGGCAGAATTTGTTTGGTGATATAGTATGTGGCATTCAGCCTCAGGCTGGAATCCTGCAGGACCTCGATGGGCCGCCTCACCAGCTGTATCAGGGGCAGTCCGGGCATGCCATACACAATGACATAGGGCACTCGCTCCCCAACTCGTGGTTCAGAGCGACGGTCATAGGCAAGCATTCTCCTGTTTAAAAACAGCCTTTATAATGCATCCAGAGACAAATTCATCGTTATTTCATTTGCTTGTGAACTCCCCCATCTGATTATATCAGCTCTCCAGATAACTGAAATTAGTGCCTATTACGTGAAGCGCAGGAGCAGTTTGTTCCATTTTTAAGTTGTGTCATGCTCAGACCCAAATTTTAGAACTTGGAACGTGAGCCCTGAAGATATGCTCTCTTTCAAGTCACTTGGATTTGCACACAGGTTGCTTTCTAGCTACCCCTTCCCTAAAGAAATACTTCAATGAAGAGCAGCCAGGGTACTAAGAAGAGCTCAAGTACCCAGAAAACAAAGGACAATTCAATTTGAAGCAGGTATAAATCCAGAACTTTGAATTTTATTTTATTTAAAAAGCATGGCTTAATTTGAAGACCTTCTGTATTAAGCAAAGTGGCTAAATGTGCCAGATCACATTATCTACTACTGATAAACAGTATCAACAGGTTGAAACCCTAACTTCAAGTAAGGTACTTTTTAAAGAATGAAAAATTAGGCCTGGTAATGTGTTTCACAGCACAGAGACACATCACTATTACAATTTTTAACATATCTAAGAGCCGCGAGTGATGGGCAATCTTGGAGAGCTGAGCTTTTGTACAAAAACCAAAGCATAAATAACAGCAGTGAATACACTGTTATAGTGTCCTGACGAGAGGCTTTACTCTTCAGCCTGTGTGGCTCTTCCCAGGACTATGAAATAAATGGCTTTCTAGGACTATCTGACGCCTGATCCCTCTTCACACACAGGAGAAAGTCAGAGCCAACCACTGCAACAGTAGCTGAAGGAGACATCTCAGTGCTGCTCGTAACTTAGCGGTACAAAGGTCAAGAGAAAAAATATCTATGATTGGCACTTGTTAAACTTGTTACCTTGTGATTTCCAGGGCTGGTACACAGGACCCAGGTCTGTAAGCTGAGCTCCCTCTGTACTCCTTTGCAAAGATGAAGTCTTGCATGCTGGCTTTTCCTTCCAGTAACTTCATGCATTGATTCTGAACGTACTGTTTGATCTGACTTATGTCCCGTGTTTCAAATAGCAGCTTGATAGAACACTCAAGTATCTTTACAACCAAAGGAGAAAGGTGAGAAAAGCATGTTTAACTAAAAATATAATTAATTACAAATAATTCAGTAAATTCCATGGAAATATTAATACACCACTTAGAAAAAGCAGCAGAACTAGAATGTTAATGTGACAAAAGGCTGCATTCTCTTCCACTCAAAGACATTCATAAACACATTACTGGACAACTTTTTCCTCAGTTTGACACAGCTTTCACGACATTATCCATACCCTGACACCCAAGACTGTTTCAACAGTTACAGAGGTTTTCCAGAGTATGAGGGAAGATGTTTTTTCCCCATCATCTAAAATATTTTGCCATGACTTTCTGACCACCTAGGCAAACAAAAGCATTGGGATTAAAAAGAAAAATGGAAGTAAATCCTCCTAAGTGGTTACCTTTCTTAATGGCATAAATTTTTTTTACTTGATTAAGAACAAGAGCTTTTTCTTTTAACCCCCCCAATACACAGCTTAAAATAAACAGGCAAGGAAGTTTATTTTAAATGAATTTTTAGCTAAACTAGATTTATGTAGTGAGCTATTTAGCAGACATCAGTGTGCCTCATCATCTTGGGCTAATACTCACTTCCAGTTGAACTGGATCAAGAATGGTCTTCTAGAGAACTTACAGGGGGCTGAAGGCTTTTTATATGGAGATTTTAGGGGCTGAAAGATAGTAGTTAAGATGGAAAGTGCAAGTCCTGATAATGCTGTGCAAGATCTTCAATTTATATTTCCAATGGCACATACCAGAAAAACAGACAAAGTCTCAGCAAACTCACAAGGACTAGAAACTCCTGAGAAAGGACAAACATACAATGAAATAACACAATACTATAACTTTATTCAGTAAGAAATGCAGGAGCATTTTACCTTGGAAACGGCAGGGCAGGAGTCCCTTCGGACTGTCTCTATGCCTTTTGCGTCAAATACTGGGTCTTTCTGGTCCAGTGTTTCATACATGTAACCCACGTACCTCTTTTTAGTTTGCAGGACACATGGCAAGTAGACCTGGAATGTTTAGAAAGAAGACAGCCCAGTCTGGCATGTGTTGTGAATACAAGGTGGCTCTGAATATGGAGGGTTTCCTAAGGAATACTTTGTTGTTGTTGCTGTGTTTTGGGGTTTGTTTGTTTAAATCATTAAAACCAATACATCAAAGGACTGTTCAAGGTTGGCTGAGGAAGCTGGGATTCAGTGGTGTTCCATTCTTAAATCACTTCGTATTTCATCTAGCTGTAAAGGCTAAGAAACCTGAAGCTCAGATGAAAAGTGACACACGGTACAATTTGAGTACCCTTACGTGCCTGGATTGCATCTGTCAGCATTTTTAATGTAACTGTATCATCTCTCTTTCTTAAAAAAAGACATTTTAAACAACACAGAAGAAAACTTTCCCAGAAAAAGTAGTGGCTTTCTTTTTTCAAACTTCATCTAATTATGAGATGCCTAAAATCATTTAGTATCTTGATTTGGGGAAAGCATGCTTTTTAAATGCCTATGCTTGGAGAACAAGTTTCCTCATGAATGGATTTTTAGGGTAATGCTCTCCTTTCCTTGTTTTCTCCAACCTCTTACTTCATTCTCTTGATTGCATCAGTATTCCTTACCAGTTTTAAAAGAAAGAATGGAGAACAACGTATTACCAGGATAACACCGTGTCTTCCTGGCTCTCATGGAAGAAGGAACAGTGAGAGTTTAGACCGCCTGAGGCTGAAGAAGGTCCTGCACACAGGTATCCCATTTCTTGGACTGATGCTCCCTCCAGCTTTGAGGCATCTTCCCCTTCCTGTGCTAGGAAGCTACCCTAGGTGAGTACTCAGTATTTTGACCCAGAGGTGAATAAGGGCACTTGGACATCTTCTCAAGTATATCCTCACACCTAGTATTTTTTTTTCTGGCTAATTACTCCTTCAGCTTAATGACACAGAATTACCTCAAAGTGGGAAGCTTTCCTGTACATTAGTCAGTGAGGTAAAAAATGCCGTGCCTTCCAGAGGTATCCTGACTTTTCTTGCTAATATTTTTCTACTGTAATTTCTGCAAAAAATGGCAATTTGCTTACAAATTCTGATTGAACCTGTTGAGTCAGGTATGTACCTTGAAAATACCTAGAGCACCTGAACTGATTGCTAATGACTTTCTAGTGATAAACTTCCACCAAAATTAGTATCACATTGCCTTGCTCTTCTACAGAAGGCTTATTGTCATTAACACTTCTTCCTACTGAATGGATTTTTATGATTCTTCATTTTATATGTCTATGTATCACATGGACATATCCTGAAGTGTGCTAAGGCTGGCTGAATAATAAGTATCAGGCTTGTAATTAAACACACTGGAATCACTTCAAGGGATGGTGCACATTTTCTCTAGCAAGTTGCACACGTTGGTTTGATTGCATGTATATAATACAAAACTGAAGGTGATGTTTCCAAAAATTGATGAGACAGGCATTTCAAATTGCCTGGTGCTGCCAGCACAACAGGCCACCAGGCATCCTGATGTGAAAGCAGGAATATTTCTTTTTGCTGCTCATGCTGCAGTGCTCCTCTGACAAGGTCCCTGAGGCATTAAGGTGCTTGCAATGTAACCGCAGGGACAGTACAGCACACAACTGCTGTATATTCTTACACTATGTTACTGTCCAGAAATATCTTTTATCTTCACTTTTTTTTTTTTTTTTTTTTTTTAGGGTAACAATATTTTCACCCAACACACTTGACACAAAATGTTTTCCTTTTACCTTTTCAAACTTCAGTTTAACAGGTTTGGGGTTTGTTGCTGTTACAGCTTCAGCAATTTCTTGACCAATCTTAAAAGACTGCTCCTTTGTGGCTCCTTTCAAGAGTACAAACATGCTAGAGAAATGAGACATAGGAAATAAGCACAAGTCTGTTCAACATATTTCCTGAAACTTATAAGCAACAGTTTCCTGGTAGCAAGGCAGGGATGTTGTTATCAATCCTGTTCCCTTCCTTCAGACAGAAAAGCAAAAAACCTGAGAAACTGCAGTGTTTGGTATGAGATCAGGAGCGCCAAAGGCATGACAAATGCTGTGACTCTGGTGAAGCAGAGAACATCACTGCTCCCAGGCGCTGTAAAACTTCGAGTTCCCAGGAGAGAACCGTAAAGAGCTCTGGGTGCCCCCTTTTTCCCCTACTATAGGCAGCAATAGGATTTTACATCCTTTCTCCGACAGTTTTTCATTTTGGAAGTTACTGTGAATTTAGTATCTTTGAATTTTCAAGTCTTTCATCAAAACTGGCTGAAATCAGTCCTTGGATTCACAAGTTAAGGAAGGATAGCCAGACAAGCTTTGTTTCCCATGGCTGAGAAATTATCTGAGTCTTGCACTAGAGACGCATATGCCTAGAGCATGGCTATTATTTAGATGAAAGAGTGACCGAGAAAGAGGAGATATTTATATGATGTATTTCAGGCAGCCTAATCGTATCTTTTTAATGCTCTGGTGGCTGCCTCTGAATTGTATCCACTTCTGAAGCTTAAAATAGTGCTTTCCTCTACGTACAATATAGTACGCATTGCACATTGATAGGTACTCTATTTTCAAAAATAAAAATGGCATCATAAACAGGCACAAAAATATTCATTCGATAAATAAGATTTATATTAATTCACAGCTGAAAAAATATAGTCTTCCCCCCCTCTTTCTTTTCCACATAGTTTTCAAAAGAAAGGAAACCCTCGAAGTGCGTTCTAAGAGTCCACATACTCTAAGAGGGTCCAGATACTCTTTTCAGTATCATAAATTACCCCTGTTGAGACAAAAGAAAAACATATCTATAAAGAACTACAAAGATTTTAAAAAGGACAGTAAGAAGCCTTACCTGTCAGTATCACCATACACAACATGAGCACCCCATTTTTTCGTATCGTTCACCAGTTTTATAGCACGCTCCAATGTTTCTCTGGCTTTGTGGACAATGCTATCCCCAACCTGCAAAGTTAAAAGATAAACTGAAAACCTGTATTCTACTGTGAAACCCAATACCAGCTCTTGATAAACATGGTCTAACCTTGCTTATCAAGCATTGTTTATGAGAATTACTATACTGAGTTGCTTGTGTTACCCCCCAACAGCAAGAATTAAAGGAAGAGCGATCAAAAATTACAAAGAATTAAAATAAAGGAAAATTTGGTTTGAACTTCTCTAGGCATATTAAAAGTGTAAGGAGCAAGACAAGATTGCTTAGGCTCATTTTCTTTAGTTTTACAAATCTGACAAATCCTTTTATGAAAACTATGAAACAGCTACAATGTTTTATTTTATTTCCACTATCAGAACTGTGATCCGATCTACCTTTGGAGAGAGCTCTACAGACATGCCAACTCCAAATGCCCTTTGGTGGGAAGAAGAAAACCAACACTTTTATTTTTTATTAAAATGAATCACAAATAAATCCCAAGTTGCTGATTTTCAATACTGCAAATAAAACCAGCTTTTATGAAGGTATTTAGATTAAATATGTTTCAAACAATAATACTGTGTTATCCGACTACACTGTTTTGTCTTTTCCACAGTTCTTCTGTGTTTTTATCTGCAACCCTTACCTCAGTGCATGGCATTCTTCCAGAAAAATTAGCAGCAGTATAACCAAATGTAAAATTAGCTATATATTTAAGACCCAACTGACGAGCTTCCAGCATTCGAGTTATAGCTCTGTCATGCTTATAAGCCTTCATGGACTGTTTCACCATTATCCTAGTCTTCAAGATTTCTTCTAGCATTCTTGGCAGCACACCCTTTCTTACTGAAGGCTGTCATAAAGGGAATAAAGAAAAAAATTATGTTAAAAAGCCCAACCTAAACAGTTAGGAGTAAAAGCAAAACCCAGAACTATTAGATAATCACTGTTAAGAAGACAAATTAATTCGCAAGATGCCCTAGGCACCAGCGGTTTGGCTCATCTCACAAATATTACAAGCAACCTAGGATACAGGCAAAGCTCTTAAGGGCAGGGTAAATAGCTTTTTGTTCTTTGCTTTCATCAGCCCTGTGAACGCAATGTTTAGATAACCTTATTAACTAAACTGGGACTTCAGTATTTAACTGATAATTCTCAAAATGTTAAATACTAAAGGAATACTATTTTTAAAAAACTCTGCAAATATTCCTCACTTACATTTTTTGTTTTACATTACGTATACATATGCTGGTGAGCGGCTAATTATTTGTAAGAGCTCCAGGCCATATTTATTAATTCATTACAAATCAGCCAGCAGTACATGTAACATAAAATGAGAACAACAGAAAGCAAGTTAGGGAGTTTCATCTCCCGAATGATGACTCTTTTTCTAGGAAAGCATTCTGCTATACAGGCAGGAGAAGAACAAAGTGTTACACACAGATAATTACTGTTTGATCCCCAAACCGCACTAGTAAAATACAGTTTAATTATAGATGAAATAAGCCTTCAGTATCAATGAAAGCATGAAGATAACATTTTATTACCTGAACTGCCAGAAGCACAGCACTGACAAATATCAAAAAAACATTGGGAAATGAGAACCGAACCTCCCCCCCTTCTGTCTGCTCTTACTGCAGCAAAATATAAACTACAATTATCAATTTGATCTTAAGCTAGTCAGCCAACAGGAAGTGAAAATACCTGTCACAGAGCACTAATATCATTACCTTGACAAAAGCTACTCCACTGGGTGACACTGTGATATCATGCCTAATCTGGTAAAGTAAGTCAGGAGGTACTCTGAGAGATGTACAGCCAAATTTGAATGCATCATATCTAATAAAGAGAAAAATTAAATATGAAGACAATTCATTCATTTACAGCAGCATCAAGCAAAAGCATCAACTCACATTAAAACGCTGGGAATGCCAGCAAGGATAGAATCACAATTATAATCTCAGGTCTAAACAAACATACTACCGTTTTTAAATTTCTCAGCTACGTGCAAAAGGCTTTAGCCATAAAGTAGTAATAAACAGTTGAATTCCAACACGTGTAATTTATCAAATCTGTTCTGTGTTAATGCATATTTCCAAATGCTGAGTTAGTGGAGGCAGGTACTCATACTGTAATCCCCTATGGAAACCATGCATGTTTGCAAAGGAAAACACTGCATGTATTTTCTTCCTAGAAATTCAGAATTTCAAATCAGAAACTTGAAAACCTGATGGTGACACCTAGCAATCATCACATACATCTTCCCATTCTTCCAAATATTGTGATATAGAGGTAACAACAATGAGCAATGAGATTTTTTTCCCCCGATTAACAGAATTACTGTTAAAATCAGTAAGAGATGCTACAAAGAGTATCACTGTATCTTCTTATTTTGATTAGTTAAGACCAGAGTGAGCTAAGACTGTTAAAAGAGAACAATAACTAACATACAGCAGAATAATACTAGTCCAGTTTTGAAAATAGGTAGTGGATTTATATAACATTTTAACTTATTCTGAAGCAATATTAAAACTAGCATCACCACAATAATAAAATAGGTGACAATACTAAAATAACACACATGCACATACAGAGTTGGGTTTTTTTTTGGTTTTTTTTTGTTTATTTTTTACACAATGGAGTCTAATTCTGTATTTAATTTAAATTACATATTGATATGTGAATATGTGTGCCTGTGTGTGTATACACATGCACCCACCCACAGAGTAGATCTTTATCATCTCTATTGTGTAACAGAAAATGGTGCTATTCATACATGCCCACTTGTTTCCAATGACAACCAAGGGTTCTCAGTACCTGGGAAAAGATGGTAAAGTCTCTATGGAATCAAAGTTTGTGAGAGAAGAATAACAACTTACTTTCCTAAGTTTTCAACATGTCCCAGGCAGGTTGAAAAACAGTAGTTGTATGCTATCACAATGGAAGGATATAATGACTGGAAATCTAATACGAGGACAGCATTGCTGTAGAAGCGAGATTCTGGCTCCATTATTAAGGGAACACACTGTAGGGCTTTCATTTGAGCTCGCTGCTGGACACTGGGTGTCACAGGAATATAATTCATTGGCTTTGCAATACGCAGCATCATAGACTCCACACGATACTGCAAAACAATTTGGATATAATAATTATAATTTAGAAAATAAAGAATAAGCATGGGTGTATTAAAACTGTGTAAATACACACTTGCATTTCCTGAATTTAAAGTATGGACAACTAGTTTTCCAAAATAAACTGCCACACTCTTACTTTTAATGTATATTTTATATCACATATTGAGGAACTTTTCCATGTGTTTCCTCATCACTTAGCTCTAATAACTGAAAATCAAGTACTTCTGATTTTTATCTATGGAAAAAAGAAACATCCAGCTCAGGTTCAAAAAATAAATATACAACAGGCTGCAACAATACATATGGACAGCCATGCTATAATCAGTGAACAAGCATTTGCTAAACTGTATTTTTGTTAAGACTTACAGAATGTTGAAGAGAATAGTATTATATGCAGTTGATGACCATTTTCCATAGGAATCTGCACAGAAATTTTATTTCAACATTTGGGAAAACAAAGAAATCACATGCGAGTTGTGTAAGTTGATAATTATGCCTCCAAGACTTTGACCATGAGAAGTAACTAAAATATGCTTGGCAGCAAGAGAACCAAAGGAAGAATCTACATCAGCCCATTTCAGAAGTCTGCTGCTTTGCACTGAGTATCATGCTTTCTCCCTGATGATGCCACAAGTAGTACAGAAAGTGTAAAATAACAAGTTTAAGAACTTTCACCTTGTACAAGACATCAGAAAATGTCATATATGGAGATAGCAGCATGAGAAAAAAACCAGCCCTATTTATGTATTATTCAATGCTTTAGTAAGACTTTAAAAGCAGTAGTAGCCATGTACTCACCGTGTCCATTCACAATAAAAACCAAAATACCTGAAAATGACATACATGGGTGGCAAAGGACTGAAAATCCCAAAATATCAATGAACATTCCCATATAATTCTAAAATGCTGTGATTTATAAGGAACTAAATCATGATTCAAAAGCTTGCTGCACTGCATATTCAGTCACTGTACTGAACGGATTAGGTACAATTTCTTTAACTGATGTTATAAACGAACTTAAGAGAACCAACAGCTTTAACAAGACCCTGCCACCCTGCTGTCCTGGTTTCAGCTGGGATAGAGTTAGTTTTCTCCTTAGTAGCTGTAGCTAGTACAGCGCTGTGTTTTGTCTCTGACACAAGAACAATCTTGATAGGACACTGATGTTTTCAGTTGTTGCTGGGTAATGTATATACTAAGTTCAGGACTTTTTGTTTTCTTGGGCCCTGCCAGCGAGAGGGCTGGAGCAGCACGGGGAATTGGGAGGGGACACAGCCAGGACAGCTGACCCGAACTAGCCAAAGGGATATTCCATATCATATGATGTCATGATGAGTATATAAACTGGGGGAAGAAGGAGGAAGTGTGGGACATCTGGCACTATGGCGTTTGTCTTCCTGAGTAACTGTTACGTGTGATGGAGCCCTGCTTTCCTGGGGATGGCTGAGCACCTGCCTGCCCATGGGAATCGATGAATGAATTCCTTGTTTTGTTTTGCTTGCATGCACGGCTTTTGCTTTACCTAGTAAACTGTTCTTATCTCAACCCTCGAGTTTTACATTCTTTTATAATTCTCCTCCGCATCCCTCTGGATGAGCAGGGAGTGAGCAAGCAGCTGTGTGGTGCTTAGTTGCCGGCTGGGATTAAACCACGACACTTGCAAACAAGTTGGAGTTTGAAAGTATAGTTTTGCAGCAGTATAAGTTGCTGCTGCCTTGCACTGATTTGTGTCCAGTAATGAAGTCAGATGTGTGATGAGGTGGTCAGGGACTGGAACTGGCAAAAGCTAGGGTTTTTGTTTTGTTCCGCCCCCCCCCCCCCCCCCCCCCAGTTTTCAGCGAGTTCTCCAATCATCTAACTAATAATCCATATGCATAAGACTACCTCCTGTTACATCTGTTTAGTCTACTATGAAATATTCAAGATAGCTTAATAAAATAAAATTTTAAAAATCACCTTTAGAAAAGGGCTTGTAAAACTTAAAGAGATACAAAAATATGGAAAAAAAAACTTAAAATGTTTGCAATCTGTTCTTAGTACTATTCCATTTTAACATCTTCTTCAGCTAAGGAGAAAAGGAACTACTTCCAAGGGAAAAAAACATTATTTGAGGTGACTGGGATTGTTGCAACTGCCATTTTTGTGACCTAGAAAGTTTCAATGGAAACAAAACACACGTGCACAGAAGGAAAGAGAATAGTCAGGACAGAAAATGCACCATGTTTCTGTTGCTTGCTCCCACTCACAGCCATTTGAGAAAATGACAGGTGGAACAGTCTTTGCAAGCTGCAATCATGACAGTTTAAGCATATCTACACTGGCAGTATGCCAGGTCCCACCCTCCCTGTCCCTAACTGCGTTTCTCTTCCCTTGTCCCAACACTGGTACTTTTCTGGTAATGCGGTAAACCAGATCAGGGAGCTAAAATGGCAAATGTCTATCAACCACCACCATAGTTCTGGCTGCTGGCATCACACCCCCCCCACCCCCCCCCCCCCCCAAAAAAAAATACTGGGACAGTACCAGCAAGATCAACAAGAACCTGCACTAGGTCAAGAGATGACACAGGGAACTGCAGTCAAGGGAAAACAGGTGGCAACATTTTTGAATGGGGTTGAACTGTTAAGGAACTGCAGCTTCAGTCGCTCCTGTTTCTGGCTGGCTTAAGACTGGTCTGCTTAGGACATTAGTTTTTGTCTTTTTGTCCACAGATACTGGCAAAATAATCAAACCTGGTCAGCTCAGCTATATGTCTATTAAAACAGAAAAAAAAAATGGTAGGCAAGAATTACGGTAGGCAAGATGACAACAAAAGACCAGACACATGTGAGTGAGAGTTGTCATCTCTTATTTCAGTTGGTGTTCAGGGCTCACGTGAAGCCATGAAAACAGTCTAGTTAGTCTCATCACTCAGAACCTAGGCAAGGAAATCCTTTGGTATTACTGGAGATTGCTGTGGTCTCAAAGAAAGAGTTGTATAAATCTCACTCTGTCCTGCTCCCCTTCCCTCTGATGCTAGTATCAAACTAACAGAACCACACACATCTTGCATGACACATGTATTCAATACAGCCAGAGCCTTTCTTGTCTTATCATCAGATCTCACCCAGAGGCCTGCTTCACAGGAAATGTTACTTAGAACATATTTGATGCAGCTTTGTCTGCCCTGGAAGAAAATCATCTCATCTCTCTAAACCATGCTCAATTGTATTTCTTAGTGTTTTAAAAAGCATTCATTTTCAGACTCATGTAAGTGTGAAAAATACCAGCTCAGAGGGAGAACTTAGTGTTCCCAAAGTTGGTAGAAGAGTCTCGCTGTTCTGATTTCAGGCACTATTTTTAACAGCTATTTTTAATCTCTGAGACTAAGCATTCAATCCATTATTACTGCTTTTGAATTGCCCTCCTCTATGTTTCAATTTTATGTTACGCAAAACAGTCTACTGTGACCTAACGAAAATACATACACTAACTGAAAAGATACCAAAGAACTAAAGTGCTTTGTAAAGACTATTCTGCTTTTGTGAAGCGTAAGGAAAACTGAATCTTACCTGGGAGCCTCTTGTTAACACATGTAAGAACTGAATGCCAAAAAGTCTTGCCATTTCACTTGTTCTGTCAATCAAATCCAGTTTGTCTAATAACTGGAGATTCCCACGGACCCGGCTAACATAATGATCAACCATTTTCCATCTGTGAAAGTGAACAACTCGTTATAAACAATGAGGAGAGTGTTGCTCTTTCTACTAAGAAAAACGTGTTTTTATGACAGCTTGTTACAAACCAGCAAATAAAATCTCCCCTGGGACATTTTTGTATGGCTCTTTCAAAAATGTGGCACACACAAGCATACACTTACATATGCTGAAGATACTACTGTTAAGGTATATCTCAGTAACATGCTATACCCTGTTTCCCTCACTGCCCCTAAAGGATGAAACAGAAACGTCAGATTCTCCTCATCGGTTGAGGTGGGTTTTTTAACCAAGTGGACTTTTGTGGAGATATCCTTCTATATTAAGAATACCTATCTCAGTTGGACAGAAATCTGTAACTTCAGCACTAAACCAAGTTTCCACCTAGTTGAAAAGTACTTAACTTGTACAGAAATTATATGTATATCATGAAAGACGTTCACATCAATACTCAAGTTTTATGAATTGTTCGTATCACACAATACCACATCACTCCAAGGCAGTAAAGGCCAGTGTGCTGTGTGTCATTTAAAGGTATTTTTAAGCAGCTATAGTTTCTGTCTTTACACCTTGCAAACTGCTCTGTGCTATTTTTAAGGCTAGCTTGGTTGATGTGAACCTGACAGTTCACAGAAGTCCTGATGAATAGTACGCACAAAATAAAGACCTTACAGAACTTCAAAATAGCGTACCTATTCAGATATGTTGAAACTGTAACTGAAAAATTGCTTTTTGTGCATTTTAAAGAGAAAAATACACAAAGATGAAATACTGAATTAACTACACAACAGAACACAGCAGAACAACTGAGTAAATAACCTCATGTTGCTGCACACAGACTGCTCTAGGACCCGAGCTAAACTGATTATTTCTTCCTATGCTGACTTTAGCTTATACCTATCCAATGTTAAGAATGCGACCTTAAAAATAACAAACCAAATGGATTAATAAATTATTACCTGTAGACATCTGCCTTATTATCAAACCAATCAGACAGAACTCGGAAAGTAAATAAGGGAAAACGGTGATGAAGAACATGAAAGCCCACGTTTTCGAAAGTGTAATTCATTAGATTCACCTAGAAAAACGCAAAGCACTTGTTAATATTCACGATGTTCTTCATAGTCAAAGAAATAACTACTTTTTAAAAATCATAACAACTAAATTTATTATTTTTTTCTTAGTATTCTTTGTTACAAACGTAAACATTCATACTTAGAAGTCCCTAACTATTTACAAGTCAGGAAACAATATCCCTCGTCAGTTCAAAAGAATATGTGGTATTAAGTAGATCACAAAGATCTGATCTGAATTTGGCTAGAACAAGCTTTGTAAAGACTGAGCCATTTGAGTATTAAATGTAAGGTCATAAACAGCAAAACAATGAGTAAGCCCAACAGCTTAAAAAAAAGTTCAAGTTATTTAATTTACTAAAAGCACCATACTAGACTAATTGCTAAAATAGGGAAGTTGTTCTCAAAATGCACAAGGAAGTGAAAAGGAATATCATTAAGAAACATTACTGAAAGATAACGGCTTCAGTATTTTACATTTTAGTGATATGCAAAATCCATTCTCAAAGTGGCAGACTGCTCTATTTGAAGAAGTGTACACGAATAAAGCAAAAAGTTACAGAAGTTAAACAAAATTTTCAACGAAGTCTACAGTAAGTTAAAAATCCCAGTAAGTCCAATTAACCTTTTACAAATTTTACCTCATTTCTCATCATTCTCCAAATATTTAAGATAATTCGCCCAACAATATTTATTTCACTCATTGTATCCGATCCATATTCATCCAGCTCAGTCGCAAATCTGTTCTCTTTCTTTTCATCTAAAGACATTAAAAAAGAATATATTCAGACAAGTTATAGGACAGTCAAGACTAAATCAAGCTATCCCTCTTCCAATTTGAGCTCTCTAGAAAAATAAGAATTCGTAAAGACTGTTACTGATTGCACAAGGTTATTTATTTACTGGCCTTCCACACAATCTCTAAATAAAACTCCCCCAGGTTTTTCTTGCGCATCCCTCTGAAGATAACTCTTAACTTTGGTTTCATTGAAATGGTGTCCATGGCAATATATTCTCTGTAGTGAATATATCGGTTAAGCAATGCTGAATGTTAACGGAGTTAGCTGCACGTGCACGCACATTAGTGCACAACATAAAAAAAAAGCGATTTCTGCCCTAAAGGGTTTGTAACTCAAGGCTTTATTGGCAATGATCTTACACAGTTGGAACCAAGTCACGGGAGAGAAAATTCAGTGCCTTTCATACAGTAAAAGCAAACCCACCGCAGTGGGAGCCAGCAGACACGAGTTCTGGATAGCACAAACGGAGAGAGAAGGAAATAGGAAGGAACAAATGCAGAGGCACTCTGAATCTTCCTGTAAGACAGTGGTGACTACAGCACAGGAAAGACACCCTCTTTTGCCATCCTTGGGTTTTTTTCATGCTTTGAAATACCACAACACAAAAGAAGATGGTCTTTCTGGTATATTTCTTGAAACTCTTTTTTTTCAGTCATCCTAAGGCTACAGTTTTGGTATTCTTTCCTGAGTTTACATAGATGTTTTTTAAAATGTACAACACAGATAAAATTCAGTATGAAAACACACTGTATTATTTGATCCTCTGTCTTGTTCCTTCTTATTAGTTTAACAGATGAGAAAGCACTTTGAGGCAATTTCCCCACAATTCTAAATCCCTACCCATTTTTCAACTGTCGGGTGTATACTCTGCCACTACTCACTTACCAGATACCCCTGCACAGTACCCTACTAATAAAAAGCAGGAACTTTTGGACAGAGTGTACAGAAGTGTGGATACACAATATTTTGCAATAATGATCAGAACTGAGCAACTTGTTCTTCAAAGAGCCGTGAAGCACATTTACCCTTGAAGACAGAAGTACAAATTGCCTGAAATTCTGACTGTTGTGAAAGAACATACTACAGATTAACTTTGTATGTTGATCTTTCAAATCTGTATATCAAAATATGATTAAGAAAACCTATTTTGCATTTACTGACCTTATCAATAAATCACAGAGCCTTGACAAAATTTAGCAGACCTTTCATACACAGTATCAAAATGCGTATCACCTTTCTAACCTCCTTATTGTTTCAGATTTTTAAGGAGAGAAAACAGCAATTTCTCTTTTCATGTTTGGATGGGAAAAAAAAACCCACAAGCAGCAGCATTTTTTTTATCCTGCTTTTCTTCTTTTCCACATGCTGGATCTCCTGTGAAAGTAAGGAACTTAAATTTTTCCCCCCTCAATTTTTTTTCTTTTGTTGGAAGCAGAAATTATCAGTTAGTTTTACTTTCTGCAGTGTCACTCTAGTTCTCTTCTGAGTTCTTTAGGAGATACCCTACATTTCTTGAGTTTGCTTCCTGTTTTGCTGGTAGAAACAGGCAACAAAGTATACTGTGATCACAAAGGAGACCCACTGCCCGGATGAACAAGACTCTGCATGTGATGAGCATTGCAAAATTACAAAAACCCTGTAGTGCTCTACAGCTGGTATGGGGAATAGATCACCAGAACCACGTGAGCCTCTTTGGAAGCAAAGTTGTTAAGAAGCAGGACTGGACACTCTTCCTATCTTTCAAGTGCATGAGATGAAATAAAAAGTCTCCTCTCATTCTCTGTTACCCAGTCCCTAACTTTGAGCTGTGATGCAAAGGAGGAAACAGGAGGCCACAGTGCACACACAAAAAATGCCACTACGCACAGGCACAGTACTCACTTCTCTTGTGGTGTGTCCTAATGACTTATGAATAGTTCACTTGTAAATGGCAGAGGCAGCACCAGACTCAGCCAATAAAGCAAAACCAGAGAGAAGTCCAGCTTTCTTTTTGTTAAGTTGAAATCACAGGAAAGGGAAGGAAAAGTACCTTCCATCTTTATTTCAATAGGAGGAAAGAGGAGCATACTGCTTGAAGGAGCACTTCCTGTTCTGAAAATACAGCATGTGAAGAAGGGAGGGAAATATGAAGCATAGGGGTTGGAAAAGCAAGAGGAACATAGATGGGGTCAAAACCATGGACAAGGAGGCCACAAAGCAACAGAGAACACAACACCTGTACGTTTATGGTCATGCATGCAAGCCCACACTTATGGCATGACATTTTTGGGAGGAGCTCATCAGTGTGAACATTTCCTTATCTTTCTCCTGCAGTTCATTCAAAAAAGAATAATTACTTACCTTACAATAACACTAGTTCTTAGAAACATTTTAAGTGTTATGTATACCATTTCTGGGTGTGCATCTGCCGCCTGGCACAAGAACATCCATACTATGAATACCAGTGCTGTGGAGATCATACCTACGTCCTGCATGCCCACTGAAACTTTATGCAGAAAGATGTTAAGGGCTACAACCCTGGTTTCATTCACTAGAACTGAGTTCATGCTCTGTGGGACTTCATAGATGTAGGGAAGAAAGTCCAACTGTGAAATATTCAGGGACATCATCATTAAGAACCATGCTGTTCCCAGAGAAGTAACCTTGTCTTTCTTGAGGAACTCTTCATGTGCACGCCAATTCCAGTAACTTGAACAACAGCTTATGTCATGAAGATGAGTACTATCAAGAGCTTTGCTAACGTAACTTTTGATTCTGCATCAACTACACTGCAGGCATAGCTGTTCTGCAAGACAAGACCTGTGACTCATCCCTTCAGAACAAAAGCAGAGACACATTAGTTAACTGTCCCAAACTGAAGCGGTTGTTCAGCCATACTTCTACAGTACAGCAGTAATCTCTGTGATCTTTGGAGGTTTAAGAAAACGTTGACTGCAACACTGATCATTCCTCTTACCAAAGACGGTGCAAATCTTGAAGCGTAAGGGGTCCAAAGTCCTTCAATACCTCTGAAGACTGTACCCAGAGGCATTAATATTGCAACCATTACATCATCTCAATTTGAGCCATCAGGAGAATTTCATAACAAGGTTCACACAATCAGTTTGTAAAGAACAAATTTTAGACCTTTGTGCTGAAGAAGGAAACTTGTGACCTTTGATGGCCGACCCATATTTAAACTGCTATATGTTCCTGTTTTCATGTATTAAGTACTAAAAAAATTCACCAAGGTCCAGTTGCCAACAACTTTCAACTGAAGATGCAATTTGTACCTATGTTTTCTTGTCCCTGGGAGGTCTCAGACTCAGACCTTTTCTAAACAGGTCACAGGTAATAAAAGCATCAAAAAATTCTGAAGGCATCAAAAGAGTACATAAATATTCAAACCTCAAGGAAGGAGTGCGTGAACGTAGCTCTTCTAAAACATCATGTTCTCCTGGCCAGGCACACAGTATGCCAACATAAAAAATGCTCTTGCTACGCTGCGTAAGCCCAAAGATGCAACTAGCCCAGTATCATGTTCTATCAAGTACCCAGAAGCAGAGACTTCAAGAACAGGGGAAGCAGGTATTGATAATCTCTCTAGAACTCTCCCAGCTTTTAACCTTTTGCAGCTTTCCTGGGCCAAACATTGTTTTCACATATGTAATAGTTCCCAATGGATTTTTCTTCCAATAATTTAACCTCCTCTTTAAGCAACATACACTTTAAGCATTTGTAATATTTCGTGGCAAGGAACTCAACAGTTAACAACCCAGGGATGAAAATTCAACTCTTACTCTATAGCTGCGGCCTTGCTAGCTTCATTTGGTGTTTTCTGGTTCTTGCATTGGAAAAGACTGTGAACAACCAATCCATAATCTCCCTTTACATCCCTCAAGATTTCATAGGCTTTCACCTTTCTCACCCAGTTTTGTCTTTTCTGGTCCTAACTTAACTAGACTACTAGACACATCTGCATTACCCTTCTCACCTTTACCAGTTCTCCTATATCCATTTTGATGAGGGAAAGATTATGGAAGAGGCTAGAATCACAGTATTTGAGGTACAAGCACGCTACAGATTTTAACATTGACATTGTTTTATATTTTCCTTGCTCCATAATTCCTAACATTTCATTTGCTTTTTCAACCATTACTAAGTAGTAGGATCAAGTTTTTAATAGGACAATCACAAGAAAGCACTTCTTATTTCACAGCTATTTAGTTTCTGTACAGATCTTTGGCAGGAGCCCTGACAAAAGCAGCTTTTTCAATTGTTTTGACTTTTAGGATCCTATCTCCCTCATCCACATCATCTTGATGACTGCAAAGAACTATAACAAATTTTTGAACCAGTTTTTAATTTTACAAAGTCATCCTGACTGCTCTCAGGTGCACTACATTTGTCTAGCTGTTCATGGCATTCTTCAGAACAACAGCTTCTATTGATTGGCTAAGTGTAGACACTAGGCTTACCACTCTCCTGGGTAACTTTTCCTCAAGTTTTCAAGAAAAAAAACCCCTCAAACAGATGATCTTCTGAATGTTGGAGGAAAGCTTCAGCACCTGGGCTAGTAAAATTTGCCCACAGTACAAGAATAGCTATTGAAAGTAAGGATTTTGTTACAGAGTTGCTGACCAGGGCACGTGCTGTTCAGGAGCATCTTTATGACCTTGTATCCTAGCCAGAGAAACTCAAATAATGATTATTGTAGGTAACCTGAATACCATACGCATATGACAGAAACAAAGGAGAAGGAAGAGAAAGTTTGGAAGCAGAAGCACCTCCAAGAACTGAAAACTTAACACGTTACTACTGAAAATGAATCTACGTTCATGGATACAGGACACACCCAGAAGTGGAATACACAAAGAATTAAAAAATTCAGAAAACACTGAAAACCAGAATCTCATTGGTATTTCAGATTATTTTTTTACTGTGATTATACCTACAACAACAAAACAGCAACAACAAAAAAAGGTCCATCTGAGGAAATACTCCACATTTATTTTTTTAATTTATTCATAAATTTCTACTTGTTTCTATTGAAACTGAACTGAAACCCCAATACAATAACTTACCTGGCACACGAGAAATCATCTGGCATAAATCAACTTTTAGTGCAGCAGCTCTCTGTAAGAGATAACCCCAGGAATGCATCTGGACTTCATAGCCTAACAAAATGTCTGGGTCATATCTATAGAGGGGGGGAAAAAGGAAAATGAGCTTCATATTTTTTAAGAAAATATTTTCCATGAGTAGAGTATAAACAGGATTTCATTCTAATCATGTTGAGTTTAAAAAAGTAGCAGCCACAATCGGTTTCTATGAAAGCAGCATCTGGACTTTAAAACACACAATCTTTTAGGATCTTCAATATCATTCAACTGAAAATAAATTTAGAAGGAGTATCTTCATTGGGATTTTTTTTAACATACTTTTATTATTTCAATCTTCATAAATAAAGAACAAAATCTAGGTCTAATCAGGTTTTATCGATGGAATCAGGCTGTACTGAGCATAAACTGAAACCTAGCTACCAGCACAAGATGGGTAATAAAAATGTCCTCAAACTTTGTTGTACTATTTTCCTTTATGAAATAGAATTTGCTACTAGGCTACTGGAATGTTTTGCAAATAACAATGTGTCATGCATACCACAGCGTAGCTTATAATAATCAGAGGACACTTCTGGTCATAAATGCTGACTCTTTACTGGGAAAGTTATAATTCACAGTTGAGTGAGAGCTGTCAAAATTGAAACATGGAGAAAAGCAACCGTATTTACTTGTTCTATTTACATACATCTTCCTTTAAGATAACCTTCTTTCTGTAAGATACACAAGACAAATTCATTTTACGCTGTTATTTCATGCCAGGTGGAAAATCTGACTGGCTCAGGTATGACAGGGGAAAAAAAAAAAAAAAAAAAGAAGTCAGAATTGTCTTCTGACACAGGCACTGCCTATCTTCCATTTAGGCTCAGAGAAGAGTTGACTGGACAGAAGGACACACAAGGTGGCTTCAAAGTCAAAGCACTGGTAGGAGTTGGCTCGGAAGGAGCCTGTATCACCTACCTTTTGAGTAGGCACTATCAAAACCAGAAGTCATGATCTGGTCACTTGCTGAAGAGCCTAATGATGATTCTCCCAGGCTGGGCAGAAAGATACTGTCCAAAGTAACATCAGATAGCTGTTATTTTTATATCAAAAAAAGAAAAGACGCTTCACAGGGAAGGACATCTGCTTCTTTCAATGCAGCGGGTTTTGAGTTCCAGCAGGCAGGATTCAGTACAACTGAATGACAAAAGGGCAGCTGTCAGGAGGCAGAGGACTGGATGACAGGTCAAGGGTCCTGTACCACAGTCTATGCCCAGCCCCACAACTGGATACAGGCTTGCAGACCTTAGTTTATGGGAGAAGTAGGCAGGGACCTTGGCTTGTGAACAGGGTCTCTGTACTTTCTGCATCCTTAAAGGCATCAAAAAATGCCAACATTCCCTGACCGCTGATTATAGCGGAATACCACTTTCCTGAATTAAAGCTGTATCACAAACATTACAAATAAAGCTTCAGACTATCATCAAAGTCTCTTCCTTCTTGCGTGTCCCAGACAAGGGCAGATGACAACTCTGAAGTAACCAAGTACTCTGAGAATAGATCCAGAAAAGAGCTTCACCACACTTCTGCCATGGACATGAACTTTCCGTGAAAAATAAAGGGAAAAGTATTTGAATCTTCTTACTAAGCATGGCTATCTCTTTATTACAACTTGGGCTTTTGTACCAGCCAGCGGAAGCTGCAAAAATCCCTTTTACCTCCTACTTCTACCTGTGAAGGAATGATTTTCCAAAAATTTTTGGGTAAAGCCAGAGATTCTAAAGCAAGTTTTTGATTTCTAGCATTCCAGATAAAGAACCAGCACTTTGACTTTGCATTTGGGGGGTATTTTGCCATCTACTCTTAATGTAAAAAGAATGATTCTTTGGTTTTGGAGACAGGAAAAGAGTATCAGGCATGGAAGCAGTAAATTTACTCATTTTGGAAGCCTACTCTACCAGCTGTACACACCCAAAGTTACCTGGAACAGTTTATGGACAAATGAATGAAGCTAGCCTGCGGTTCCTACCAGCAGCAGAATCAGTGTCAAAAAGAGTTATGACCACTTGCTGCTCTGCACAACATACAATGACTGCCAACTGAGGTGCTAAAATTATGAATAGCTCCATCTAAGCTTTGAAATAAAAAGCAATTATGTAATGTTTTATACAGTCATAGAATAAATGTTAAAAAAATTAACATATTTCACATTAATTCTTGCAGCTATACTACCCTGGTCCTAGCATACAAAACACTACTGATTATTTAAAATAAAGGAAGTAGTCATTTATGTTCGTATTTGTAAACTGGTGTCACATAATTCAAAATGGAAAATACTTGTAGATTTTACGCAGGGCAAGATGTTATGCAGATGGGTTCCATGACAAATGCAAACATGAATGAGAAACTTGTGAAGAACTTCTTACGTGGTACATAAAACAGTATTCATTGTGCCAGGAACTTGCTTGCTCTTTTAAGCCTGTTCTGAACAGAAAGCACCATGTTGTCTGGAAGTAGCAAGCTGCCATAACTACATTAGACAGCTATTACCTGTGATGAAGGCCAGTTGCTCTGGGTTTCACCTTGCCCAAGTAGTG
Organism: Falco cherrug; assembly: GCF_023634085.1. Classification (NCBI taxonomy): domain Eukaryota; kingdom Metazoa; phylum Chordata; class Aves; order Falconiformes; family Falconidae; genus Falco; species Falco cherrug. The sequence goes on along the minus strand of NC_073702.1, from coordinate 64,848,965 downwards.
CATTATCTCCCTCACTTCTTACTTAACCGAATTGTAGTGGGCTATTACATTACTACTGCAAATACCTCTATTTGTATTGCAACCGAATGCAACATTTCATCGATTCATTAGTTAATCTTACTATTCTCTTTTAAGCTAATCAATAAAATTACCTTTGTAAAACATCTGCATATAATCACAAGAACTGTTTCCCTGGTATCCTTCAGATGGAAAGATGTTTTATAGGACAAGACATAAAACCACTGTAGTTTATGATGTTTTAAGATGCATGCATGCATTTTCTTACATAAATAAATTGTACCTAACTTCAATATTATGTATTTCAACACAATTTTATGTAAATTCACATGTAGATTGGAAAACTTATCACTCAAAAGATTAAAAAAAATAAATCAATGTGTAGTTTTGAAGTCAGTCTTGCTTGCACAGGCCATTAGGGATTGCCTATAACGGCACATTACTGAGTCATAGTGTATCACTTTACAGTGCATTACTTTGCTTTTCCTTCCCAGCTACACACTGCACATGCATTAAGGGGAGGGCCTCATTTTAACTAAGTTTGGCATCTCAAGTTTTCTAAGCTGGTCTCTTTATTGTCACTGAAGAAAAAGGCCTCTTTGAGTGAACTATTCCTTATATTTTCGCCGACTCTTGTAGAATGAGGTCCTGTTCTGACTATTTAACATACATGGTGATGCGGGTAGACACTGACAACGAAATATAACTGTCTAAGTTTCAGTCACATGACTCTCATACAAAGCTATCTACATGGAAAATCAAGGTAGAGTACCTAATAAATGGTGAATTCAAACCCTACTGTCAATTCCCTGTAAACATAGTCCCTTAGTCTCAGTTTCCTGTATTTAAAATTTGGATCCAAGTGGTATCCTTCTGAAAGCATGAAAAATGATAAACACACCACCAGCAACTGAGTTGCTCAGGTACCGCAGTAAGTTACACATATATGTATTTTGTATGTAGATCTGTAGGCATTCACAATATATGTACAGAGAATTATAATTAGTATTAATAAATTTATGGATGCTTAGGTATTTCCTTAATTTTACAATCAAAATAATTTTTGGTTACGTGTGTCTCTAAATTATCTTTGAAGGAAAACACCAAAGAAAGATTAAATTCAATTCAAACTCCTTTCTAATGAGCAACACTTGGGACCCCAAACTCCTGTGTTACAATATGCGTAAGGTCCATCTTAGGCAAAAGGTTTAACAGACCGATCTGATTTCTTGCACCTAACATGAGGTGCTGCTGTTTCTTGCTTATTGCCTTGCTGCTGATCAACTCGGTCTCAATTCATGCAGCATAAACGCCTTCTCCTGAAGCCAAATGCCATGTACCAGCGGTACCTATGAACCAGTGTGTCACTTCTTGAGAACTTCTGTGGTATTCTTTTTGCTATTAGAGGAGATGCCTGGACCTAAAGGATGACATTATTCCAAACGTGAAAATGAACAGTTAAACCCAAGGTTTAGCTGATGTGTGCTCAACTGAAGTCTGTCTCTCTTTTGCTTTCTCTCTCCTCTTTTCATGTGATACCACAAAGACGACAGGTTGTGAGTTAAGGAGGATGCGTTTTATTTTTTTCATCCTCCCTTGTCACAATTTTTACAGTATACTATCCAGTTGGTCTTCATCATCAGTTTAAGCTGTTTTATTAAAAGAAATTGTAATGAGACCAGCTTTTATACCTGCAAGAAACTAGGAAGTTGTAATACTGATATTTGAAAGCTGCTGGCTAGGACTAACACAACGGGAATAAGAGGTGTGCCTGCCAACATAGTGATCTTTTGTTAAAAGGATGGGCACTGATACTGCTTTGCATGCTGTTGCCAGTCTCTCTGCAAAGATGAAAAGCAGCATTTATGCTGGCAGGATTTAAAGATGACAACATTAGCATTCAACTCGTACATGCTGCAGAGAAAAGAAATGCAATTATTTTCCTTTCTAGCTAAGTTGTATGTGCTGTTATGCCATCTCTTCCTCTTTCTCATTTGGTAATTTTGTGAATGAACACTAAAGCTCCCAGTTATGCCTTCCCTTCTATTATGTGTCTGGTTTTCCTGACTGCTATTTTTCTTCCAGCTAAAATTAAAAGAAAAAGGGGGGGGAAATATTAGGCCAGACCTATGGTACAGACAAAAAAATTAACTGTGCATGGCAGCAGAATGCTTGGTGACTCAAATACACAAATGAAATCTCTTGAAAACATTTTTCCAGTTTGCTTTTGGACAATAAAAATCCATAAAGTTGACACAGGACATTAAGGAAAGATTTCTACAGGAAAACGCCACAGAAGATGATAACGGCCTGGGAAAAGAAGGTTAGATTAATACATCTCTATTTTAAAAAGAAAATGTTGCTGAAGCATTTACAGAAGAACAAATACAATACATTGTATCCTACACAAAGAAACTGACTGGCATCATACTTTACAAGAAAAACATTATACAAAATATTTAAACATCAAGTATTAGCAACTAATTAATTTACAAATGTTTTATCCCAAAAATCTTTAAGAAAAATCCTATAACTGTATATTCTGTTTTTGTACTTCTACCAGAAACTACTTCCACAGGGACAGAGAGCCATGGGTGGTTGGCACATTTCAAGTAGCAGTGAAACTACTACCTTTTTTCAAGCCCATTCTGTTTCCACATCCTCTGTGTGTTACAGAGATGGGGACTGTGCATTCCCACATAAATTCCCCAAATTTTGCTCCTCTCATGTCTGCAGGACCAGCCCTTTTCTGCTACTGGTAGTATCTGCGCTTACAGAAGAGTGGCACAATTTTCCTTAAAAGTGTAGGACAGACCCAAACATTTAATTTCTCTTTCATGGGAATCCACTGCTCCATCAGGCTTGAACATCTCTAGTTTTCCCATTTTTTTTAAATCTCCAAGACAGACATTCTTGTAGCATTCCCTTCCTCCTCCCTTTACCTCCTCCTTCAACAGCCAGCTTTCCTGCATTTTGTACTGACTGGTTTACGGAGCTATGTGAATGTGTTTACTCTTTTTTCTGCCTTTAGGTTCAGACACAGAGGTGGTTCTGTTTTACTTTTTCAAGCAGATAGATTCTTCCAATTTTTCTCCCAACTCATTGCAGCTGACATGATAAAGAGATGGTCTGTTCAGGCAGCATGACAGAATCCTTTAGGACAGCAATACAGGCTCCATCTAAAGAAAAAAAAATATTCCCCTATGACAACTCCAAAGAGCATACAACTTTGTTCTCTGTGCTTGTAGATCAGCCACACTGGCTGCACAGGATGGGAAGGAGGTTGTTTCTCAGGTGCTTTACACCCGTTTTGAACTGAAGTCCTATTTTTTTGTTTATAGCCAGAGGACTGTTTACCAAAGAAGGGAAAATTGGACCTATGTAGGCGAGGCTTCCTCTCAAACTCTAAGATGGTTGTCAGGGTACCAACAACCACTTTAATTATGCTTTTCTTTATTGCAGATCCATACTGGCTGTTCTTCCCTGCCTCCTTCAAACTCACCTCTATGGCTCTTCAAACTGTTTCCTGCCTCTCAATCCTCAAGCAGCTCAGTATTTCAATACCTTTTACAATTAAAGAAAATTCTCAAATTCCCTTTACAATGATGTGATTTCTTTTAGCTGTTTTTCCATAGATTTTGGTAGTCACACTTTTAAGTACTCCCATTTCACAGCTGAATTGCTCTCAGTAATAATCTCCTAGAAATAAAGGTGCTTATTCCCTTCAGTATTTGGACAAATCTGCTAATTTTCAGCACAGATGAAATCACAGATCACAATTCCTGAGAAACAACCAGGTTATCTTCCGGTCTACAGACCTCAAGGTGACTTATTTTCATTTGCCAACTGCCTTGAGTTAATCAGAGACAACATCTAGCAATTCCACTGAAGAACATTCAACCTGGTATTTGCTTTACAGATGCCTAGGTGGAAACACACGTTAATCTTACTGTTGTCATTCAGATCTAGCACACACTGAACAACTTCACAGTGAAGGTGTAACTGAATCCAACTTCAGCTCATCAATTTCAGTGAACTTTCTGGAGCAATACTCATCTTCAATGAGTATGTAATGGAGTAACTTTAGCTCTGCTATAAATAGCGAGATCTGGGAAACACTCTTCAGTGACAAAAGACTAGTCGTGCAGATCAAGAAGAAAACACCAGCAAGCTTCAAAACCTCACTAGTTTATCCCTCTCTGCTTCAGAATCTGTGTCCCTCAATATCAATCAGCGTGTTATAAAGACTATTTGCGTAGATAATCTGGGTTGTTTGTTCGAAGACAAAACACTTGCAGATTTGTGATGAAAAAAAAGAGACTGATGAGTATTGCAGGAAGTTACAAACTTCCCGGGAATTGCCTTTCACTCATCTATGTGCTGTGAACAGTGGTCAAGAATTCTCTATTGTGCTTTTCCAGAATTTACATCTGTTGACAAGAAGTGACAGAATCAACCACCTAGTATTTTCAATAACCAGGACAGAATAAAAAAAAAAAAAAGGGCTAAACAGAGAAGTTGAAGGCTGGAACTTAAAACAAATGAGTACGTTCCACCATTTCACATATTTGAAGTAAGAACAAGAATTAGGCCAACCACCAAGAAAATTACTAGAAATGGGAACAAGAATTCTTCAATTGGACTGCATAAGACAATTCCTCCCACAGCTGAGGTACCCTCTGTTCAGTGCACCAAAAAGTTGATAAAGTCTGTTCATGGTATTGACAATAAAGATTGAATAGATATCCTGTCATCCATTGTGCCAGGAACCTGGAGTTTCATTCTTCCATCCTTCCTTCCAACAGCCAAAGAGGCCAAGAACATGAACCAAAAGCTGGGCACGCTATTTGGTCACAAGAACCTATTATCCTCTAGCCTGATGCATTCATCAGTACATAAGATACTGATAATGGTCCTCTGCTGATAAATTAAGGTGATTTTGAGTTTTGCTCCATGAACCCCAAGTGGTCGTGCTTCTTAAACATGGTCTGATTGTTTTCTTTAACCTATCAGATCTACTATATAGTGCACCTACCAGAACAACTGGAGTACTTAGCTTGTGCTGCAAAAAAAAAACATTAAAAAGAGCAACAGAAGATTGTTTAAAAAATAATTCCCAATTGAAGTTTTCATTCAAGCTGCTTGCTTGTCCATTTTCCATTGAGAAAGACTTACGCAGTCCACTACTTTTTAATCAAGTAGTTTTACCATACTTTTTCCTTCAGTGAAAGCTACTCTGAGTCTAGACACTTGTTTTGCGCTTAAGAAATATAAAACATTTACTTCAGCAAAATTTCTTACTCTCTTTCACCTAGGCTTCAGAAAATAAAGGGGTAAAAAAGCAGCAAACTGAACATGTGGTCCAAGTTTTAAAAACGTATTTGTTGAGAATGCAGCAGAAATCTGATTCCTTAGGTGACATTGCATAGAGCAGGTAGGGAAGTAGTCTAAGACGATGACAGCAGAATGCCTCTCCATTAACAGATTCAATCTTTTATCTTCCAGGAATACAAGTTAACTAACTCAAATTTTTGGAGATAAAGTTGTTGTGTCAAAAAGGCATGCTAGCACAGTGTTGAAAGAGAAGATCTCTTTTGAAGAGATCTCTCAGTCAGCAACCCGGTGATTGGTACATTCCATCTTGAAGTACTACAAAAATTGCATGCTTTTTTTCATTCTGTAATGTCTTCGGTACGTGCAGTTGTAGACTTCTTCTGTTCTTCAGCGATAAATACATATTCTAACTGCTGAGTTCTCTTTCCCATACTCTCTGTGTCACTTTTTAAACTTCCACCCAACTGTTGGGGAATTCTTCGTTTACTGGCAGCTTCTCATTCTCAGTAACTTTCCTAAGTTTGATGGAGCACTAGATTTCCAAGAAAGAAAAATAAAATTATGTTCCTTACCTGAGTTTTGTCTTCTCTGAACAGGGATCTGCTGCTCTGTCAGGACCCACCCTGAGTTGGTTGCATTCAGCAACTCTTTTTGTATTCTGGCTTCATGGGGTTGGTCAAAGTCTTTCTCATCAGAGGTTTTCTGGTTGGAGAGAGAAAGAATTGCAAATGTACTCTGCCTAGTACACACTTTTCTTGTGCCTCTATTCCAGCAGGGTGACTCATAGTTTAAATCCGTTTTATTTTTCCTTGCAATTTTACAGCTTTGCACCTCTGACAGTTGGGTCTGGAGAGACGTCTGTAATTCCACCTACTCGTCAGCCGAGAAGGCTATCAAACAGGCTTCCCAGCCTTGGTGGAGATGGGGAAAACCAGCAGTTTTCCAAGTGTGATAGAGCAGGGGATTTCCATTCAGAGAAGACAAAACTAATGAAGGAAACTGATTTTTCAACTACCAGTTATTTTAATCTGTCCACAGCAGTCTCAGTGCCATGTAGGGTTTATTCTGTCTTGCCTCACTCCCTAGAAAAATGCCTCCCATCTGAGGGGTCTTCTGTAGCTCTCAGCACTGTTAATATCTACTATTCTGAGAGTTTCAGAGTGAGATGTGCAATGAATTCTGGGATTAACAGGAAAGGTTGTATGTTAAAGAACATTACTTATATGGCTGATTAGTTTCAAGACTGTAATTCAGCTGCTTAAGAGGATCTGAACGTTCTTGCTGTCAGAGAAAAGGAAAAGCAAAAAGCATTTTTATTCGAAAGACCACCATGCTTGTCCACTCTAGAAATAATCCTTTGAGGGAAACAACAACAACAAAAAAAATCAGTATTTGAGAGACTGGCAAGGGTTGAAGGAACTAAATCTGCTGTACCAAGCCTGAAAAATAAAAGCAGAACGTACAGATATGCTACCTTTTTACAATATTCACTACTTCCTGGAAAAGAGTTCTTTCATCAGTAGCGTAACTGACTTCTAGTCCTGTAACTCCAGATCTTGTGAGTAAGGGGGCTTGGTCTCTGCTCCCTAGAAAATAAAGTGAAAAAAAGAAAAAAATCATTACAATTTAGAAGGAATTTCATGACTGCAGTCAACAATATTACTTGAGAACAAAACATACAACTCAAAAGAAGTATGGAATACAACCTATGTTTATCTTTAACATGAATTGCTATCACAATTAATTCCATGGACTTATTTTGTTCCTCCTGGGTGGAAAAGTGTGTTCTTCTCATTTTGTAAAATTCTACCATAGTGGTAATCTTGCACAAATTCTCCGATACAAATAAATTTGTTTCAAGAGAAATGTCACCATTTTACATGTACAGGAGTCCATCTATTAGAAAATTATATTGAGTAAGAAATATTAAAAGACCATAACAGCTCACACAGTGTTTTCATGCAAAATATTTAATTGCTAGCTTAAGAGTAGTGCTTTGCAAAATGCTCTGAAGAATGAAAATGCTACATAACATAGTATAGTTCTTTTTTCAGTACAATTCTTAAACACTGTTCAGTTACTAATATAAATGGAAAAACATGAGCAACTGCTTACTTAGTGCACATTAAAAGTGTCTACATTGATAATGTGAGAATAATAGCTAAATTTGTATGCATGCAAGAACTCAGCATTTGCCTTCCGTATAAAAAAACCTCTTTAAATAAATTATATGCAATACATACTTTGTCTTTTTGGTTTCTCTATACAACAGATACTAGAATCTCTGATTAAGGCAACAATCTGGAGTTTTTAAAAGGCATTCTACTTTGACACATTTTTAAGATCTTGAGAATTAAAAGTGTGCTTTCAGAAATAGATGTTGAAATGAGTACTGCAACTTACAAAGCAATAGTAATACAAAAAGGGGGGAAAAAAAAGGTGTATCGCAACGTCAAGTCACTCCACAGGGAACTCAAAAAAGTTCGAACCCAAAAATATTGACAGCACACATCAATTAAAGCAAGAAATGTCACAATAACATTTAAACACATCATTTTATTTCATTAACAAAAACAGATCAGAAGCTTTTGGTTTTCAAAATATTATTGGACCTCTTTACAGAGAGCTTTTTCTTGATAATTTATCAGTGGCACACACCTAGGGAGCCATAGTGGCTACACTGCGGAAAAATCTCACTTAGTCAAGATCATGGTGATAATTTTTTTAAAGATAGTAACAACAAGCATGTAACACCAGAATAAACTTCACTAAGAATAAAAAGAACTTAGCTTAACATAATATCTACAATACTTTGAAAAATAAACTGGTAAAAGAAGGAGCTGTTGCCTTAATGCTAATTTTTTTTGATAGGTTTTTGTCCACACTTAAATTTTAGACAGTATTTTGTGGTTTAATACACATTCACAATGCCAAAGAAACCCTGAAAGAAAAGAGGACTTTTTAAAAATTTTTTTTGTTTGGGTTTTTTTTTTTTTTTACTAGCCTAAACCAGTGGTACTCAACCTTTAACAGCTGGAGAGCCACTTCTTTATTAAATGGAGTTGTAGAGCACCATAAAAATCAAGTATCAACAGTGTGATTTTTTTTCCATCATGACACTTCAATGTGTGATGATGCTGCCTCAACACCGTCACATATTGATACATCACGACATGACACATCAGCATCCTCTCTCCCAGCAGCATTCTGTCTTCAACCCCTTCTGGCTGCTAGGAAGGAGTGGGGTAGAGGGGTGGAAGGGGCAAAAGGGCGAGTTTTTCCCCATTCTGCCCCACGGCTGCTGGGTGGGAGGTGATCTCTACTCTTACCTGTGGGGGGATCCCAGCAGCTCCTTTTCTTTCCCCCTATGGGAGGGGGAACTTCAGCGACTCCCACACTGCTGGTCCATTTGCTCAGTGCTCCCCGCGCTGCCTGATAGAGTGGAGCGCCGATCAGATGCCTACATTGCGAGAGCCGCCTGTAGGGCCATGAAGAGCCACATCCGGCTCTAGAGCCACAGGTTGAGTATCACTGGTCTAAACAAAGCCAAAAAGGTACAATAGAATAAGGGCCCCTGTTTAGATCCTAAAAGGATCAGATAAAACCACAAAAATAACCCTTAAGTAAAATATAAAACATACTGTCTTGCTTTTAACATTTTCTACTTGTAGCTATCCAGCAACTTGAGTAGGAAACTAAAGGCAGGTTTTCCTCTTTATACTTTTAGAACACTGCAGGGGCTTGTCCACAAGTACGCAAACATAGATATTTTGCACATGTGTATGTTATTTGTGGTTTACAGCCCATGCAATAGTTCTTTGGAAGATATAAGCAGGAAAACTCTGTTTAATACGGCCATTCATCCAACAGTCAACAAGACAAAATTAAATGAGCTAAATAGTAATATAGATACTCGATTATATTTTGCTTGCTACTGTTTGATTACTACAAAATAAGCATTTTTGCAAAATACGTTAAGAAAAAAAGAAATAGGAACCTTGGCTTGAGAGTGTCCTGTCTCTATCAATCACTATAGCACCAGTGATTTCTTTTTTATCGGTATTTGGCAGTGCTGTGTCTGATGAGATGCAATAGAATAAAGCACAGATCGGATCAAACTCTGGGTCTGGTTCCAAATCTCGTCTGGTTCGAGCATGTAACTCCATACTGATGAGGGTAAGGTGTTGGACCTACCGACAAATAAATAGAATAAGTTAGTATGTTTTGGAGCTTTCTTCAAAAAATTTAAGAGAGTATTAGTGCAAATTAGTGCATTGCAGACATTTAAATGGTCATATTATATTGTAACTAAGAGGTCACACCTGAAAATTAACAGAAGTAATTAAACATGCATCTCTGGATCTCACTTTTTTGCAAAGAGCATTATCTTACAAAAAAGATTAATCACTTAATACATTTTTAATACTCAATTATTAAAATTCATTATTTGTTTCCAAGTACTACCATCTTCTACCACAAGCAGAAAACACAAACAGAAACGTTCAGCTTCGCATCAGTGAATTCCTGTAATGTTTTCAAACAGCTTTGCATATTGAGCTGAATTAAGTTTCCAGACTGATCAAGAGCAAGGAACACCATTCCTCTTTATTTTCCTTTCCCTCTCTCACCAAAGACGTGCAAACAAGCATGGAGACTAAGTCACTTACAGGGAGATAAGGAGAATACCTAACTTTCCCTTCACTTGCATTAATGAACTTCCACATTATATTGCCATAGCTTTTTGCAGAATGGTTTCCATTAAGAAAATGCTAATCCCTATATATTGTACAGTTGTACATACTGTACAGTTTTGACTCTACAATAAGTACTGTAGTATTTAATACTGTTTCATCACTGTGTTGTTGCTCTGTTGTCTTGCGTAATATACTTGACAGTGTGGACTAATGGGCAGGCTGGAGAGATTACAAGGGCAAAGTTACAAATATTTCTGAATATGTAAGCTGCCCTGGGGTCAGCATCATTTCTTCTAGATTTGCATCCTAAATCGCTACAGCAGCCATCACTGAAATGAAATTTTACTATCAAGCTCCATCTCAATTTCCTGCAAAATCATGTTTCTTGTGGCTTCTCCTATGTCACCTACTCAGTGCACAAAACTGCTACCTCCCCATCTCATCTGTAAATTTGTCAACAGCTGCTTTCAAGCCACAGATGTGGTGACTGTCTGGGAGCACATACATGCTGGCTGACCAATTAGCAGCCCAACACAGTAGTACTGTATTCACACTGCATCCCTTTCTCCAGCCCCAATGCTGATCTCTCTTTCCAACACCAACCAGCTATCTACATGAAATATGTAGAGACATTCAGAGAATGTCTCTGAAACACGTACCATTTTGTTAAATACACTAGAAATTGGCCAACAGGTTCAGAAGGTAGCATGTAGACACAATGGGAGGACCTGACTGGGTGATGCCTGATGCCTTGTTTCTTAAGAAAACAATTCATGAAAGTTACGGTGAACTAGTTTTTCCAGTAATGTTTTTATAGAAAACTTACTACTACTTCCTTCTGATCTTTCCCTTATTTTTATTTTTTAAAAAAAGGTTTACCACCACCTCAACAAAAATACTGCAAAATTTAGTTCAATACTATAAAATAAAGGCATCTGAAGACCAAGCTGAAACTAGTCGATCAACTACTTAAAGCTGCAGACGTCTCACACTGATTAATTTTAAGTCAGGTAGGGACGAATGAGGAAAAGATTTTTAAATTCTGCCATTATAAAACTTTATAAAATTTACATTTTATAAAGTAACATGTAACAATAAGTTACCTCATGTAAAGATTTTGCCTCCTGCAGGTTTTCCACACTGACTTTAAAACCATAAGTGTTATTTAAAGATGGTCCTTCAATCTGAGAAGTCTCTTTCTTTGGAGCACCAAGGGCAGCAAATTGATTCTTATTGAGGGGGAGGGGGTGGGAAGAGAAAAACACACAGTATAATATTGAGAAAACTACAGGTTGTTAAATTGACATGCAATATTAATTGAAACGTATCTAATGAAAATGTAAACGCTACACTACAATTACGAAAAAAAAAAAGTTTTCAACCATCTCCTCCATGTCACTTTTCAACAGGGAAACAACACTTGTATCTTTCTGCCTTTAGTATTTATTTTTAATGAAACCTCATAGTAAACCAAGAGGCTGTTTGAAATACTTAAAAAAAAACAAACCCAAACACAAAAAACCCAAACACATACCAACCAAAACCAAACACTCCCACACATACAGGCTTTCTTAGAAGCCTGCGGACAGGGGAACCAGCAAATGTCTATTCTCTCTTGAGCAATAATTCATCAAACCACCCTGTTTCAGTCACCACTTTTTAAGGCACTGAATTAAGGGTACGCTTAAATACCCACTTGAACTGGATGAATACCAGTATGTTGAGAACAAAAGAGAAAACGAATGGGTCATTTTGGTAATGCAGCTAGCCACTCTTCTGTTTCCAACACAGGGAACAGAAACACTGTTTAGAGAAATTTTACTCTGTCAGCATACTAGTGCCATTAATTGCCTGCTTCAGGGGTCCTCAAACTTTTTAACCAGGGGGCCGGCGCGGATGCAGTGGCAGGCAGTCATCTGCGGCTGCTTGGTTCCCCCCCAACCCCTGCCGGGGGGGTCTGTAAATACCAGGGGCCGGATTGAGGACCCTGGGGGGCCGTATCTGGCCCGCGGCCGTAGTTTGAGGACCCCTGGGCTACGCTGTTTTCAGAAAATGCTTAGAACATTGTCTGAAAACTAATACACACAGAGATACATAATATACAACATCTGCATGTGTGTATATATATATATACACATACATACACACACACATGGGAAATCACAATTGAACTTAAAAAGGATGTTGTAAGTAAAAGAGCAAAAAACCAGCCTTACGTGGCACCTCTTTAGTGTTTCATTAGCATCTCACTACCCTAAAACATAACATACTCTCCATATCCAACTTCTCCCCGCCCCACAAATGAAACTGATTTCTTCTTCCTAACTTTGAGCGTATACTGATACCACAGCAATTGCACCCTACCATTTTAAATGTCTTTTCAAGATCTTGACAGCAAAAGAAAAAAAAAAGACAGAAGAAAGAATGGAAATGTGTATGTGTGGCATAATAAAAATGCATCTGTACATAAATCTTCATCTACCTTAATTTGTGTGGTTAGGAGTACTCTTTGAAGACTATCAGTATTACTTCCTCTCTTGTGGCTCAGTTTCTGGGCTTTTGGTTCTGTAAACATAGATGAGTACAAAACTGCTTAGCCTCAGTAATATTGTCTAGGCATTAAATAACATGCTAGAAACCAGAGGCATTTGGTTTACAAATATTATCTATATAAAGAAATACAACTTTATTCTCTGTTGAATCCAAAGCACAACTATTACAGTTTGGTATTTTGGACATTAAGGAATGTATAGTACAAGACCAGTAAGTTACCAAACCTCACATCATTATCACCTTGAACAGTGAAATGTTATTCACACTCTACATTGAGGCTACGTTTGGAAAATACAAGCAATACAACCAACAAGATTTCAAAATTGCCAAAATAAGCTATACTTTTAAATTAAGTTTTTAATCAGTTCTTCAGTGTTCAGATACTAGAGACCATCAGGAAGCAAAAGCGTGCTCTGCTTCTAGACATTTTTCATAACTCAACAGTTAGTTTAACAACAATGCACAGGCCTTTTCCTTTCCAAAACAAGTTTTAAGTGTATTTTTGTGGGGATGCAATTATTTTATCATTATGTCAAAAGAAATATAATATATTCAGAAATTCTTTTGGTGTATCATTAGAATCACTTAATGGATTTACCTGTGGATAAAGGAGTAAAACCAAGAACTTCAGGTAGTCTGTCTTGATTTTTAATCTGCACAATGGGTGTACTATGTAGGCAAACAAATCCAGGATTTCCAGGATCTCCATTAACTGGAAACGGTGATGTGTCAAAGGATGTCCTCATGTCCCCTTGGGTGGATGGAGAGTTTTGTGCACTTCCAACAGGTACGACATCATTTTCTTCCACAGAAGACAAAACGATATCCTGACTTTTCCACTCTGCGTCTTCTAAATTGGACTGCTTGGGATCTGGAGATGCTACTTGCTGCCAAGGAGGAAGTACTGGAGAATCTGGTGAACTATAATTGACATAATAATCTTCCTCTTCCTCCTCCTTATCATGTTCTAGTGTTGAAGTACTAAGTGTCTTGGCTTCATACGGAGTTTTATTAGAGTCTATGTAATTTTTAGTATTTATAGAAGTTCCTATAGTACTTACAGGCTTATCACAGATTTCCTTGGTTTGTGTTTTTGTAGTTTCTGCCACAGAAGCAGAATTCTTTGTAGGCACAATAGGTCTTTCACCTTCCAGGCTAGATAAATGTAAATCTTTAGCTGCTTTTACTACTTCTACAGATTTCTCTTCAGACAATACTGAAGAGCTGAAATTCTCAGCTGCCTTTGCCAGCTCAGCAGGATGATTCTTAGGCAATTTCTTGAAATGTTCATACTCTTCTTTGGCATGAAGCCATATCTGAACTTGCTGTTGGCTTGGAGCACACTTGCATGGCATTATAACTATTTTTTTGTCTTCACTAGTTTTATGGCTATTACTTTCTCTTTTATTAACAGTAGAGTGACCATTACAAGGAGGAGACCCTGGTCTAGGACTTTCCGTCATTGCTGAAAACGCAGTCTTCCAGAGTCGTAGACCTTCTAATGAGAAGTCCCCCTCAAACTCGAGCAGGTCATTTGGAAGTCTAGTTTCCACTGTGAGAAGCCGTCCTCCAATCTCCCTGTGAAGAAAACAGTTTGAATTGTTGTTTTGCTCTGAACTACACTGCAGGCAGTCCTCAAGATGATATACAAGCAGAGTCCTGCTAACTAGTTTTCTCGCTATGGAAATCCTGTGCACAGTATCTTTCTTTTACAAACCAAGCAGGCACATTCCCACTTACTACAACAATATCAAGCAATAAAAAAAAATAAAGTGTCATGAATGAAAAAGGGTATTTGCACAGGAAGTACAGTAATTTTCAACTTCAAATGTATGCATATCAGATGGGATCTTTTATGCATCTGTGCCACATAACAGTGTAAAATTGTTTACAGGAATAAATTAAATTTAATATAATCACAAGCATATGTAGGCAGAAATGCATTTAACACAGTACCTTGGCTTTTCTGGGGCATCTGAAGGATTGCTGCAAAATGGTTCCTGATAAATTGTTTCTGCGAGATCATGATCCAGCAAAGTTGCCATGATTTCTTCACGACTGGGTGGGGACATGAGAGGCTTAAGAATGTGAGCAGTACGAGGCGTGAAACTTCCATTCTTTGATTGTGAGGGAGAACTGGTTGATCTTGGTGAACTATCTGGAGTTGGAGTTAGTGCCTCATTGTTTCTTGAAACATGTAATTCTAAATCCTCAGACGCTGCATCTATAAGTTCACCATCCGGAGAAGACAATATGGATGTAAAAGAGGTACTAACTGAATCAAGTGGTTGACAGGGTTCAAAAGTGGTTTCTTTTCTAATGTGGCTTTGAATCCAGTCTGAGCTGGCTGGCTGAGAAAGGTTAAGAAATCTCTCTTTATTTACTGTGTTTCTATTCAATTTGAATTTTTCATTTAAACATACCTCAGTCTCTTGTGTGCAAGAGGTATCGATAGAATTAGATCTAGAAGTTGAAGGATGAACGTTTTTCCTCCATTGGCTATGGCAGTGGTTCTCATTATTATCCAGTGAGGTTTTCTCAAAAAGCTCAGGGCTCAGAGAACCAGACCGCATCCATTTACTTGTGCTTGAAGTATGTTGCTTTTCTTCCTCAGATTTTTTGTCATTATGACACAGAAAGTCATTTTCTGCTGTTTGTCCAGAACCAAGATCTTGAACTGCATCACTCAAGAATTTCTGGGGCAAATTTTGATCTGCTGGGACAAACTGGCTTGCGGAATAAAAACTGCAAAATCCAGTTTGCCCTATAGTATTAATATCAAAGTTGTAATTGTGGTCTGGAGACAAGCTGTCTTCAAGCGAGTAGCAGCTTTCAAAACCAGGGTCTGAAAAAAAAATGGGGCTGTCATCAGATACAGTGTGATCAATGCGACTGGTGATCTGCTGGCTTAAAGACTCCATTTTTGACAGTTTTGGTGTTTTTTCTTTAGGTTTTGTATTCCTGGGAGCACGAGATTTTCTTGGCAATGCGATTGACCGTGACCTTTTGATTGCTTTATTCTGTTCAAGAGGGCATGGTAGACTCCTGCTCAGCTGTGTTTTAGCTGGTAATGGTTCCTGTGTAACGTTTGCATTCTGAGCTTTCTGTTGTCGCTTCTGGAGCAACTCTTTCAAAACAGCTAGGCCAGACTGTCCTTCACTGAACGCTGATGGGGCCACTACAGTCCTATTTTTATACTGGGTGATGGGTTTTGGTTGCATGGTTGTTTCTGACAGAGATCTCTGTTTTACTGTTTCAGGTTTAAAATGTGATATATCCAAAATAAACCCTCTCTGGTTTTGATCCCAGTTTAACTGTTTCACCGGACTCTTCAAAGATGTTACAAAACAGTTCTTAGGCAGCTGAAGTGGCCCAGGGCTTTCTTCAGATGACTTAAGAATAGAAGAACAAGGATCAGAATGCTTGGATGCCTCTGGTAAGCAGAAGATCTGCTGTTGATTACTGTCTTTACAATGCAAATAGTTAGAGGCATGTAACTGATCCATCTTTGCTGTGTCCAAAGAGTCATGAGCCTCATTTAATTTCCCGGCTGGTGGTAAGTATCTGTTTTGCAGATTTTTTATCTCTTCGGCTTTTGCAGAAGTCTTATCTTTAGAGATGCGTGCATTCTGTGTTACCTGAGTTGAGTGATTAGATGGATCAAATATGTTTTGAATGAGAGCAGACTCCTTCATTCTAAACACAGCACTTTGAGTCCTGGGCCTTTGAGAGCTCATTTTTGGTACTTCCCTTCCAGATGCCACAGGAGTAGATATGAAAGACAAATGAGGGTCTTCTTGTGGAGCAGGTAAACACTGTGCATCTACAGGCTTATCAATTTCCATCAATGAATGAAAACAGCCTGATGAATTCCCTTGTGCATCAGCTGCTGAAGGAAGCTGTGCTGATGGCAGATATCCTGCTGAATAGCCAGGAAGGGGACTGTCTTTCCGGTTATGAAGTGGCTGTGAGTTGACAGAGCTGTAAGAAATCTCAGGCAGATCTTGACGTTTCAGCACAAACTTCACTTCTGCAGCAGAGCGAGCATTTCCTTTTTCATCTTTAAACACAACACGCTTTCTCGAGGGTGCTTTTTCAGCTGTTTTTTGTCTTTGTTTTGTTCTAGGTTTCTTCTTTCCATCATCTACCGTTTTATCGGCCTGATTAATCTTTTTCTTTTTCTTGGTAGATACAGTGGGGCTAGCAAATTTCTTTTTACATTTCTTAACCTGAGTTTTTGCTCGACTATTTTTTCCTACACTAGAATTAACAGTCTTGCTGTTGTACATATTGGGCCCCCTACTATATAAAGCTTCTCTATCCAGGTTGGTCAAAATTTCTTCTGCTTTTGGATCAGTGGGAGACCAGCAGCGAGGTGGAGATGTGTTTACTGGGCTTGTGCTTCTCTCAGAAAGAAAACCTAACTTAGACATAACATCGCTATAGTTATAGTCACAGTCTTCAGCTTCAGCATTGTAGGATGGTGAAGGAGGAGAAAGAATTGTATGAGTCCTTTTTCTGAAAGATAAAGTTCTTTTAATATTTTTACTACATGTTTTTTGTGGTTTTCCAGCTTTTTTCTTGGTTGACTTATGTTTTGCTTTCCTTTTGTGACTTTTCTTTGGTGTCAGTGGATAAATAGGATATTTGGTTGCAGGAGAGTCAGGAACTTTTGGCCAAAAGTCCTTTAAAGGTGCAAGCTTTTTATATAAGTTCATTTTTTCCTCTGTGAGTACTACTCTTTCCTCACTAGAATCTACTTTCCCTAGTTTAACAAGCATATTTTTTCGCCCTCTAAATCTATTGATGATAATATATTTAATAATAACAGGTGGCAATTTTTTAGAAAGTTTTCTACGCTTTCGAGACTTCTGAGACCCATCCAAACTTTCAACACTTTCTATAGGTTGAGGTAGATTAATTTTTGAGTTGTGTGCAGCAAAGCTTGATTCACTGTCTTCAGTCTCATAATTTACCTTCCGTTTTGTTCGGAGCGTGTATTTATTCCCACATAATCCAAATGACTGCTCAGTTTCAAGAGATCCATCTGCAAACTGGCAGTCAGTATAATTAGCAGTACTTGTAGGCATTTTGTTTTCAAAAGCCTCAACAGGAACTTGAACTAAGTCACTAGGTAAAGCACTGTCCTTATCAGGAATGTTACTACAAGCATTACCTTGTGTATAGCAGCTTTCCTTCACTGATGCAACATCATTTACACTTGCAGGCTCTTGATGATTGATAAAACTATGTTTCTTTTTATTCAGCTTCAACCTGGACTGTTTGTTGCCTTGCTGTAATTTATATGTCACAGGAGCTAACTTCTGTGGTCGACTGAGACAATTAGAAAGAACAACACTAGGAAAGAACATATAATGTGCTGCTTGTTGACTGAGGCTTGGCTTTTCTGCCTTATGCTCCTGAAATTCTTCATACCTAATTTTAAGCTTACTAAGGCCACCTTCATCAGTGTTATTTTCAAGTGAATGTACCACAGTTCGACTGCCTCCTGAACAAGACACCAATTCACAATTTTCTGTAACTGTTGCTGGAAAAAAGCTATTTATACTTGCACTGCTAGATTTTTCACTTACTTCAGAGGACATTTTACCTTTGGAGTGGCTGGAGTGGCTCAACTCAGAAAAGTTAAATAGGTTTTTATTCAACATGCTGTCACCAATGTGGCGGCCCACATGCATAAAAGAGACATCCTTTTCAGCCTTTCTGATGCTAGTATACTTCCTACTAGGTATCTGTCTGCTCACTGATGAAATATCATCTTCATACTCAAAAATGTTATTTTCATGTGAAGGAACTGGGAGAGTATCTTTATTGTTACTGTCTTTGTGAGAGTTTTCTGCATGGGTACTATTGCTGAATGGAGTTGGGTACTTTGCTGAGTAAGTGCTTTCTTTTGTAAGAGAATGGACTGAAAGTTCAGGTCTTGTTTCTGTGTTTGGTTGTGAGAGGTCTTCTACTAAATCTTCATTATTCAAAACATGGTTAGAAAGGGCACTTGTGTGTTTACACTGAAAAGTAATTTTAGCAGAAGATGGGGGTTCTAGTGTAGCAGCATCTTTGTGAAAGATTGAGGTCTTTACAGACATTTTGCTTGTTGCAATGACGGAGGAGTGAGTTCGAGAACTTTCATTATTCAAAGGATTGTCTGAAATGGAAGACAAGCGATTTTACTCTAGTTTTCCTGTTAAAAAAAATAACCTAAGACATTAAACATTTTAATAACATTTTCCTGAAAGCCCTCCCATTCAAAGAACAAACAAAACTCTTCTAAATCACACTGCATTTATGATCATGACAACTACAGCCCCAGAGTACATGAGCTGCTTTATCAAAATCCCATCTTCAGTACACTGGCGTCTCAGCCATTCTGTCAGTTACTCATAAATGGTAGACTGGCACACAATTGCCAAAGGCTTCATGCTGGTTTTCTGAAAGAAGTCTTCTAAAAATCACTTTCAGGTAACTCAATACAGACTGTTTTCTAGAAAAGCTTGTATCCTGCTTTGTCCCTGAGAAGCATGCATACTGACTGGCTCTGAAAAACAAAGAACTTACTTAGATGACTTTCCCCTTACAGAAAAGTCATTGCACAGAAGGCTGAAGTGCTATCTTAATACAAATCCCTTGCCATGTTGTAATTTTTCTGTGTGCTAAGCATCGTTTGCTGCACTTTTATAAAGCAGAGCAATCCACCACCCATTTAGGTGTTTATGCAAGGAGCTTGCACTGTTTAGTTAGAACATGAATACATATCCATGCATTAACATTCCCACGCTGATCTGCAACCAGCATGTGCTGTGGTAACTGTCCTGTGCAGACTCATCACGTAATACCCGGGATGATTTCTTTCTCTTTCACTGATACTTATCCTGCAGTAAATGTAGTTAAAGTGCAGACAGGCAGGTGCTAAGTACACAAAACAACTGGTTTGTAGCGATTGTGTGCTTGCTCGTAAACGCAATGAACACCAAGTAATTTGAAGGAGGCAATTGCCACAGAGCGCTGGGCACACTGCAATTTGTTCATGTGTCCACATCTTTAGGTGAAATGTTGAAGGGGGACAGGAGCCATGAAACATGCTGTATGACCTGGAAGCATGCACTTCACACTGTCAGGGGATCTTTTGAGTTTTTACTGTAAGTCTCAAACAATTTGGGGATTATCTTAGATTCATGCTGCCTTCAGCTTAGCAATTTATTTGTTGCTGGGTGAGAAAAAAAAAAAGGAAATTTCAATCTGTTTCTAATAACATTTTCTAATGCATACACAGAGTCTCTCTGCTGTGAAACACAGCTGGGAGATGCTGCCTATGATTCTTTGAGGTTAGGAGTCCACAAAAAGAATAAGGATGATTAACTGAAAACCAAGAAAATGGCCAACAAACACTTGGAAGATATCTGACTATTCAGATATAAAAATGGCAAAAATATTTGTCAGTCACTCAGAAGTTACAGACACAGATTCATGTGTGAATAAGCATTTTCTAATTTAGAGGAAATGCACTGAGATCATTCTGAATTTAATGTATCTCTTATATTAAGAAGCTGATGTAAAAGCTCACAGTAATAAACTTATTCTATGTTCTTCTGCATGTGGTATTTCATATACTTAAAATATTCTAGAATTTAAAGAAATACTTAAGATACAGTCTCATTAGCCAGAAGCATCCCTTTTTACATTAAATTACAAAGTACTGCAAATAAGGAAATTACAATTGTATATTTTGCAAAACCAAATCTTATTAGTAGTACATCAAGTCATGTATTAACCCTACCATTATACCTATAAAAGCAAAGGAAACAGCAAACTATGCTTTAAACAATGAACACAGAAGAATAGCTGTAGTTGTCTATGTAATAAGATCATATAGCTTGCTTTCTCTAATAAAGAACTGCTAATAGATATATTAAGATGTATGTATTTTATATACTAATAAATGATCTTTGATATTTTCGTCAAATAAATTCAAAAGCATGAACTAATACAGAAATTTTGTAAAGGGTTACATTTCTGCCCTGAAGAGCAAATGCAGTAATAGGAAATGAGGTACATGCATGAGCACAAACAAGATTTTAAATTAACCAGTTTGTACTACGGATTAAGAAAGAAGTTTCTGTACAAATTGATGATAACCACAAATTTCAAATTTTAAAGGCGATGAAGTATGGCTAATACAACATCTCTAAACAAAGAAGATTACTGTTTATTAGACCAAGAAAAATGAACCTAATACAGAGAAAACTCTGAATACATAAATATATTTCTCCTTACAAGATCCATATATTTCACATTTTTTGCTCAACAAAATTTTATAAATGTGAAAATATGTAATTGTCTACTAGAAGAAAAAAAAATAATTGCCTAACCTCAAAGCGTACATTCTATTAAATAAGGTTATTTGATCAAAGATAGCAGGTTATAAAGAAATTACAAGAAATATCTCTACAGATTAATTTGATTTTTTTATAGGTTTTGAAGGGCACTTTCTTCTGTATTGCTTTCCCACTGCATAGTTTTAACTCATGCATTCCCAAGATGTGAACATGCAATCTACTGAATGAAACATAAGCTCAAAAAAAGGCTCACTATATTTTAGCATGTGAGATAAATACTTGCAAAGACTCATCTAAACTTACACAATAATACATTTACTATTTACAGTGCAATCCTGGCAGGATAAGCAATACTACAGAATCATTAATTTTAATACCATATTTGCATAACAAATAGTAACAGAAAAATGCACCTTGCAACAAGGTAACTATCTTTTCCACCAAACTAATTAAACAATGCCCTTTTTGGATCATTAATACAATAGGAAAAGCAGAATCTGGTAATTTGTAGAGGGGCACTGCGAATAAAATATCGTTGGCTGATAAGGAAGATATTAAGGGCCTGCTTCTGCAATCTGTTGAAAGCATTTCCTTCCAAGTGAAACAAGAATTGAAAATGTTTAACACTTCTGAGAATTAGCAAGTTGATCTGAAAACAAAACTATGACCCAGGTAGTAATTCAACTTCCAAAGCTGGTTTTTTTTATTTACTTACCACCATTTTCATCTGCAGTCCCATCTAACTGAGGTATAGAGAGATTAGCTAGGAGTGTATTGTTACCACTCCACTCCATTTCTTCCTCTGAAGATGAATCCTCTTCTGTTGAACTTCGATGCATACTTTTGCCAGCTGACCTAAAGAAAATCAAGAGACAAATTAATACACAATACTTCTCTTAGAAAATACCAATAGCCACAGGGACCTCAAAATCAAAGGGGTGTGGTGCTGTATGACTGTGTGAATTGGGAGAGCAAAGGGAAACAAAAAAAATTGTTACATTTCTCACTGAGAAATTCAAAATATTATTCAATGTTACTATTTTAAGAGGCAACATTGGTGACCAACCCTTTAAAAACTACAGCCAAAACTAGCAGGATTCAAGGATTCATTAGATTAAGAAGTTATAGAGAAGGTATTTTGATGCTCAATTTTACTGGTTTAATTTTAGCGCTTGAAATTTGAAGACTAAACCAGCTATGCAAAATTATTTCAGTTTAGCTCTTAGCAAACAGATTTTTACCTTTTTTTTTTTTTTTTTTTTTTTGTTAAGGAGTCTTTACTGTATTATAACAATTCACTCCCTCGGAAGGCTTAACTAAAGCACAACCACCATATATGTTTGTTTCCATCCCTCCCTGAACATTCTGAAATTGCTGTTGCTAATACTTAAGCCACTTCTACTAAGTTAACTGTTCTACACTGCCATTTTTACAGTCATAAACCTGCTGGGGAAAAAGAAGTAGTAAATCCACAAATAAAAGCTTTATGAATTTTTCATGGTTTTAAGGTGGCATGGCTTTGGGGGGGGCGGGGGGGGGGGGGGGGGGAGTTAAAAAATTATATAGAAAAACCCAAACCCCAAACACTCTGGAATATTACCACTTTGGAAGCACTTAGCAATTTGATTTCTTCTTCTTTAAAAAAAAGTGTGAGATGGAAATAATTCTTCATAGAAATAAGCTATTCTGTGGCTACAAGAGAGAAATCCAGATAAACGTTAAGGAACTTAGGTATGGTGGTGGTGGGGGGTGGTTGTCTTTTTTTTTTCCTGTTTGTTTGTTTTTAAGAGAACAATAATTTTCCTAGTAGCTTGATATAATAAACCATTACTGTGTAGTGCCTTAAAAGCTATAAATACCAAGGTTTCAAAGTTACAGGAAGGAAAATCCACAATAATGTAAATACAGTTTACTTCTGAAGAACTCTTATCTGTGAAGTTTGACCACAGCATGAATTACATATATCGTATCACCACAGACATCTGAATGTCCTCAGCACTGAGCCAACTTAGATCAAACCGTGTTTATTAGTTCAGGAACAAAAGGCTAAAATATGGCTACATAAGTTCCACACTAACTCAAGTCTGGAAGCAGCATAACTTGGAAGAGAGAACTGACTAACAAGCACAGTTAGGTACACAACGGCCACGACCTAGGTAAGTTTATTTCTCCCTCTATGTTCCAAAACCATAGAAAAGTCCAGTGCAAAGACATTCAGCTCTACTTGCAAACGTACATCAAACTGGGGAGAGCAATCAGTACTCTGGAGAGTAGGGCTGCTATTCCAAGGGATCTCAATAGGCTGGGGAACGAGCTGACAGGAACCTCATGGACTTCAAAAAAGGACAAATCCAAATGTTCCACAAATGAGATTAAATAACCCCATGCATGGCTACAGGCAGAGAGAGAGATGGTTGGGAAGTGGCTTTGTGAAAAAGGATGCAAAAGCCCTGGCAGACAGCTAGTTGAACCTGAGAATATGCAGTGTGCCTTTGTAGCAAAGAAGGCCATTTGCAGCTTGGGCTATGACTGCCAGACAGTAGCCAATTTCAGTAGTTGTGAGGCTGCATCTGGAGTATTGTGCTCAGTTTTGGGCACCCCACTACAAGACAGGCACTGACAAACTGGA
The DNA here is from genome assembly GCF_023634085.1 of Falco cherrug. Classification (NCBI taxonomy): domain Eukaryota; kingdom Metazoa; phylum Chordata; class Aves; order Falconiformes; family Falconidae; genus Falco; species Falco cherrug. Next base: position 64,825,383 of record NC_073702.1, on the reverse strand, counting down.
GCAAATCCAGCTGAGGAGCACCAGGGTGACTGGGGGCTGGAGCACATGATATATAAGGAGAGGCTAAGGGAACAGGATTTATTCAGCCTTGAGAAAAAACTAAGAGATCTTGTGAGTGGGTGGGTATAAAGAAACCAGATTCAGAGGCACGCAGTGATACGAGAAGGGTGATGAGCACAGGGCTGTCTCAAGGGATGTTATGTACAAGGAAAGCATTCTTTATTATGAGGGTGTTGAAACACTGGAACATGTTGCCTGTACAGGCTATGCAATCTCTCTCTTCGGAGATACTCAAACCTTGATCAGACAAGGCCCTGAGCAACTGATCTATCCAAAGCTGCTTTGAACAGGGCACTGGATATGTAGCATTTAGTTGTTTCTTCCAACCTGAATAATGCTATAATCCTGTGCATAAAGCAAACCTTTGTCAACTTTAGTAAACCCAGCCAGGATGCAGACAACTTGGATCTCTCCGCATTCAAGCCCATCAGTTTAAATTCCAGGAAAATTGTGTAATACAGTGTGATACAACCATACATGAACCAGTTCAGGTCTTGATGGGCTTTTTTCTCCAGTTCAGCACAAACCAAACCCAAGCCATTTAATTCACTCAGGAGAGTGTTGTTACTCCTCATTACCTCAATGTATTTTTTTGAATAACGGAAGATTGGTGAATACCCAGTAAAAGAAAAGTGATAGTATGGATATGGTAGGATTCATTAGGAAGTACAGACAGTTTATTCTGTACTTCCTAATTCTGCCCGAGCAGAATAAGGTTGGATCCATTGTCAGACTCAAACTGGCTCTTTATTCATGAGCAGAATCGTGCAGGCGGCAAAGATACCCATGCTGTCTTCTGAAGTCAGTCCAAATTCTGTAGATCACACTGAAACAAAGCTTGTAATTCCCTCTGAACGTGAGCTGACTCCCTGTGGAGGCACCTTGTATGTACACTCTAGTGCTTTCTGTCTGGGATTAAGATGTGGGCATATATGACCGAGTTAATCATGAGTCAGCTCATCAAGTCTGATGAGTTTTTAAAAAGGATTCTTTACTGCATAAAAGCAATTAATTGCTTCAGGATCCTACCCGACTCCAGAAATTGTACAGTCATGCCCATACAGAGCTGTGCCTGAGCCAATAAATTCTGCAAGATATAGGCTGGTTTTACACAGGAACTACCACTAAACTGAAGATTAACATTAAGTGGTTTAGATGCAAATTCCAACTTTTCAGAATACTGTGAAAAAAACCAAAGAAAATCAAAAGGTCAGATAGGAAAAGTAGCTTTAGAGATTAATTATCTCTAGAACTAGTGGACTAATGATCTAACTTCTGATTCTTTTACAACTTCTCTGTATGTCTTCAGGAAAAAAAAAGATTAAGTATTTCTATGCCTCTCATGCTCTCCAAATTATACTATAAATTATGATTTCTGATGTAAAAACCCCAAATACCAAAATGTTAAGACTGTGAAGTCTCTCATCTTTCAAATAGAATTATAAATACCAGAAGGTCTGTCCAAAGCAGGGGTAAAAAGACACCGGATAGAACTTCTTTCAGTGCCTGTCAGTGCACACTGTCCAAAAGGTCACTACAACCTGAGAAGGTGTTCCAAGAACTATGGCCTTAAATATATTCAAGTTGCTGACCTTCAGCAGTCCAGCAGAGCAACGTTCATGTTTTGATTTACGCTTTGAGCATGGAAACAAACAGGTGTTTTTCTCAGGCCTCTGGGTCAGTCAGTCTTCACAAAAATACCTTCTCAAATATTCACTTCAGTAAAAGTTACAGGCACGTGAGATGTACAAGATACACCTTAACATCTGTACTGTGACCTTAAAAGGAGCTTATAACTAAAGGGTTTTGTATTTGGACTGGTAGGACAAAAAGCCTACTCAATTTTTCCTCAAACAGCAAACTAGAAGCTTAGGTCTAGCCCAACTTAAAACATTTAATCTTTATTCCCATATAAAACTGACGATTCACAGCATCATGTGGACAACTGCATTCCATCCCAAGATTTGCATAGAGTTTTCCAATGCTGTCAACAAAGACCTCTCTACAGCTCACTGGTCTCACAGCACACTTGAAAACCAGGTGGCAGGGAGGAAGGATCTGGCAGAAAAGGACATATGAAGAAAAGAAAAATCACATATATACCTTCTTTTTGGCCCAGGCTCTTCAATGCTGCTGTCCCACCTTTGGGACATTAACAAGCTAAGTTCCATGTCTTCTTTATCGCACTGTGGCTCATTTTCTTCATCATCACTGTTCTGAGAATTTCGACAGCTTCCAAGAGAATGATGGTGACAGAGTGTTTTGTGATGTCCCATCTGATATCCATCATTCTCCAATCCAGCCAACAGATCAATCATGGCCTCATCAGCACTACTGTCCACTGCAGAAAAAGCCCATACAAGTAAAATCTCTATTTTGTTCTACTTGTAAATGACTAGTTTTTGTGTAGACTATAGTCTATCATTAAATACAAAACCAAAAAACCCCTCAACTTTTTAAAATCTACTAGTTTGTTACTGTCTAAAAGCAAGGCAGGCTACAGACACAAAGCTCTTTTCGTATCTTATTTTTTCAAGTTTTATGATTTGCTATCTTTTCTAGCTCTTTATCTAGAATATCAATGGCCTTTTTTTATTTTTGCCTTCCTCTTTTGATTACAGATTTATTGGAAGCACTTCCCTCTCTCTCCACATCCTCCTATTACCTCCTCACATTCAGTAAAGCTTCACTCTCCCCTTTTGTTTCAGCATGAGTGCCAGCTTCTGAAGCATCACTGCTTCTCTTGCTCTCACCATTTCAATGGCTGCATTAACTTTATTGGGCACTTCTCTCTGTGTCACTTGGAAGACTTTCAATTGCTGCATCTCATGAAAGGTGATGCTAATTTGAGCAACCAGTTCTTCCTTCCCTCTGTCCTTTACTGTAACACTTAACTTCATCTCCCTTTCCACTGCAACCTATTCTCTTCCTAGGTTCCTCTAAACACTGAAATTTTACCTGATTTCATTCCTACTTTAAATTTTAATTTTTATTTGACCCAAGCTTACACTAACTCATGCACTTGCCTTCTCATTCTTTACTTGGATTTCTTAAACACCCTTCAAGTCATAATTTTTTCTCACTCTCCTCCTGCTTACCTTTCATCTGACCTCATAACCAATTTATGATCTCCAGTCTACCAGGCATCTTTGTTACTTCTCTCTCTCCTTCTCCTCTGGCTGAAGAACTACAATCTCTACTCTCCTTCCTCAGGAAATATCATATGATTTACAATGATCCTGAGAATCATATAAAATACGTCTCAACATTGATGAGGAAGGCATTTTCTGTATTTTACAAAGGCTTCACAAGATACCATGCAACCATTTAGAATGGAAACCATCCCCTTTGCCAGAGTTCTGAATTAACCCACTTTCAGTTGCTCTTTCTGTTCTTGGCTCCTTTGCCCCTTGTGAGGTCCATCATTAAACTCCAGCCTTTACTTCCCATTAATATAAACCTTATTGTGTACTTCACAACAGTAGCAGAAGCAGTGTGCTTCACAGTCCCTGTGACACTACAATTCCACAAAGGCATATTAAAGACTAGTCCATGCTACGAAAGAGTGTAAGAAACCAAAAGATGCAGCTTGTTACTCATGGTCACACAAGACATCAGCAATTAGTAACCCCATGGTAAAAACAAGGAGACTGGGGAGGAAAAAAAAAAAAAAAAAAAAAAAAAAAAAGGAAAAACAAAAATGAGAAGAAAACAACAGAAAATCATAAAATCTCCATTTGATTCCTAGCCACTGGAAAAAAACAGTCCATTTCATCACTCCTATTTGACTGAGCAATTCAAATTCATAATCATAAAACATACTCTATACATTATTTTAGCCAGTTCTCACCCTCTTGGCACAAACTTCTCACTCAAAAAAAAAAACCAACCAAAAAAAAACCAATGCTCACGTCTACCAACTCCCACATCACTTCCTTACTTATAGTTCTTTCTATAAATCCAAATCCCTGCCTATAAACTTTCATAAACAAAACCTCACCTACTTTCTGCAAAATAAAACAGCACTGAAAAGTAGTCCTAATCTCACTCTATCCGCTCCTCCTCTCTTTGCACGTGAAGACTGTATACTGTGGTATATTATATTACCCATAGACTTATATTGTTGCCCACATTGTATCTTGTTGCCCCTGGCACATATCCACACCACGTATGTATCAAAGCACTGGAAGCTATGGGTCTTAGATACCTGTCCGCTCCCCTCCCCGACCTTGTAGTATCAACTGTAGTGCATGTTAACATTATACCTTAAGTTTACATAAGAATGTATAGAGAGTTAGCATGAACTACGTGCTTTTCATCTCCTCTAGAGTATTTGAGTTATTTCTACCTGAAGTATTTTTTCATACAAATTCCTTTGCTGTGTTATTTTATTGTTTCCCCCCTTGTGCCATTCACATTTGTTTGCTGTCATGGTTTCGCTCCCACTCTTTAATGTTTCACTTCTTGCTTCTTTGCCTTCAGCCATTGGTTTGTATTCATGAATTTTGGGAAATGCTCTGTTGCAACTTGCCTCTCATTATCAGTCTACTGTCCCTCAGTATCTCCAGACAGCAGAGCTTCTAAAGACAGCTCATGAGCATGTTCTCTACCTTAACTGTGAGAAAGATGCAGTAACTGCAAGAATACAATAGATAGGCAGTCAAAATCTGCTTTATTCTGATAGTTTTAGTCCCATAACCCTAGGAGCGTAAGGAAGAGCAATACATGTAAGAGATTGCATTGAGCTGACCTGGCAAAAGGACAGGCTTAGTGAACCAGTAAATCACAGTAATCTTCAAAAATACACTGTCCTGGTGACATTTTTAGAAAATATAAGGTGTTTTTTTATTGGTGGTAGGGTGTGTGTGTGGTGTGTAAGTTTCAATCTGCTTGACAAACTCCCTGAGGTAAACTACTTACTTTCTTTCATGACTGGTAAGGTAAGTGAACACAACAAAGACTGTGGAACAATAAAATAGCCTGGAAGAAAAGTCACACTCACTGAAAACTGTAGTCTGATTCAGTCTTTGAGACAAAGGCTGAAAGCTCTGACTATTCTCCACAATGTTTAAAATTGCTTCTTCATTAATAAGTGCTTCCTCTTCTTTATCAGTATGCGTCCTATTGGATTCTTTAAAAGAACAACAGAGAGAGAAAAGATAAAACTTCAGAGTCGAAGACATCAACATATTATGAAAGCAAGCCACATTAAAATGGATTTTACTATTTGTTTCCATTATTTGCTATGGCAATTTTAAAAACGCTTACTCTAAGAACAACGAAAACAAAAGCAAAGCTATTCTTAATTTTTTCATAACTGACAGAGCTTCCCTGGCTTACTTTGCTTATCGTATAAACAGCCAAAGCATGACACAGATTTATGCCTAAACAATTATGCTATTAAGAATACTCACCTTTGTTAATCTTTTTATCTTTATGCACTTCTACCATATTAGCTGGCGTACACTGAAAGGCTTCAGGAGAAAGTACCTCAGAATGTAGTGTTAGCTCAGCAGAGAACTCCTCTGATCCATTACTGTAGTCCACTGATCCTGACAACGTTCTAGTTAATTGAAAACCAATTTTTAAATGCATATTTACAGTTTGCATAGAATACTATACTTTATGGCAAATGGCTAAACACTTACACAGAGAAGTCATTTTGCTTGAGGATTTCTTTAAGTCTCTTCTGAAAAAACTTTTCACTCTCTGTTGCTGGCATAAATCCACGGTCTTTAAAATTTGAAAAATATTTATTATTCAGTTTTACTTTGACCACTCTAACACAGAGAGCAACTAAAATTACTAATTCTGTTAGGAAAAGGCTCAAAGTTGAAGTGTCCATTAATTTTAAGTGCCAAGTTGAAGGGTTGATTTTTCAAGTGTATTTAAACACTTTAAAATACTTCACATACTCTCATTGATACAATTTGCAACTGCGAGTATCAACAGCATTTAAAAATCATGTCGCAATTACACCAAGGTGAGCATCCAGGAAAAGAACAATCAGTGAACAATTTTGAAAAGTCTGGTTTATGCTGCCTGAATAATATTACACAGAAACGCAGGAAAAAAACCCACAGTCAGAAAGTCAGCCTTTGTTGGGAACCTGCCTCCTTCCTTCTTGCAACCCTCTGGCTTACTTGCCAAATATAATTCATATTTTAAAAGAAATGGCCTAGATTTGCAGAAAATAACTCTGTTCATTATGCAATTAATTTGCAGAGCACAGTCTTCCCTGTGTAATGAATTTTACATCAAAATACAGGGATTTGTCCATCCTTTTAGAATTTTCAGCTAACATCACCTTAGCTATAATTCCACAGAAATTCTAAGGAACTGCCCTTGTGCATAAACTGCCATGGAAAGCTTCAGGATAAGGCATTTAATTTTGTCAGTATTTAAACACTTAAATGTTTTCCATCATAAACCATGCAATCTTAACTCTCATTATCATTCAATTCTGCCCAGAATGCTTTGCAGCTAGCTGAATCATAATGTATTTACACAAGGTTATGTATCTTGCTTTTAAAATTGGAATACACATACTGGGCAACCAGTAAGCTTGGAACTGACAAAACAGTATATCTAAAAAGCCCTCAAAATTGATACACTGATTTAAATTCTACCTCCTGCTTACTTCTTATTCGAAGTTTTTGATAAACAGATGCAGTTTTTAATTTTTTTTTTTTACCTTGTGACTCAGGTGGCTTAATCTGAGAAGATTCACATTTCTGTCTCCGTCGCTGCTTTTCATCTTCCCATATAGCTTGTAAACCAGGGTTCCTGCCAATCTGGGCTGAAATATACAGTAATACATGAAGGGAAGTCCATCAGTGTGATGAATTAGATTCTGACATTCTTCTTCACCTCTTTTGTCATTCTAACCTGTTAGTTTTTTAACTGCAATTCTTGCCTTACTCTAGGATTCAGTGTTATGTAAAAGTTACACCTTAGTTTTCTAACTCTCCTATTTCTTTTGCTGGTCTTCTCATCAAACATGTGGTGTATGTATAGATGTATGCACATACACACTCATACTTGATGTTCATATTTCACTTACTCTCCTTACAGATCTGAAACCTTCTGCTATGCATTAACAAAAATCTCTTTCTATTGCTCTGACAATACACTATTCTTACAAGCTGTTTTCTTTCAGAGTTAATGATTTTTATTTTTTTTTAAACTCCATGAATTCTTAGATCAACAGTTCATTAACACTGAAATCTGGATTGTGACTTAACTAAGCTGAGCCTTAAAAAGCTGACAATATAGCTCCTGTCCTAAAATGTTTTCTATGGAAAATTATTAACATGTCACCTTCAATATCCAGTTGATTTAAAATATCAGCAGCTACTGCATCCACCTCCAATTCACAGGTACTTTGTGGCTCAACACCTTTCAACATTAAAGAGCTGTGACAACATAAATACCACAGGTTAATGTTATCAATAAGTTGCTTTTGAAATATGCATCATCACTGTTTTCTAACTGGGCTAGATTCTGATCAAGTGGAATGGGGATGAGTACCTAAATACAGAATCACCAGTTCTCATCCTCACCTGCAAGTTCTTAAATTAATAGTCATATTCAGATATAATTAGATGAGAAATTTCTATCTTCAACTTAAAGGGATGAACTTTTTCTTTTGTAGGAAGAAGAGAAAGAAGCAGTGAACAACTCCAAATACTACAGCAGTTACAACAATGTTCTCCTCCCCAAATACAAGATGAAATGCACTACAGAACTTTCAGTCAATAGGATCATCTACGTTCGCACAACCTTGTGCCCAGAAAACACAGTGGCAAGAATTTTTCTCTTATTTGCAGCAATGCAAAACAGTTTAACATTTCCAACTAAAGGGATTTAAAGCAAAAAATGTTTTATTTTTCAGATTTTTTTTAACATTTATTTAGGGGTCTTGGGGTAACCTAATGAGTTTAAATAGAGTATTAGCATCCCAAACACATGCAGAACTAAGGATAACTGGCTTGGTTAAGACTTAAAATTGTAGAAACAAATTCAAGCTTGTTGTATAATGATCTGATCATTTTCCTGCTGTGTCTTTTCAGATCTGCTAAGGTCAGCAGCCTTCCACCTGTTGCTGTCAGTGAACTGAGTCCATGGAGTAAGCTAAGAAAGAGAAACCTTCTCCCAGGTTTATGTGGAAGTCTGTTTACTCTTTAAAAAATTAGGGAAACACAAAGATCCCTATGGTTAAAATAATGCTGTTCTTCAGAACCCTTTGTCTAGGTTGATTAACTGGTGACTTACAACATTTACTTGTATTCCTACATTCCCTGACACATACACAGCCTCAAAAATTTCTGCATAGAATCTAAGATGTAATTCATGAATAGTCAGTGGTCTCTATAAGCTTTGAATAAAGTCACTACAGCGCAAGGTGGTAGTAGATTATGTAATTGAAAGGTGAGTATCCCCAACATTATCTTTGAAAATTAAGTATTTAATACCTAGAAATATGAAATCTGAAAGAAATGTAGAATTAAACTGCTTAATTTATGTTGCGGACAACACCAAGCTGAGTGATGTGGCTGACATGCCTGAGGGATGGGATGCCATCCAGAGGGACATGGGCAAGCTCAAGAATTAAGCCCATATGAACCTCATGAGGTTCAATAAAGCCAAGTGCAAGGTCCTGCACATGGGTTGGGGCAACCCCTGGTATCAATACAGATGGGGGACTGAAAGGACTGAGAGCAGCCCTGCAGAGAAGGACTTGGGGGTACCGGTGGACGGAACGCTGGACATGAGCCAGCAATGTGTGCTCACAGCCCAAGAAAGCCAACCATATCCTGGGCAGCATCACAAGAAGCATGGCCAGCAGGTCCAGGGAGGTGATTCTGGCCCTCTGCTCTGGTGAGACACCACCTGGAGTACTGCGTTCAGCTCTGGAGTCTTCAGCACAGGGAAGTCATGGACCTGTCAGAGTGGGTCCAGAGAAGGGACAAAAAAATGATCAGATGGATGGAACAGCTCTCCTGTGAGGAAAGGCTGAGAGAGTTGGGGTTGTTCAGCCTGAAGAAGAGAAGGCTCCAGGAAGACCTTATAGCGGCTTTTCAGTATTTAAAAGGGGGCTTATAAGAAAGGTGAGGACAAACAGTTTAGTAGAGCCTGTAGGGACAGCACAATGGGTAATGGTTTTAAAGTAGAGGGTAGATTTAGACTAGATACAAGGAAGAAATTTTTCACAATGAGGGTGGTGAAACACTAGAACAGGTTGCCCAGAAAGCTGGTAGATGCCCCATTCCTGGAAACATTCAGGGCCAGGTTGGATGGGGCTCTGAGCAACCTGATCCAGCTGAAGATGTCCCTGCTTATTGCAGGTGGGTTGGACTAGAAGACTTTTAAAGGTCCCTCCCAACCCAAACTATTCTATGCTTGTACGTAAGAGCAAAAATCTAATGACTTCTCAGAAAACATCAGGGAACTCTGCCACAAAAATATCTTCAGGGCATTGTATTTATTATAAAGAGATAAGATAGCATGCCAAGAAAAAAACCCCAAAACTGACTCCATCACATTCCCAATCTGCAGTATTCTAGAAAACAAAAAATGTTTACTTCTAAAGTCCTTTTGAAGAGGTCTATGGTATAGACTATCAGCAAACTATATACTACATGAAGTTAGGACTGAAGCTAGTTCAGACACATGCTCTTCCTTAAAAGGGTTATCTATGGGCAAAGCATGTAGATTTGCTCAGTAGACAGCTAATTACAACTGCCTGGATGCCTCCTGCAAGAAATCTCTAAAATTTTTTGCCTGACTTTGAAACAGCAGAAGATCAAGAGGTTCTCTCAAATGCACTGCAGAAATCAAACTGGCTTAAACAGCCCAAACCCAAACTTAAGGTGAAGGGCTGCTCTCATGGCAGCTTGGCAGCTTCAGCTGTCTGCTTCTTTACCACCTCACCAGAACTGCTGAGCTACTCAGCCCATGCAAAAAGTCCATGCTGTAATTGAAGTACAAAACAAAGGAATACTTCTAAACAGGTGCAAAATTTCTCCCATCTCAGTTCCTCCTGACCCAAGCTTTCCTTGCTTCCCCCAAAATTTTGAACAACCTTTTCCTCCACAAACTGAGGTTCTACTGCCCAAGAGGAAAGGCTGAGATATTATCTTCAAAAGAAGAAAGGGGCAGGGGGGACAGAGACACAGACAGATGACAGGAACACAAACGCAACAAATTAGGAGCATTACAAACTACAACAATGTGAGCTTTTATTGACTGCTGCCCAGTTCTGTCAGTAGAATGGAGAAGTGTATCAATGTACCATATGACTTATTTTAAGATACCAAACCCATTCATTTGTGATTAAAAAGTAAGAATTATGAACTTCGTAAAGATTAAGAAAGGCACTGGCAAACAAATACTTTGCTTTATAAGACTGTTAGGTGTCACTATCATGCACAGAGAAAACTGGAATTGTTAGCTGTAACTACTTCATTACACCTGCATCTATTTGTCCACCTATGAAGAAGTATTGTCAGTCAACTGAAGTACCAACTGCATTTTGCGTAATGCAGAAATAGCTTTGTGCATTGCTAGAAAGAACACTGAGACCTTACAAGGCAATCAGAAAATTATTTTTAACCATAAAAGATTGAAGTTACCTTTTTTTTTTTTTTTTTTTTTTTTTTTTAAAATCTCCAGCAGAGATTAAAAACTCCGGTAAACTTATAATTTCTTAGCTTAACTGTTTGGATAAAGAACTGGACAAGATGGAAACAGTGTTAGAAATGTAAGCAGGAATTAAACCAGTCCTAGAACATCTATTTACTGGCACTTACGAGGGAAAAGACAGAGAGGACTGAAAGATCTAGCTATTTGGTCATTGTCTCTTTCTATATATCAAAGTAATGCAAAGTTCAGTTTGTATTACTAGTTCAGTTGCTCAGCTAATGCTTAACTTGACTTCTAGGGTAAGAAAGCAATATTCCCCTATGTAAGGCTGATAGGGTTTACTGTGGTAATTTCAACCTCTTTACAGCAGATTCAGCTTTCAAGAGTCATCTTTCTCTCCTCTTGTACTGCATTATAATAGTGGAATTTTATTCTAAAGTAAAATTTTGCATTATACATAATATGAAGCTGAGAAACAAACCAGAAATCTCAGCAATTGGATATTTAATGGAGTAAGGAATAAGAAAAAAGGAATAGGCATCCTGAAAGTCAATTTTAGAAACTGCTTGACACTTAACATTTCAAAAGCATATAGTTTAAAAGCAAAGAAAAAAAGTTTACAGAATAATTACTTGGCAGCCTTATTTTTAAAATTTGTGATGTCACATTTTGTGGCTGTATTAATACAGTAAATGTATTTTTCACTCTGTATGCAAATGTTTCACTCTGTTACAGAAAAAGAAGGCAGAGCAGGATATTTATTTATTCTAAACATCCAAAAGTAGTCGGGTAGAAGCTGTGAAGCACTTATGTAGAATTCATTAATGACTGTAAGATGCTATACATTAATATATGATTACTAATCCCCTGAGTCAGCAGCCCTGTTTCAGAGTTATTGTGAGAATTAAAAGAGCTGATCACGGAACTCCTAAACTAAAGCAGCTCAGCCTTTTAACAGAAGACTGCCTGTGCCCTAATGCACACTTCAAGGACAATCCATTGCCATCACTTCCCCCTCCGTTCCCAGTCACGCCATCAGCTGAAAACCAAGTCCATAATACGATAAGAATGCACAGTTTTCATGTCAAGCACTTTGGGTGCTTGTATTCATCAAAGCATTCAAGCAGAGCCTGCCTGCATGGTGGGTGACAGGAACTGCAGGCAAGCTGAAACTTGCATTTTGATCACATAATAAGAACGAACTGCAAGATCACTGGGAAACAAGAACAAGGGAGGAGGTCCCAAAAATGTTCCGTTCCCTTCATGAAACTAAAGTGTTTCTGGGAACAAGTGAAAAGGGATCATAACACACAATGGTCACTGATACCAGAAGAGTTTTCCATATCAATGCTTTCCTTTGCCAAATGGCACATGTAAAGGACCAAAAAAATCTGGTCAAGATTTGTTTCTGACTTGTTTGTTAGAAACAACAGCAAAACTCTGAGCTTTCTATTTTCACTACCTTCCCCTTTAAAAAGAATCCAATTAAAAAAAAAAGGGGGGGGGGGGGGGCGCTAGGGAAGAAAGAAAGAAAGAAAGAAAGAAAAAATTCTTGAAAAGTTGTAAAACTATAGTTTTCAGTGTTAGTGACCTATTTCTGAAGAGTCTGTTTGATGACTAAAACCACTAACCAAAACATTTGGCTTTCCCCTGACAAAGAGACAGCTTTCTGTTCTTTTCCCTTTAAATAGTTAGCACATTTTGTCAAAAAAAAACCCATGTCTTGGTTTTCCACATCTCCATGAAGGGTGTGGCCAGTGGTTTGTCTTGAGAACTGGTCCATAACAGACTCAGTTGGCCAGGAGCTTTCCAAATAATGAGATTTCTTATGTGTAAGAGATTCTAATATGGATTTATCCTCTAAAAATAACAGTAAATACAACACGGCTGAATTCAAAACAAACTGGTAGTTGTCACTGTAACTTAAGTCTTTTCCCATAATAATATTAATATGAAGCATGTTCTTCATCTGCAACTCACCAAGATTCACACCATTTGGGTGATTAGAAGCAGAAAAGCTCATTTTGCCCAAGCTCTAAATCGAACAGATATAAGGCATCTTTCTGTTAAAACCTACAGTATTTCAATTAACCTGGCATATTATTCAAATTAAAAACACTGAGCTAACAAGAGCCCCTTTTTGAAACAAATTCAGGGTTTACCATCATAGCTCTCATTAATGTTTTCAGGATTAAGGCAGGGCTGGCAGTCAGAACAGACTGATATGGAGGCTAATAAAGACAACTGACATGTGCAGTAAGATTTTCAAATGTCTCCTCCATACAACCAGGTCATTAACTTGGCATTTAACATCCTTGTCAAGGTGAACCGCAAGACACTTGCACTAGCAGAAGTCAGGGCAGTAACAGTACAAGCTTCTGCAACATCCAGTAAGCCATAAAGGCCAAGGAGCCATTTGTTCCCACTTCAGGAAAAACCTCAAAGGACATACAAAAGCAGAGCAGCTTTAACTAGCCCTTCTAACGTTTTGATTCACTCTGATTAAAGCAAAAATGTCTGGGGGAGAGGAAGGAGTACCAACTGCCCTGAATTACAGTTATTTAACATGATTACGTGCTGCTTTGAGAACTATTTCATCTGAGTACTGCCAATAGTTTGGTCAGCTGTTGGGTTTGCTAGTCTTGCTCACCTAAAACGAACATGCATATAACATCAGGAAAATATACGAAGCAACTGTATCTCCCAGTCTCTTACATCAAGCCACACTTCCTGAGCAGCTACAGTGCTGCAATTAGCAGGTGAGAAGACAGCATGAAGAAGTCAGAACATGTCCAGTTTCCTACCTGTAGTTAGCTGAAAATATGAACTGCTTCAGGTCATTAGCAGTTGTTATGCCTTGGAAGACACTCAGAAGTGGTCTGTTTGACACAGACTGCCCTATACAATGGACTAACCACTTGCCTCACACCACATGCATCGGTTTTGCCAAGAAAAAAGAGTTTTATGCAATGCCAAAACCATGATTTGAGAGTATCTGTATTAGAACAAGGTTAGAAAAGACAACTTAGAAAGTCCTAGCCAAAGCTTTTCATAACATCTAGGTTTCATTTTGAAAAAGGGAACATAGAATTGTTCACAAGGTACAACTTGTAATACAGATAGATAAATGAAAAGCAGGGTTAAGTGAGGTGGCATAGGAATGGAAGCAACCCAGCTACAAGAGAACAAAACTTTACTCTCCGAAGAAGCAAGATAAATCAAGGCTGCACATTTAGTTACTTGAGATGCTCAAACCAATTAATTTAAAACTACATTTTATACCTGCACACTATGCTAAAGAGCTGCAATACAAATCCATTGTACCTTTGTAGAAAAAGCTCGAAATAAATCACTGAGAGAACAGTCAATTATTGAAGAAACTAAAAACGTGTTGGCACTATCTGCTGGTATAATAACAACAACAACAATAGTAATTTATGACAATGATGACGTAGGATGAAATCTGGGCTCAAAGAAAGTACCAAGGTTTGGTTCCTCAGATGCTGAGGCAATGAATTAAAGCAACAGTCCACACACAATTAAAAAAAGTGCCCGCTACATACAGCTAGCTAGATCAAAGCCTTGAAAAACCTTGAAGAATGGCCATCAAGGTCAGTATCTCAATTCACCAACATTAATGACAGCCTAGAGAAACAAGTTCTGTGATGACCGTGTTTCAGGTATTTATAACGTTAAACTGAGGACAGTAGATAAAGAATTAACCCCACAGAATCTGAAAGATATCACAACTACACTGATAAGAACTCTAAACTTCTACATAATAGTTTTCCATATTCTGTTCATGAAAGAAAAAATGTCTTTGTGTTTGCAGAATGTTCCAGTGACTTGAATAATACACACATTTGATAAAGAATCAAAAGGCTAAATAAGAACATGTACATCCTGACAAGCAAGAAAAGCAATTGACAGCCAAAGACCTAGTAAAAATCTGTAACGTTACGTAACTGATACTGTGCAATAGTGTTATTTTTCAGATCTCTCAATTTCCATATAAACTAGTGCTAAACAGCAAATCTAGGATTTAAAAAAGGAAGTGTTTCTCAAAAGCATCCTGCCACCCATTCTGCTTTTAACACACCATGTCCAAGTGGTAGAATTGACCACCAGATAGCTCCAAGCCTGGTGTTTACCATGAAGTTTTCTCAACGGAACTCATGGAAGTGTTTCACCATTAATCGTCAGCTACCTGAGGGACAACATAAATGTGTCTCATGTGAAGAACTCCTCTTGTCAAAACTGTCAGATAGCACTGCCAGGCTCAGGCAACTACTGCCTATCTTAAAGTGGGCTTTGTAGGGTTCCAGTCTGACAACACGGGCAAGTATCATACCTAAAAGCCTTACAACATCAGGGATTCCTGGGCACTAGTGGCTTTGGATATTTGTCTATTTCATAACAGAATCACTCTAGAATTAAAGAACTCTCCCTGGCTTGAAACAGTATGCTAATTATAGTGGCAAGTTAGTAATTTGGAGATCTGCCAGGAACAAGACAGAACACAGCTGGGTTAAATACCGTTCTGGAAAAGTGGCAGAACAGCAAGGTGCTATCTCTAGTACAGAAGAGTGAGTTCAGTCACCAAGAAACTTTGTCATAGTTCTCAAATGTTTTTTGAAACAGGAAACCACCACTGGCATTTACTCATGCAAAATGCTGCTAATGGTACATACATAATTTCTGAATAATATTTTGCATATCACCAGGCATCCAGCATCGGATTTCAACCACTTGATATACTGTACTCCAAAGTCAAGAAATGCCAAATCACTTGCACTCTTAGATAAACCAGAGAACTTGTCAGCTGCCACTTGCAGCAAGGACTTGGTAAATACACGTTGGACTATCTCTAAAATTTATTCTCAATGTACACCAAAACCAAGGGTGATGAGTCTAAACAGGCATCCCAATGAGTAAGAATACAAGGCAGCCTAGAAATTTTGTGGTCTCAAACAACATTTGACTGTCTTTTTCCCCTTTCGTTTTTTCTTGAAAGATCTAACAGCTTAAGTGTATAGGTGAAAGGTAAGGAAAAATTTATGAGATCTTCATATCTGACATAAAGGACAACTAAGATTTCGAATTTCAGTACTAACACAGAGGAGAATATCCAAACACTGCTGGAAATAGTCAAATGGTAAAATACAGTAAGTAAATTTTTTTGCTAAACAACTCACAAAACAGTTAAATATCTCAACTTGAACGCAAGACTGGATAATGAAATGAGGGGACTGTGCTGGTATTGCACATGAAACTAGAAATCAATACAGCTGTTGATATAGCCATACACAGAAACTAAATGTTTGGAATACAGAACACACTTTGTTAAGGAAAGACAGAAATAAAAGACCAAGGGCAGATTTACAGATTTCAAATAATACTGTAGACTACAAGAATAAAAGCCATATGGAAAAAAAATCGGAGTCACAATCATTTTAGGAAACAGTTACAAGGGTTTCCTTGGATAGATCTCTCATACTATCTGGGTCAGAGTTACCTTCAGCAAGGTAGATCATGACAATTATGGGTCCATTAAACCAACCTAGATGCAAATTTTCATAATTTTAAAGAAAATACAAAGTAGGAAGGTAACCTGAAAGTGGGACAAACTGCAGTTATGGGTTTGATTATTAGAACACTGTTTTAAATTGATGCCTCCCATAAATAATTCAGGACAAATTATAACAGGGAATTAATTTTGTGCAGGTACAGAACAGAGTAAAATCAGCAATACAAATGAGTTTAGATTTGTTACTTTGCAGTGGCATGTACATCCTATAGCATGTGGAAGATGGTGTGCCAGAACACATTTAATAAAATAATTCATTTTCTATATAAAGGGATAGTTTGATGCAGTATCAAATGGGAAATAATTTCACTTGGAGGAGATGTAAACTACTTCCTAAATTACTAAAGCATTTTAAGAGCTGGCTTAAGGTGGAATACCTTTTGATTATATAAAAAAGACTGAGGGTTGACACAAAATTTGTAGAACTGAATATAGGCCTGAATCTAGAATATATTTAGAATATATTATATTTATAGAATATATATAAATATACAATATATTTAGAATATATTTAGAACTATTTAGAACTGAATATAGCCAGTTTCTGGGACTGAGTTTACTTCACATCTCATTACTATTGTTGGCAGGAAATGCAGGAGTGTACTAATGAAATATGCTGATCAGGCAAACTGGTAGACATACTGGATACATAACCAGATCATAGTATTATAAAACGAGAACAGGATTGACTTACTAGTAAAAGAATAGAAACAGGATAAAATACAAAAATGGGATGTGTGACCCTGTATGAACTTAAAAAGGAATCCAAATGGAAGATTATCACTTGGAAAAAAAAAAAAAAAAAGAGAAGAGAAGAAACATCTTGTACTAATACATACTAAAATGTTTATAAGTCAAAGTGACACGGTAAATGAGACTGAAGTGTATCAGGGAGAGAACTACGAGTATCATTGCATATGGTGCTACAGAGAATTTGGTATGCTATGTAGTGTTCCAGCTTTACATTCAAGAAAGAAACTCCTACTGCCAAAGTACAGAGAATGAATGCTAGGGCAATAGACAAGCTTGGTATTTGCCCCGTGACTGCTAACATCCCACTGCTGGATCATGCATGAGAGCTGGAGAAGGACTGGCACAGGTGAGGTCCTGCACCCCTGGCTATATACACAATATATGAAAGGAGGAGAAAAGAAGGCTTGTGGGCACAGCCATGAGGATGAGTGCCTTGGCTCCCGCTATGCTGGGCTCATCCCTCTCTGGGTTTGATAGCCAGGATGTGCTATTCTGCTTTCTCTTTATCTGCCTTCCCCAGGCCTGTGTAAAGCAACATCAGACAACTCTGGTCTAACTTCTCTGTTCCAAACCCCCAAAGGTTAAGTAACTTGGCTTGAATAACTGAGCCAAATAAAGGTTGAAAAGGACTATGAACGAAGTATGCAGCCAAAAAGGAGAAGAAATAGCCCAGGGACAACTGGATATAAACAGATCACAAGTAAAATCACAATACAACCACCAGCTGAATGTTGTTTCACAACCTCCTTAAAGCAGGAATAGTAGAATCAGAAAACCAGATGCTACCTTGCACAGGCTCAAGTTTTTGCACACTAGAAAAATCTGAAGTATGGTTTAAGGCACTACTGGGGAAGTGAATGCTCCCAGTGTGTAATGCTAGCAAGTAGTGTGGCGTATTAAGACTGATAAAATATTCAGAGAAGAATGACAGGAACTATCCAAAGACTGAGAAGACTACTAGATGACAGAGTAATTACAGGACCTGTCAAACATTAGAAAGTAGCTGAAAGATTGAACTTGCTATGGGTAAACTATGTAAATTGAAGTAGCACCAGATACTGTCTCTCTCCCTTCCCTGGGCCCCACAAATCCCAACACCCCAGATATACTCCTTTGCTTACAAAAGTAGAGCTATTACAAATTACAAGCTGTAGACTAGGAAATGTCTAGAAAAAAGGAAGACATGGGAGACTGACATGAAAATTCTAAGCTGAGATACTTAAGTAGTTACTATTTGAAATGGACGAATTGGAATACTCTGACAGCACACTATTCATGTTAGTTAAGGGTGATTACAAAAACAGAATCTGTGAACTGATATGTAAGTATTGTCTATAATTATTAAGCCTCCTCAGCTTTGCATCAGAAGTCATTAGCTAGAAATGTATCTTCCAAAACCCACAAAGATGAATTTGCCATTTATTTTCCTAGTGTTATATCCCAATTAGATTTTTACAATCATATACCACAAAGTGTCAAGATAACCAAAACTATACAGAGAAACTAAGTAACAATCTGTATTACATCAGCACTTTTTTTTTTTTTAGCATATAAACCATGTAAGGGTCTTTTAAATGCAAGACTGAAACTCTGTAGTATATACAAGTTGATGTATATAAGAAAATACAGCGTACAAAAAAAGATTTGGCATGCTGACCTTGGTATTTCATCTTCTTCCCATTCAATGAAAGATACGCTGTTTGAATTTCCTGGCAAATGAATTCTATGACTTTTATTGACACCTGATATATCACCTAGAAAGAAAAACAGAATGAGAAATTATTTCATTTATGCAGCAATATTTTCCTACACATATCATTATGTAATTGCATTTATTATTTAATACTACCAGTCCAAATGGTTCTGAAGAATGGCACCGCACATCATCTTCAAAAAGTAACTATGCTATCATTTTAACTGATTTAACTTTCTTTCTAACATATAGATACATATAAAAATATATTCTCAACACACTAACATTAGAATTACACTTGCTGTGTTCTAGTCAGATCTTAACCTAAATTCAGTCTTTTCCTATTTGTGCAAGTCTCAAAATAAATCATGCAGAGTCTGATGCAAACTTCAGAATTCCCAGGTGTCTGGGTCCTCAGGTCAGATCTTAATAGAAATTAGAAGCTAAAAAACCCACTAAATTCTACTTCACACTTTTCCTCTTTCTTATCTGTGAGCTGAAAGAATACACAATATATTCCAGATACAGCAGCAACAACAGTGTGTGCAAACCTGCAATGAAGGCAGATGTCTGACCTACAAATCAAGAAAACACCATTTTAAGTTTGCTCAGGAGTCTCAGTTTAAGGAAGCGTGCTCCGAAGTCATGCTGGAGAAGTCCCATCTGAAGATTTACTACCTCCCTTGTGGTCTCTTCCTGAACCTTCACTCCTCAGAGGAAGGAAAGACAATATACACAGGATGTTGCACAAGAAAAAAAAAAGCCCAGGAGCGGAGTTGGGGGGAGGTAGAATGGCAGATGACCTTGAAAATTACTCAGTCTCTTGCTTCTATGTGAAAGACCAGCTTGAGCCTTTAATTTTCTCAGCTATGTTGGTGTCACACACTAGTAGGGTTTCCTGTATTATGTTTACCTTTCAGCAACAGCAAACAGTAATTGAACAATTCAATTGTCAGGTGCCTTCAATAAATAAATAAATATTTATTAGAACGTGTATTTTTATTCTATAATTTTACAGTAAATCTCATAACAGAGTCTTGCCAATGTGAATTCTACCGCTTGGAATAGCAGGAATAGGGAGTATCACATGTAGCAGAAAGCCCTCAATAGTACAGAAGCAACTGGGAAACACCACGCAAAAAGTGCCTTAGAAACTACGAACAGAAGCAACAGAAATTCAGCAGGCTTAATTAATTGTGTTTCAATCCAACTTTACTGCACCCAGACTAGTTTCTACAAACCCTGCCCCCTACATCAGACTCCCAGGCGCACTAACACAGCATGCAGACACTAAACTTGCATGGGAAACGTGGCACTCCGGTGTGGTGAAAAGACATGATGATTGTATTTAGGCAGGAGCTACCTCACTTTTAGCCACCCCTGCATCAAGATGGTCTATGAACCGCCATGCCTAAGGAGGCGATTCCAGAAAGACAATACAAAATATCTGATCCCATTTGCACAGACCCAGCTCAAAGCTAGCACAGCTTAGTGTCTGTGCTGTCCAAAAGTGACTGCTTGCTTCTTGGCAGGGCTAGTCCAGGAAGAAACACAGTCATGTTTTTACTGTGTGGCATATCAGCTAATTCTCCATATTAAAATGGAAGCTGACTATGGAAACATCTTGTTATTTTTCATCTGTAACTTGTATTCTAAGTTGACAAAACAGGACTGAACAGTTGTATATTGTAAAGGAAAATACATTACAACAGCTATGCAAGATTATATGCCAACTGGTGAAGTAATAGTATGTATTTTCAAAAATCATATGGCTTTCAAATACCATACCAGAATACTTTCAGTGCATTACCCCTTCTCTTATTCCCTATGATCCCCACTTTCAAATACTTCTAAAAATTGAGGCTCATATTCCTGTATCAGTCTGTTTCTTCACTTAAAGTTACTCACAGGGATAGATTTAAGGACACTTATCTTCCCCTTTTCTTGACATGGCATGTCTTTAAAGACAGTAGCAGTGACACATCAAGGTCTTTCAGAGTCATGTTACAGAAAAAGATTGAACTACTGAAAATAAAAGTTCTGTAATCATTTCAGTGGCATACAAAACAGGAATGAATTTGCAGCCTTCTTCCTCGCTGTCCATAAACAGAAGAACTTGAAAAAAAGAATTACATCTTCTGGATACAGGCTGATGAAGGCAGCTTTCCTGCTACTACAAATTTGCCTGCTGAACTCTCAGCCTTCAAAACAGTCTACTTATCTCAGTGAGAAAAACACCACTGGAAACAGGCTCCTGAGGCTGCTCACTTCCGTTTAGGAACAGATCTATTACTGAATTTTTTATTCCTTGCCACACCAATTTTTATGTTGTCACCTGTGAGGAAAGGAAAGCGTTTGCTGCATATGTTTAGGCAAAGACCTTTACCTCCACCTAAGAAACAATGGTACGCCTGCCCTGCATGACACAAACTACACTTGACTAAAATGAATGCATACCCCCTAGACATAGAATATGTGGAACAGGCAGGTAAGTGCGTCAATCGTAAGCAGAGGCTGTGCCTTCTACACCACTCCAACAGGTCTGAGCCTAGAAGGGATGGATGGCACTTCTAAGGGCTGCTGTGCAAGGATTGGCCTCTGTCCATGGCTGAGCTTTTGTCTTCCTGAAGTTTTGACAGCAGCAAGTGTGGCCTATTGTTGCGTATGAAAAGTGTTTTTCTTTAGATGAGAATCAGTTATGAAACACCATGCACTAATTATTTAGCAACAGTTTAGTGATAAACTTGACAGTCCTGGGTTAACGGTTGGACTTGATGATCTCAAGGGTCTTTACCAACCTAAATGATTCGATGATTGCTGTCTGAATATACATGCATAAAAATAATGGGACAAAATTAAAGTCAGCATGATTCTTACTTGCTGCCTTTACAGAAAGATACTTTACCATTCTTTTCAATTCTTGCTTTAGCTGTAAGAACAATTATGATTTAGGCAAACTATACTTATTTTTCTAAATATTAAGTACCAAAGACATTATGGTTTTCCTACTGTTATCTCCCCTTCATACTGAAGCATTTAGATAATTTTATGGATGTTCTTGCCAAACTTCATTTTTATGTGTGTACATTTAAAATGTCAAAGTAACTTTTTAAAATGAAAATTTAAAATTCTCCTTTGCTGAGACATTAATATTTCAAATTTCACCTTAGAACATATGACCTTAGTACAAACACAAGCATTTTAATTAAAAACATTATTTGTTAGCAGAGCATAACAATTAGCCATAATTTTGTAAAGACACTATCGCATCAAAGAAAATTACAAGTGATACAGCGATCAAAACCAAAATTAAAAAAAAAACCCAAAGCAACAGTATTAACATGCCATCTTTCACGTAGATTTTTCAACTATAGATTTTTCAACTAAATATCAACTATTTTAAATCTTCTGATTTGAAAAGAGGTGTGGTCATCTTGTGAAAATGGTTACAGCTGCACTGCTGACAGAACATGTGTTTCTTGATATATAGCATCTCATTTCAGGAAGCAGACTCTCGCTCAATCCAAATGCACAGGCACAAAAAGGAAACATGATAGAAAGCTACATGCAGACTTTCTTTTGACGTAGAAAGCAAACTATATGGAAGCAACACATCGTACCCATTCAGCCACAAACTGCGGCAAAAATCTGACAGCTAGTGATGTTTTGTTCAAAATGGTATTTTTAGCCTTCAAAATAATTATTTGGTCTTAAGAAATAAACACCTTACTTTTTCTCCTTGCCTTTCTGAATTTCACAGCAGCCAGGTTTATTAAATTCATTCCATATAAGTTGTAGTCTATAAAGAGTTGAAGGAGGTAGGGAATGTGGGCTTCATGAGGCTGGTATGGTTTGTTCATTATGGCTCCACCTTGAAGAAGCTCACATACTCTAAAAATAAAGACAAATTAGGATATAAACAAAAAAATATTCCAGGACAACAATATTGATATTTGATTTTATCAAATTATAAAATACTTACACTTCTTAAATTTTGCCTTAGTTGGATTTTTAACTCAAGAATTTTGTTTTCACAATAACAAACCCACAAAAATTATTTCTGCTAATAATGATTCAATATTTGAGTGTTAATTACAAATGAGCTGTGAATCCTCCAGCTTAAAAGAAAAAACCCAAAACTAAACCCAAAGAAAACCCACCCACCCCTGAAAAAACATCATACCATGTACTCCAACTGATCCAAAGACACTATAGTCCATGGAAATCTTTCTACAGAGTAACTGTGGCAGCTATGGACCTATCAGCAGTAATAACTTTGAAAGTCTCTCTGGTTCTCCTTTATATATATATATAAATATATATATATATATGATGTCCTACGTGAATTTGAAGTTGCATACTGTATACACACAGAAGCTGCGTTTTAATACCTCCCTAGGAGCATGACAAACCTGTTCTTTTAAACATCCACACATTTAAAAATAACTGCAGGTATTTGGATAATTACAAATTGGTGTGATAAATCTCAAAATAACAGGATATATCTGTAAATCAAAGAAAAGCACTAAACATATCTAAGTGCACTAAATTGGGTTCAAAAAATAAAGTTTTATACAGAAAAATTAAGAAAATAATTTAAGTGCAATTACAGTCCTTATTTGGACAGAAGTAATTCAAACATGAGGAGTCTGAAAGAACTGTCATGTCATACATGCACATAGATTACCTTAAGATAGAAATTTAAAATAATGCAAAATTTTACTAGTCTAGAACAAAACCCAGACAATCCTATCTTAGGATCATATAGCAGAGCTTTAAAAATAGGTTATGACAGGTAATACTACACACTCAAGGGATTTCAGTTTATGCTTGAGAAATAATTCCTCCTTATTTATTCCTGAATTTACTGCAACTAGTGTGACAGGAAGATTGAGATCAGCTGCACTTTCATTTAACAGAACATTACCCTATTGAGAAATAGAGAAACTGTCTAATAACAAAAACTATCCAGTTTTCCAAGTATATTTTGAATTTTAATGGGTGCTAGAATTTAAAAACTAGCAAAATCTACTTCGTAATATATGAGAGTACTACACTGTTTTCCTTAAGAGTTACAGGAAAAGTAACCTGATGCAAATTTGTTCAAGTGTTCAAGAATTACAGTTAATACAAGACTACTAAAGGCAATTATATTTTGTCTTGCTTTCCTAACATGCTACTGCTTTAAGAAGATTATTGGTATGCTTAGAATTAGTAATACTTTTATGTGTTTTGAAAAATTTGGACAATAACTTTGTTGCTTTTATTTTGTTAAGATCTAGGTGTATCTTGCTTCAAAATTGACTTTTTAATTCAACATTTAAGGAAATCAGCCAGAACTTCATATCACCGCATCCTTACCTTTTTACCATTGCAGGATTGTAAAGATAAATCTTCATAAACTGTCTCTCCTTTTCATGGTAACCATAAAAAGGCCTGGAGAAGAAGTAAAAGCAAGAAGCTAGCCAGTTATGCTGTGGCATTTATTCAACCACATTTTACTATAAAGAGTATTAAAATCCAGGGAGGGGAAATTACAAGATAAACTGCATATCCAGCAGAATGGAAATTCCCATGTCAGGACAAAGGGAGCACTATGTTACTTTATAAATATAAAAGACCCTATGCATATCAAAATATCTTTTAAAAAATTACATTAGAAGGCACTTGCCAGCTTAACATAGTTTCTCACTTTCTCCACATGTAAACACACTGATGGCTCACCATCATAATTTATTAGTGTTGGACTGCTTCGAAAACAGCGCTTGGTCTTTCTGATAAACGCTGTAATGAAGTCCTTAAGGACATGAATTCTACAGATCAGGTGTAAATGAGTAAATACTGGCTGTGTAACGTAAATAACTGAACAATGAGAACAGCTTAAAGGAGTGAATATCTGCCCCTTCTCAGTGATTACTAATCATCTTGTGCACTAAATGAGGCATGAATCCTGAAGAAAATAGGATTTGAGAATGCAATTAAAGAATACATACCATAATGAATATGTCAAGACTAAACTGAGGTTGAACAGGCAGCACTAATTCTGGTATTACTTGACTGAATTACTGACTTTTCAGCATCTATAATTCTAATCTAATCTAACAGGCTTGTAAAACAGCATGTTAAGGAAACAGGCCATAATTCAACACATTGGATGAATGAAAGAAGTCTACAGTTTGCAGTAATCACAACCAAAGTCAACAGAAATTCAGGAAAGCATACATTTAAATGTTACCTCTACAAAATAAAATACAATCTCTTTATCAAAAATATTATTAAAAATGCAACTGTGATGCTTACCTGCTAAGTAAAAAAAAAATAAATAGAGTAGTAAGAGGGATTTCAGACTTAAATGCCAACTCAGCAGAACTGCACAACTACAGCATTAATACTGTGATTCTAAATATGGTTAAATATGCACACATTTAATATCTCCAAAAGCTAGAATTAACTATTAAAAAAAACGTTTATGAAGGTAAAACTGAGCTAAGTTGAAACAACAAACTTTAAGCTGTTAAGAGAACAGGAAAGGTGAAGATCAGATCTTTATCACAAATCAATCTCTTACAGAGATAGTATGAATCTAACGACAGGTTCTATACAGTGAGTTATGATGACTCAATGTGCTGTAGGCATGTAAATGAAAAGTTACTTTAAAAAAAGTCATCACTTGCATGGCAAGTGATCCATGCTCACATCAACATGGCAGCAGGGAGAGCAAGATTTACAACACTTCCAAGGTTAGTTACAAACACCTACTTCAACTTCACAAGGACAGTGAATGTCACCGTTTTTATTCTTGGACCTTCACTATGTTTGGAAGTTAACACAACAGAAATCTTACATTAGAAATATAAAGGTTTTGCAAACACCTTTATTACATAACAATTTCCCTGCTAATGCAGAAGAGAAGAGATAAAATAATCTCCAAGATGTAATGAAATATATTGGTTTCTTACCACAGAGACACTATAATATCTATGCACATAATCTGACTCAGGTCAGAACAGAAGAAAACAGATTTGTGTAACTACATAAACATGTCTGTCTACACAGGTAAAGATGAAGATAAATTACATTTTCTGTTAGGTGCTTCCCATTACCCTCTTGGGCAAGCAAACAAAATACCATGAAACACACTTTTCTATGCTTCTTTAAGGCACTGAGCATCTGACTTTCAGTAATGACTGCTTTGAAGCTCTAAGGCACGAGAGGTGAAAAAGGCAGGTTCTCCTAGTCTCTATGTTTTCTCACTGATTCCAGGAAAGATTGTCTTCAGCAGTTCACCCTGCCCAGCTCTCACTGTTGAGAGGAACAGCTATACTGCAATTCACATAGTTCTTCACAAAAAGAACAAAAATAAGAAATTTGGGTGTTACCTTCCTTGTTACTGCAAAAAGACATCAGAAAGTTCCGATTAAAAATGAAAAGAAGTTATTGCAGCCACTTTACTAGCACTATCTATAAGATACCACTAGAAGTGGCTGGGAACAGAAGAATTATCTTCCTAAACTTAATAGAATGAACATGTGGTTTTTTCATGCACTTTTGATAGAAGATAGTGCTGCATAGTACTGAAAATTAGCATTTACATTGTTTTGAAGATGAGAAATTCAATGCATGTATAGACTAACTGTGTTCCTCTAGGACCGCTTCCTATTATTCACTATGATTTGACACATTTTTCAGTCCTTGGTTATGCAAGATAAATAAAAATTGATTAAGAGAATCCATAAAATGTTACCATTCAGTAACAGCATATAGTTCCAGCAGTAATAGAAAGCTACACAAAATAAAACAGTCAGTTTGACCGGTAAGTAAACTATTGGTTAAGAGCCTGCACTTCACGGTCTGCACTGCTGAGAGAACTAGATTGGGGAAAATCTGTTGATTATGTTAAAGTCAAAGCAAGTGGGAAAGAAGAAGCACTGCAGTCACCCAAGTCCATGTTAAGTGCTTCTATGTAGTACAACTGCAAAAACATTGCAAAACAAATAACCAAAAATCCTAAGAGGTCATACTTACATTCCAGATACTAATGACACTTTAAAAACATGTTGAATATTAGAAGACGGATTGCCTAAAGCCACATTAAGTGCTCTGTCAATGCTGAATGCCACTTGACGAAGATAGTATTCTGGATGCTGTCCGAAACCATCATATGGTACATAGAGGTAAGGAAAGATACCATGTAAGTGGAGACAAGTCTTCTGACCTAAAAAGAAAAGGTAAACATTTATTTTCTAATGGCTACATCTTTTCCTTCTTCCAAACAGTCCCTAGGTTTGATTATTTATTTTTTTTACGTTATTTTCAGGTTCTGCAGGAACAGGATAAATTTATGAAACGGGTTCAGGTGTATTTCAAACAATAATGTACCAACTTAGAGCAGCTCTCACATTTGTTTCATTGACAAAAGCAATACAGAACAGATGTGGTTACATGACGTACACAGGATTACACTTGTATAACAGCAGAATTTCCCACTAATGGTTTTCTTTGTAGTACTAACACAACACCTCTCTGAGAATAATTTTGCATGCTGAGCTTCTCAGCCTTAGTGAAAATTTTGGAGTATCAAAGTTCTTCCCATTTCTCACTAGAATGAGCACACAACTAAGACTTAAGTTGGTATATGGAAAAAAACCAGGTGATTTTCAACGTTTTAGATCTGTGGATTCCCAAGAGGTCTCTATTGGATATGCAGATCTCTAGCCTTCTAACAACGTGCTTGCTTCTCAGCATGAGCTTTCGTGAGTCTGCAGTAACAGCAGAATGAAACAACGCATCACAAAAACCATTGTGCTAGACCACAGCTTGAGCTTCTGCTTTAGACAAGACAGTACAGAGATGCAGACCAGGTTTTCCCAAACCTACCATGTTTTTCTGAGGGCTAATCTCAACTGCAATGAGTCTTCTCTGTTTTTTTCCTCATGGAATACAACAGAGTATGCATTAGCTACTGAAACTAACATCAGGTCCTGCCTACCATCCTTTCAGCCCCCAGAATCATTCATGACTTCTTGCTGGTCAGTGAAAAAGTTTCACAGGAAAATACTGCTAGCACACATTGCTGATTAAGCCCCACGACACCATAACAACAGGCAAACGGAAGCAGTCACAGCACCAAGCCTGTCAGAGTTTGAGGAGTGTCTGGACAAGGCTCATAGTCATACAGTTTAGTTTTAGGTAGTCCTGCAAGGAGTAGGGAGTTGGACTTGATGACCCTTACGGGTCCCTTCCAACTAGAGATATTCTACGATACTGCATTTTGTTTGGATAACTCCCCTGTATAAAGATAGCAAAACAGTATCTAAAGGCAGTGCTTTCACCAGTCAGGCGATAAATATTACAGGGAAAGAGGCAGTACAACTGCACTGGTCCACAAGACCAACAAAAAGACTTCCAAAAGTCTATTCTTTCAAACTGACATTATTTCTCAGCAGACAGGACCTTACCTGAACTATTTACACTAATTCATACCCAATCAGTGCACCCCACCCAGTGAAGACAGCTCTAAGTCCACTGAAGTGCAGGAAGAACAGAGCTTCAGAATCAGGACTGTTTACAAATTTTTACACCTGTGACATGCATGCCTCTGAATACCATAAACACCACCGCATTTTTTTTACTGGGGGTAAGATCAAATGTGTTGCTCTTTCTTCAAATATTTAACAGACCTTCATGTAATGTCTAGAAGTGAAAGAAGCCGCTCAAAGGATGTTAGTACAAGTCCATTTTCCAAGGTGAATTTCATTCTTCTTGTAAGTCACCCTATCAAATCTCTACAGCAATATTTAAATACAACCTATATATACTCATGCATAATGTTGAGGCCATCATCTGTGATAAATTCTGCCCATGCTTTTAAACTATTTCAGGAGAAGACATTTCTGTATTATGTATTTCAAATAATAATACACTATGAAAAAGGGGAAACTAAAGAAAGAGAAACTATGAACTAGAGGGGTTTTTTTAAATGGCAAAATAAAGGACAGTAACAGCTTTATATGGCAGGAAAACCTTTTCCCCCCTAACATGAGAGAATTCATTGATTAGTAGTAGCATGTGAACTGAGAGAGTATTGATCTGTGCAGTAGTAGCAGACCATTTATTTTCGATACTGATCGCCAACAAATCTGAGTGTTGTACTTAAGACTTAATTTGGAAATAAAGGATTGCTCCCTCTGCCATGTAATTAACAATAGATTCATAGTTGTCTAAATCTCCTCAGTTCTTCTATTCATTTTTTTGGGGGGGTGGGATATGGGATTTTGGATGGTTTGTGGTTGTTTTTTTTTCTCTTGAGTTGGAGGGGACAGTGGATGTGTGGATTTGGATATGGTGGTGTGGGGTTTTTTTGTTTGCTTGATTTTCAAATTATGTTTGTTTTGTTTTTCAAATACATGTCAGGATTATGTTCAGGAAGAAATTCAAATTTATTCATGTATGTAATTTGCCAGAATGCCTCCTGAAGCTTTTAAAAGAACAAGTGAACCAACCAACCCACTCCAAACTAAATTTGATAATGGATACTGGAGTTACAGACCAAGAATTTCTGGCAAATACACAGGTCTATCCCCCATGAATTTTATAAATTCAGGTGTTTGCTACCTACAGCTTCTCAGTCAAAAATCAGTTCTGCACCTTTTTTTAAACATGTATTAGCTATGAACTTTTTTCTTTTTGATAACTTTAAAAAAAAAAACACCTTTGTTTTAATGGTTGCCCAGCTTTTCTGAATTACAGTTAATTTACGTTCCCCCAAAAAACAAACTGCAAAGCACCAGAATAAACAGAACAGGGAGACAGTCTAAACTTACTGTACTTAAATTCACGTTCCTTTCCAGTGATGCAAGACAATTCGATAATAATGCTTTCATAGCTAGCACCTCATTACTCAAATTTAAAAAGCAATATATCCATTTCTACTGCAGGTATTTAACAGTTCATGCTGAACTGAAATGGCATTTTATTGTTGAATAAAAAAAGAGAACATTTACAAAGAAAGCTTCTTTCTATTTTCTTTTGCCTCCTTCCCCTGCACTCCCCTTTATGGGCAAAACCCCATGAACTTCACTATAGTGAAGAACACTATAGCTTTCAAGTGACCAAAAAGCAAAATTACCACCTAACTCCAGGGAGATCTTAGAAAACATACACACTGAGCTGCTTTTCATTTTTGATTCTGCCAAGAAAGCAAACAAACCATTGCTGCTCCAAGTCTCCTATCAGGCCAGCAGTTGTCAAGTTACATGGGTTTATACAAGTACTCTGATCCTTGTTAGTACTGACTCATTTACCGCAATATTTGGTCATAGTACTATTTTTATTTACAATCCATATTACTACAAGTCTTACTCTGCTAGTGTTAAGAACAGAGTCATTTGCTTCCATCGTTTAAACAAAAGCATCAAACTGCACCAAACATCATGGTGTTGAGTCTGAAGCTGACTCCAGTGACAGCAACCATGGTTTGCACTAAGCATTACAAGTTCTAGTGGATTCTTTCCAATCAAGCCAACAAGGAGAAAACAGCTCTACTCACTGAGGATCTCAGACCACACAAACTCATCATTTAATATAAATTACAAACTTGGCTTGGGATAAGGTTAAGAAGTTTTATGCTTTAAATGTGTCAATCTTATGTTTCTTTTCAGAGTTAGAGACAGAAGCAAATTTGTACTGCTAGAACAGCAGCAACTGCTTACAGTGACCAGCAAATGTTATTTTTACATCTATTTATCGGTTTCTTTACATCTGTAGAATCAATGGAAGTGGTGCTTGACAGCAGATTCTGCAGAAAAGCCATATGGTTTATATGATCGCTGTCCTCAAGATTTCCTGATGCAGAACTGGACACCTGGAAGTGATTCGCAGAGTTTTCAGATGGGACAGGCCACTTAAACATTTCATGCTGTGGCCTCATCATGGACCTACTGTGCACATGCATCGCAACCATTCTGTACCCAAGCGGTACATATGATGTCTCCATTAACAAATTAACATAATGTGTACATAAATGCTAGGACTGGCGGTGATCATGTTATCAGCCAGGAGGAAGCTGCTGCCCCAACAATTTCTCTGGCCCATGCTCCCTTAAAGAATGGGGTCTGCACTGGCTGAATTATTTGCAGGTCACAGATCAAGCATTCCAGTGTATGACTCAAGATTGCTGCTGTGTAAACATACAGAAATCTAGAAGTAAAGCTCAGGTTTATTCACAAGTCTTTTTCAGGCTGAAGTGGTGAACGAAGGAACGCAGAAAGTGCTGCTACAACACAGAAAAGAGGCAATACACAAAACCTTGAGATATTATGAGACACTCAACTAGCAAACTGGCTATCTTCTCTGAAAAGAAGAAACTGCAAACTAAATGGCAATATAGATAAACAGCCATAATAATAATGAATCAGTATTTCAAAAATAATATAAATGCAGTATTTTCAGACAGTGAAGAAAGTGAGCCCATTCCCCAAACCCATACTTACAAAAGCAAATGGCATAAATGTTACCAAAGTATTAAAACCAAATATAGTTTTTGTGTACTGGAAACCCCCAAGAGAGAGACTAAGAAAGCCAACCTGCTGGTGGGTTTTTTTTTTTTGTTTGTTTTTTTTTTTTTGTTTTGTTTTGTTTTTTTTTTTTTAAAGATGGTTGCCATATGCATTACTATTAGGAACACATACCAAGCGTAATCCTTGAGCTACTGTATCAATTAAAAAATTAGAAGAAAAAAACCTGTAGTAACCCTAAGACAGGAAACTTCGAAAGAATTAGAAGACAACTGAAACCAATACGGTAAAGGAATGCAAAGTTGTTCAACAACTACTCAAGAAGATGCAAGAACTGACCTCTACTGACCACCAGAATGCTCAGCCATATAGGATGAGCTAATACAGGTAAAACTGAGATGGTGTCTACACAGAATCACAGAATGGTTGATGTTGGAAGGGACCTCTGGAGGTCATTTGGTCCACCTCCCCCTGCCAAAGCATATGAACACCTGATTTCACAATACAACAAGCTAGAGAACCTGAGGATTATTAAAGTGTCCGCAGAGAAGTGCTTTTTCACCATTTGAAAAAACTGATTTTGCTTTAAACTTCTAAAATTTCTTTCCACTGAGATCAAATTGGACAAATTATTGTAAAAAATAAAAATCTGAAAATTATTAATAAGGTACTACTGTATTGTCCAGTTCAGGAATAAAGTATGCAAACAGGTTAGACAAGGAACACCTAAGGATTCACCACAGCTAGTGCAGAAAAATCCGTGTATATACTGGAGGAGGAGAAGACGGAACTCCATCTGTTCTGGATACAATTCCACATCCATAACTATCTGCTGGCTCGTATTACAGCAAGGGGAGAGCTTGTGCAGATGCTGCCTCCAGTTACCTCCTCCAGATGACTTCCACCCTCATGGGAGAACTGTCTAAACAGAACATGTAGATGATCCTAAAGCAATGCAGTTTATAGCCTAGAATATTAAAGTACACTGGAACCTACTGAGTCTGTAAGTCAAGACTGAGTTAAAGGCACCCCAAAGAAATCACACACTAGGTTCTAGGATCTGTCTTACCTATGAACAGCCAAATCCAACGTGTTCACATCAGACTGACCTAATCACAAGGCTACAGGCAAAGCTCTACAGACCTGGTTTTGTACCACCACAGACAAGAATGCAAGATTTGTACGGTAATAATAAGAGCCTGACTCTGCAGCTCAGGGGAGTTTCAGCCTCATTACTGTTTTTGCATTAGACAGGATGATACTAAAATATAAAACACCTGCATCTGAGATTTCTAATGATGAATGAGAGCATGTCCTACAGTTGTGATACAGTTTTAGTAACATTTTATAAATTATACTCAAAGCCGTTTAGCTCCTATCTTGTAATACTTAATTTAGGAACTGATTACAGAAACTTCACAAACTGAAATCAATACTGGAAACATTTTGAATAGGTATCATCTCATTTAGCAATCAGAAAACAAAAACTAAACCTAGTTTTCAAAAATTAAGCTAAATCAGAGAACAGTTCAGTGCTGGTCTACATACACATTTTGCTGTGATATTTCTTTCACAGAACAAGCTGATCCCATTACAAGAAGCTAAGCAGAGCCTTGGGGGACAACTAACTGGAGCCCACTCCCTGCATGTAAATCAACAACCAGTTTTGTTAAAGCTCTCCCTAAAACCGTTATTTTAATTGCTGGACTATGATCTATTTCTCCCAGAGCACTGCAAAATACAGTGGAGTGGGAGTAAAAAGAATCCAGCAGCACTTAAATACAGGGCAAAATCCCAAGATTTTAGGCAAATTCTGGCTGAAGATTAAAAAAAGATGCAGAAGACTGAAGACAACAGGCTTCTTATACACTTGCCATCTATTAAAAGTACTTTAAGTGTGTTTTTGTAAAGTGGCAGGACTAATTAAACACAGACAGTATTAGCAGAAGAATGCATGTGAACACATCCAGTGTGTCACTGCAGGATACAGGAAAGGCTGGACAGTCATAAGGGATTTTCTTCCTTTAACAGCAATAGTAAAGCAAAGTCATTAGAAACCAAAAGACACAACACTACCACCTTTAAAAGATAACAGGTATTTTCAAATAACTGTTAAACCATCCAGACTAAAACAATTTGACAAACAAACTGAACAAAGAGGACTACAGAGAACAGGAAAAGTAACAATCTTGTTAGAAAAACAATTGTAAAAAACGAAAATTTATAGATGGGATAAATGTTAGAACCCAATTTCAAAATACTTTTCCATAATAGAAGTCACCATACCACAGACAATCTCACTCTTTCTCCATGAACAGGCTTCAGAGAACAACATCAAGTAGCAACAGGAGTGCTTACTGTACTCTGCTAGATAGGCACAACTTTAAAGTGCTGATATAGCCTATGAAATTAAAGTCACCATTCTTTACCTCTCACAGAAAGCAAATGAGTCACATACATGGACTCATACAAGTTCGGCAATACTTTGATGAAGACAAATCCCTTCCCTAGAAAAACTTGGAAAGGTCTTTTCCTCTGAAAACATTTGCTGTGTCATTCAAAACCTTAAGATTTTAATCTTTTAATGTCAAAGAATTCTTTAGTAGTAACATTGTATTAATATCACTTCTTTAGTGATTAAATGAAACTCTCAACCTTTTCCCAGAGTGCTGAATCAAGTCAACTTTTTCCCAGGAGGCAAGAAGAAAGGGAGGACTACATGCACTGTAGTCATAAATACTGGATACTAGAGAAACAAGAATAATGAAATAAGGTCTTGCAGCTGCAAGATATCATCAAAACAAAATCAAGAACAGAGCCCAAAAGCCACATTTCATATATAATATTTGATATTTGTGTCAAGGCTTTCAGTTTTTCTCTGGCATGTGAGAAGACACTGATTTCAGTAACATTGGTGAATGGGACAGAAAAAAAAAATATTTTTAATTACATTTTTTTGACTCCAAATAGTGTGTTTGGTTATTTGTAATTCTTCAGTCCGTAACTGTTCCTTATAACATGTAAAACCTCTACTCTCGTGAAAAGAAAAAAAAAAAATAATAAAAGAAAGCTTATCCACTAGGAAAATGAGCACCTGTGACTCATAACTAGCCTGTTCCTTCACCCTTGATGTGAAGAGCCTTAGAGGGAGAAAGGCTGGGTTTTCCCTCTGTAATTTAAAATTAGAAATCTCTGTATAACTAGGCACATACTGAAGTAATACCTAGCCTAGAATCAAAGAGACAAGAGTTCAATTTCCATCTACGGAGACTTCATGTGTGACCTTGGACAAGTTACTTACCATAGAAGATACACTTTCTCATTGTGAACTTGATGCAACAGTACTTTCACATCTGAAAGATCTGTTAAAGGGATAGATAACACTCTTGAGAAAAAAAAAAAAGATGGATTCTAGGATACACTAGGCTAGGAAGACATAGGACACTGTTCAAACAAGCAGCAGTATCCTATTCAGCACATTGCCATGTCTGTCTCAGCAAGCCTTCAAGAAAGGAAAGCAAACTTTCATGAGTGATCTGTAGGCCTAGAATCACACTACTAAATGTATTCTTGAAATATCAGGCCCTCTGCATCTTTTTTTTTTATCTCACACTACTAAACCCTGAAATTGTACCCAGCTTTCTTCAACACTTCTGCATCAGCAAAATTAAGTTTTTCATATGGTCAGTTTGTTTTATGACCTCAATCTTCCATCTATGAGGTGGCAGCAAGAAAAGTCAACACATTTGTTCTTCCACTTGAAGTATGGGGGCAAACAAAGATGAGAGAAAAGCAGGATATTCAGATGTTAAGTTCAATTATGTATAAAAAAACTAATCCAGACATACATACCACTAAAAGAGAAAAAAGGCAATATAGAGAGAAACTTTCCTCATACTAAAAAACAAAGATCAAAATTTGGAATAAACATCATACCGCTTCAGTAGGCTCCTAAAAGCAGATAAGGAGATCTCACAAATTAGAAGAAAATGCAATGTATTGTTGGTTTGGGGGACAGGGTACCCCCCCCTCCAAACCCAATAATAATGGCATTCTTGTGCTTTTGAAAGCAGCATGAAGATCCGCCCCCCAGAATCCCAGATTTCTGGGCAGTTTCTAGATTCAAGCAAGAAGCCCACAAGCTTCCTTGAATCCATTATCTTCCAAAAGACAAGCTCCTCTCAAGCTGTCTACAAACGTGTCAGGTACAAACGTGTCAGGTCCCAAGGTCCAGAGGTCAGAGAACCCTGTTTCAACTGAGAACAGATGTTTCAACTGCTCACAGGTTCAAAGATAAGCGTAAGTAACACCAAAAAAAATTAATTTGAAACACTGATTTTTACTGCACATCTCCATAACACACTTCAGTTGTCACATCTCCAACTGATATCCATTCAATTAATTTGCTCACAGACAACTTACGTTTGATATAAAAAGCTGTCTTAATAATGTGAAACATCCTGCCTAAGACACTACCTGGTTCACCAAGTCTTCTATTCACCAGTCTAGAAAGCCATGCAATAGTCACGAAAATTTGAAGTCTATTAGATACTTTGAACTGTGAGCTATCCAGAAAAGAAGTAACCTTTGAGGCCTCTCAGGCTGGAGTTTACATTGGGCCCTACTATTGATGGAAAATATCAATTATAAGCCCCCAAAGCAAGGCTACTATCTTTGTTTTACTGAGAATTTTTAACTTGCCTTTTTTTTTAATATCCAAGAGAGGTTCTGCTATTCCTTTTCACATAAATAACAAGCAAACACCAAAAAAAGCATACACATTGAGACAGTGCATTTAATACATCAACTCAGTGAAGAAATTCTGATGATATCCATGAGACTACCTCCTCCTGCCTTGAATTGATTAGGACCTTTTTTAATTCCTGCTGTGACATTAGAAAACAATCTGATCTTCAGTTTCAGAAGTACTACTGATAAACCTAACCATTTATAGGACATGAAGGTACATCATCAGAAGGGAACAGCTATTACCTACAGTTACCACACCAAGCAGAAATAACTGAATTCACAGTGGAGATTGTAGGAAAAATAACTCATGAAATTTACTGTTATGCAGTCAAAAGAGAACCAGCAAAGACCAGAGATGCAGAAGATAGTTTAAAAGTACAAGTCTCCTGAAATAACAGAGACCTAAGAAGTTAAGCACCTCAGACGTCAAGGATGAGCTATGTACAAACCGTTCTTCACAAGCTTGATGACTTGCAAGTTATGAGAAATGGCAACAGTATTCTTTTCTTAGAAGATGACATACAAGGCAAGGTTAGGTGTTAACTTACTAAACACCCATCTACAAAATGAGCTATATACAAAATGCAATATTCTGCCTTCCTCTCTTGACAGATCACTCATGTAGGCAGCTGGACAATACCAGTAATATTACTAGAATGACTGTCAAAAATCACTAGGATGCCAGCTGAAATGGACTAAAACACAGGAAGGAGGAAAATGTAGCTGGCCCCAGCTACAGATCCCAGCTATCACACCAGGCTCTTGGCACGCACAGGCTGGCAACACAGGCCAAGCTGCTATTCCGGCAAGAAAAGTGACCGCATGAATGTGACAGAGGCAGACTACATTAGACCACGCTGACCAAAGCATAGCTGAATAATAGAGTGTATTTTCTAGTCTCAGATAAACTAATGGTGTGTACTTTACCACATCCTGTAAAGGATGAAAAAATAAATCGGTAGTAAAAAGGGGGAGCAGTCACGCAGCCTTTGGTTTCCATTTCCTTCAACTAGCTTTCAGTAAGGGCTGTTGCTGCTACAGAAATTCTCTTAGCTATCTTATTAGTCTTTCTTGCAGAAAGTAACACAAGCCACATGTAAGTGGAAACTGGTGCATATATACCCAAAGGAGAAAATGTTTTGCTGGTTGATAATTGAATCTGAACTTTCACCTCTGTATGAGGCTTATCTGCCGACGTTAAATACTGTAATGAGCGTGCATTGTTCCAGTCACAATTCGCCTCTTTTTCCTGTGTCACAAAAAATTAGTTGAAATATTTTGTTCAACGGGTATTCTTCTGTCAGCTAGACAGCTAGTTAGAAAAAAAGCACTATAAATTATTGCCAAAGACTATTTATTATTCTAAACTGCAAGCAAAACACCCTGACACTAATTGTGATAAGATTAACAGTGTTTTCATCAGTATTATCTTACTGAGATTTTTCAGAAATGTTGATTATTTATAAATTCCTGAATATCACCAAGCTTGTATAATCCCAGAAAAATGATACACTGTAAAATATATGCACTCTCACGGATCAAATTAGTTCAACAAGTAAATGACAGCACATTCTCTTTGTTTTCTCTTTCCCTATTCTTCAAACAGTGCTAAATAAATTACGAGTATTTCTTGGATTTTTTTCTTTTCTTTTGTATTTGCATTAAGATCACCCACTCACAGGTAACTGTCATGTCAGCCTGTTCCTCTAGCTGATGAATGCTAGAGGACATGCTGCACAAACCCACGCACTGTTCTTAGGATACCCATAAGCAGATTTGCAACATTTGATAATCCTTATCAGCTATACCCTTTTACTTCATTTAAGAAGTTTTTAACATCTTTCATATGTTCCAAGATAATTTTTGGACAAGCAGCAACGTACTTTGGGAGTACTTACTTACTTTAGACACCTTTCCTCTTTCCTCTGTAAGCCTTTGAAAGGGCTATATGGTGTGTGCAAGTAATAGCTGGGAACAGAATTTCATGACCCAGAGTATAAACTGTGTTCTTAATATCTTACTAATGCCGTGTTTAGCGTTTATGTGGCAAGCTGCTGGCAGAGGCAGGGGCTGCCAGGGTGGCTGCTGTGGGAAGAGGCTACAGGCTGCCCTGTGCAGGACACAGCCAGCTCCAACAGATCTACAGCAGGGCACTGCTGAGCCCCTCAGCCAAGCTGGGGGCACCTCTGGGAAAACATGTTTAAGAAAGGGAATACCGAAGAGAAATGAGGAGGAAGAACACCTCCAGGCAAAGCAGATATCCCCTGCAGCTCACGGAAGAGCCCACATTGGAGCAGATATGCCCTGCTGCCTGTGGAGGATCCCACCGTGGAGCACAAGGATATTCCTGAAGGAACTGCAGTCTGCGCAAAGCCCACATCAGGGCAGAGGAAGGATGCAAGGTGGAAGGAGTGGCAGAGAGATACCATTGCGTACTGACTGCAACCTGCTGCCATCCTCCATGCAAGCTTGCAGGGCAGGACTAGGGTATATAGCTTGGGGATTCTGGAGTTCAGGAAAGAAGCCGAGTGTGGGAGGCGGGGAGGATAGGTATGCTGTTTAATGTTTAAGTTTGTTTCTCACTAATTTAGTTAATTTTCCCCAAGTAGATTCTGTCTTGCCTGCAATGGTAATTGGTAAGCAATTTCCCTGTCATTATCTCAGGCTATTGTTTTACTGTTTCTGGTTTTCCTATTTTATCCCTGTGCTATACCAGAGTGAGAGGGGCTGGTGCAAATAAGCAGCTAGGTGGGAATCTGGCTGTTGCTCAAGTCTAACCCAGCATGCACCCCTTAACAGAAATGATCCCTTGGATGTCAGCCTCTAGAGCCTACAAACTATTTCAGAAGGTTTGGAAAAGACAACAAAGTAAAGCAAGTCTTAGTGTTATTAGACTTACATCTGCTACCTTGTGATCTGTAACTTCACCAGAAGATTTCAGAGGGTGTTACAGCTGCAAGTCTCTGCTTTAAACCTTCATTCAGATTAAGTTTCACCCTACTTATATTAAATTAATAAAAAACAATTTACAGACCCAATCCCCCAAGTAATAAAACCTTTCAATGGAATGTTAACATATTTAACCACAAACTTTCCATAAATCAGTCATATCACCATAACTTAAATTAAATAATGTAATGGTATAAACATTGCCCATTTGTAACATAATAATTAAACAATGTGGGAGAAATTATTATCCTTTACAACAAGCCTATTTTAAAACATTTAAAAAAAAAAATATTTGCCTGTTCATGAGTCTTCGAAGAAAGGCTATGCATGAAGGTGCAGAATGTTCAAGACATTTCCAAGTGTGTGGGGGGAAGAAGCTACACCAAGCAGATAGGGCAATAAAAAAGCTGTAATCCATTTAAACTTTTAAAAAAGATGCTATAAATTGAGATTGCACATACCTCACTCAAGTCCTTATCTGAAGACTTTCCTAAGGATTCTCACGACAGGACCTTCAACCAGCTACACAAAGGAAATTATTTTCAGCCGATATAGCAGCCTTTGATTTGCTATGAACCGATCTCCAGCCAAATTCAATTCCATAGAGCTGTTACGGAGGCAGCAGCTCCACGGACAATTTATAGAAGCTATAGTCTTGAAAGCTGGTGGTCTGAATCCTGATTCATCTAACAGAACTGTAAATCCTGAGCAATTCTATAGCTTGTATCACACACAAACACAAAAAAAATCTTACCACCCCCTTTCCTTCAGATAACTTTTAACCTCTTCGCTACAGTTGTTCAATAATTATTATGTTTATCTTCAATAGCTATTCAGGATTAACTCTTGAGAGGTACTATGCAAGTGCAAAAATAACTTTTAACAGTAGACACAACAGCAGCATCAGAAAAATCAAATTCAGATTACAGTAGTTCTCAGCATTTTTTTTCGTTCTGATTATTCTGATGGAACATGTTCTCCTCCTTTACACTACAATAGCATGGTATACTGAAATCACACTACAGTAATGTTATTTTTCTATTTTTATTTTGCTTGCCAAGATATTAGATAGCCTGCTTGCTTGTCAAAAGACACAGGAGGGTAAGAGTCTTATACAAGAAAAGAAGTCCTTGAAACCAAAAGAAAATGCTCTTTTTAGACTTATTCTTTTCCCATGGATTTATCCAAAGTAATTCAAAAGAATGTATACTTCAGCTTTTTGCCTTACTGTAAATATAGTCCTCAGATCTCTGCCACACCCTCAGCTGTGGTTACTAACAAGCAGGGCTTTTTACCCCCCACTCCAGGTAAACAGAAGACCTTAGCATCCACTGAAGTCCTTAGATGCTAAACGCAGGCACAGCATCTGTCACTCATCAAATGTGATCTTTTCATGCCTTCTTCTGTTCTTATATATATTACAAAATATGTAAATGAATGTTCTCTCAGTAATACAGCTGGTGTTACTATTTTATACTGCACATTTTGCAATACTATTAAGTATCTTACTTCCTAATTCGGTTTCTTCTGTGACACTCCACTTCCTCATCCATCCCCCTCTTTTCATCTTCTGTAAAGTCTGCTGTCTCTTGGCAGCACTTGAAGGGTTTCATGGCTTTTTGCCTGCTCTAGCCTTTCTTTCTGCAAAGAATGCCCAGTCTTTGCAGCACTCTTATCTTAGGCTTGGTTACAGTCATTAATTGATAACATACACACTGTTCTAGTTCTTCACATAATTAGAACTGCAGAATCCTTTTCTGTCTCAGTGCTACAGCAAAAAAAATTAAAAGATTTGAGCACTTTACAGAAAGCATGTATCCAAAGACTGCTTGCCTTGTACAGACCATTTCATGTGGCTGTCTTGTATTTACTCACAAACCTTCAGAGTGGTTGTAAAGACTGTGTAGACTGGATGCTTCACTTGCCAAGATAAGGTATTTATAGCAATGTCTGCACTCTTTAAGAAATTTTTGAAGTGTTACCCAAAGTATTTGTTGCTGATGTATCAACATCTGGTCCAGATACTCCTATTTTACAGGGTCATCTCACTGGCTATTGAGTTTTAAATTGTTGAAATTCTGTTCACAGCACAACTTTAATTATTGACTACCTTTCTGCACTGGAAACAAAAGCTCTCCCTCACATATAATTAAAAAGAACAAGGGGAGAAAAAACAGCTAGCAATGTAGCTTCACATTTTAAGCTAATCCAACAAATGCTCACAGGGACTACTTAATACCAGTCCCTTCCTTTCTCTGTTCAGATCTCAACCCTCTCTACCCCCACTTCCCCTTCTCCTAAACCAATGACAACAGTGATACATAGGCAGTATGTTTCAACACTTGCCAAACAGCCTTCCCAAAAATGTATTCTTCACATTTGGCCTTAAAATTTTAAGATCAAGACTAGAATGTTATCAAAAGTGATAGAAATGTGACAACTCCTTCCAGCACTAATGCACTGTCAAAATGCTAATGCATTGCTGAATTTTCACTACCAGTCTACATCTTTTTCTAAAATGTAGTTTTCTGTTAATGCTTTAAGATATTTCCTGTTCTTTTAAGAGTCAGGATGCTACACTTTCGAAGTTCCCTTCATCCCATGTTTTGAATGACCTATGGCGGACTGAAATATGAGAGGCAGAGAAGGTAAGAGTATACATACTTTAGGTGTAATCAGCACTGTTCATGTTCTTGAAAGGTCACTAGTCAAACTACTCACTACTTGGGCAGCTCACTAGGAACCACTCTATAACCTTAATAACACACACACATCCTACACCTACTGAAAGATTCTTATTATCACTGTTATCATTGACAATTTAATGGACTGTTTATCCACGTATTTACAATAACTACGTGGATGACCAGGGTACTTTTATGTAGTGTTATACATTGAAACTGTTTAGGTATTTAATTCAATGTAGCACCTTGCTCAGAGAAAAATTAACAGGAAAAAGCCTGGATAACAGAAGGACCAACTAGAAGAAAAGACAAGTTAATACTTTCTAAGTGACATACTACACACAACAAGTTTTCCTTTAAAAATAAAAAAAAAAATATCTGAGCAATAATGGGGGGGGGGGGATTTATTTATATTGTGGTTTTGTCTAAGAGCATTAATAAAGTGCATAGCAAGAGCAGAATAACTGCAAAGATCCACCCTCCCTGGGTTCTCAGTAGCCCTAATGCTGGTATCCAGCAAGCATAGAAAGAAAACTGAAAAAAACCCAACAAAAAACCCAAACCCCCAAAAACCTAAAAAAAACATCCATCCCACCATGGGTGGGTGGGTGAATCAAGCTGCTGCATGGTACTTTAGTTGCTGGCTGGGGTTAAACCACAACAACCATGCATGGAGAGGGGGAGCAAAGAGATTAATGGAGAGGTAAGAAAACAGGAAGCATGAGTCCCAGAATGATGGGAAAAATAGATGGAGTAGTCTGGCAGATGATAACCACTGATAACCTGAATTCAACTTGCAACTCAAAAACCAATCTATTGACAGAAATCTTAGAAAGAGCGAGAACTAAGCACTACTAGTTAAGCTTTTGGCTCCTCAGGTATATGTATTAAATAAAAGTTTAATTGTGCAACTGATAGTAATTCTTTCACAGAACCTTAGCTTCACCTGATACACAGGAAACACCTGGAACCTGCAAGTCAGTCAGACCTACATGCTGAATGAGTTACTTGCATAATGCACATCTCATTTGTCCCTGTAGTTAGAAATTCATGCCAATAAAATAGGCACCAATACATACAGGAAGATTCATCACTGAGGCAGATCAATATCACTTTAGAAAACAGATACCATTCCCATCTTTCTCTTAGAACTTTTATTGTGATGCCGAGCAAGTCATATGTAAAAAAGGCAGAGGGTGCCTTTTTTATACTGAGACAGCTAAAAATTATTTAGGAAACTAATTATTCCTATGTGTAAATAAATCATTAAGAAGTGTAATGTTACAAAACCTTAAACCCTAATACTTTCAGGTGAAGACCCCTCAAAAGTTCAAAAAATTAAAATCCAGTACCTTCATTTTAGAATGCCAGTTCTTCATGTACAAGATATTACCTCAGCTCTGACTTGCAGGTAGCTTCACAAAAATATATATATATGCATCAATATTACAAGAACAGCCACCAGCCACTACCCCCCACCCCTTAATGTTTTTTTATTCAGGTTAAATTTTTGATTGTGGATTATAAACAAGATTATGCCTAACAGCTGAGTAATTGGATAAAAAGTCACTAAGCACCATGTGCTAATTGCTAGAGAGAATGTGAAAAAAAAAACAACATTTGATCACATTATTGAAAATCATCCTAATGCTTTCGCACAGGGGGAAAGATTTCTGGCTTACTTTCACACTTTTTAGTGACTGCAACCCTGGTGTTCTTTTAACAAAGCATTTATATGTAACACTGATCAACAAGGACTGCAGAACTGCTACAGAAAATGAAGAAAAGACGAGATGGGAGGAGAACTAGTTAAAATTTGGCAACTCTGAAGGTTGAAGATGTTCCTGGTCATTGAACAGGGGTTAGATTAGATGACCTTTAAAGGCCCCTTCCAACCCAAACCATTCTATAATTCTGTGAAGGTGAAAAAAAAGCTATTTGAATTGCCCAGTAGATGCCATTTGACAGATCTTGCTGAGTTAGACCAAGAACAAAGAGTAATTTGTTCCTTCCCTCAGGACACAGCAAGCCCAAAAGCCTTTCTTACCAAAATTTCTGTTGGTATTTTCAAGGGTCCATAAGCCTGTATTTCTCCTTTGTTGCCTAGGTGTAGGATATTTCAGGTTAGGCCTCTGATGATTTACTAAATTTTGATAAACTGTATAAAGAAGCAAGCCAGTTAACAAGACACTGAATAATGGAAGAGTTTGAGACAGGTAAAAGACAGATGTTTTCAAGCTGAAAGCATCAGTTTAGTGACGTTCAAGGTTGCTGCCAAGCCATAAAATTCCTACAGGAAACAGCAATATATTAGCAGAACACACAGAACTATGCAACCATGAATGGTATCATGACATGTCAGACGTGCTTTGCTAGTGTAAGAATGACATCAGCTCTTACATGTCACTTCTGAGAATAACTATGTACCAAATGCAAACTGACCGACATGAAGTTCAACCTCAGCACAACTGACATCTATCACACTATTTAATCTTCTAAATCATGATCAGGCCAGGCAAAAAGAGTGAACCCGGTACACTACAAACTGCGTTTGCTTCAGTTATTGCTGTATGCTGTCCTTTATTGTGAATATGTGTCCTTTATTGTCATACAATTCCAGCCCTGTAAGAGCAACGTTAACAGCACCAGTCACCTTGTGGCTGGAATGAATAATGTACTAGATTCCTTATGAACTTTAATCTAAAAACAGTTTTAAGACAGTACTGCACATTCAGGATCTGCACACACC
This sequence comes from Falco cherrug, assembly GCF_023634085.1. NCBI lineage: Eukaryota > Metazoa > Chordata > Aves > Falconiformes > Falconidae > Falco > Falco cherrug. Next base: position 64,781,000 of record NC_073702.1, on the reverse strand, counting down.
AACTTCAGCAAGCGTATCAAAAGGTGAAATGATGAATGCAGTTGGCTGCAAATGCTACAGCTGAATTGCTAAAGATTTACGCCTCGTACCAACACATCAGAACCTACATTGTAGAAGGTACATAGATCCGTTTCAGTTGGAGGTGAAGTACTTGCTTAATGGTTGTCTTTTCCAAATTAAAATGTCAAATTTATTTAAATATGACCTATTGCTTAAATGTAAGCATGTTTTAAGTTATTACATTTAAAGTAATTTTTATTTTGTTTCGTAAGATTTAGTAAAGCATCATTTGAACCTAGCATACAGAAAACTGTCCATTTAGATCTTTTGAGTTTTCAGATTACTATTCAGTGAATACAATAGAACACTCAGTGTTCAAGATACTACCTCCTTTTCCTCACCCACTTTTAACATTAACACCATTAGAAAGAAATGAAGTACACACAACTCCACAAAACGAAAGTATTGAATCTGCTATATATGCTTCTCATTTCCCTTTTATTCCCCTAAAAAAGGTAAGAGAAAGGGAAAAAAAGCAAAATACAGCATAAGGAAAGGAAAAAAATAACCCCAAAACCAACTTTGTGCTCCAAGAGTTTCAATACAAAAATATCCTCCAGGTATTTACAGAGAAAGACGACATGACATAGAAAGATCATTCTTTAAAAAAAAACAATCAGCTGTACAGCAGAGACAAAATCAGATGAAAGCTAAGCTGCCTAGGTCATCTGCTCTTGCTCCTGTTCTCCATTTCTCTTTTAGGACTGTACAATAAACTTTGGACATCTGTACTAGGAACTGAGCTGGAACACTGATCTGGCTAAAAATTCATCCTGCAAAAAAGATTAATCTTTCAACATACATCAGTTCCACAAGTTTGTAATAACTGCACAACTTACTGTGCAAGCACACAGAGAGGCAAAGCTGCACAGGGCAGTTATGCACAGCTCCTGCTTCACACAGTATCAAAGTCAGCGAACAGACAGCATAAGCAGCATTCAAGACTATAACCTAAATGTTAGCTACTTCAAAAGCAATGGAAAACAATCCTGTACTGCCACATACTTAAATGTGGAAAAGAATGGTTAGACAGTATGCACACCCGTATTTTGCCTGTGCCCTCTCCGTGATTTTATTAGAGAGGTAAAAAGTGGTATTTTCTGCAAATACAAGGGAATACCAGAATGCCAGTTAACTACATGCTGTAATGTATTTGAGCTAACGGTCTTTTTTTTTAGGTCAGCCTTTCATTTGCTATTGACACAAAACTCCAAAGTATTGTAAGTGGTTTTAAAAACAGTAATGATCTCTCCATGTTCCTTACTTTTAAAGTAGGCTGGCCAGCCAGTATTTAACAACAGCTTTGGTGAACTGAATTGACAAAGCAAGTAACTTCCAAAGACTAATAAACCAGAAAGCGATTGGTTCTACATTTTCAAGACACAGATCCTATTACTCATCACTTGTAAACAACAAGATTACTTGAGTTTCATGTGGAGAAAAAGAACTAATTAATCCAGAGTGTGAAGCAAATTAAGTGTTTCTAAAAGCAGAGCAATTATATCAATGTTAATATAACTAAACCAGAGTTAGGACAGTGGCTACTGAATGGGGAAACCCATATTTCTGCCTTTTTTGGTTTTTTAACAAGGTTTTGTTCATGATCAAGAAATATACCAGTAAAGCTTTATGTACTTTGCAGTCAATTATCAGACTACATAGACAGGATAAATAACCTGTTCAGACTAAGTCTGTGGGATCACAACACACCAGAAATTAAGAAACCCAGTACAGTTTCAAATGCCCTGCTTCAAGACAGATGTACTGAACACTTGCTGGTCAGAAAACAGTAGTGACTCCAAAACTGAAAGAATTAAAGACAACACAAATGTGACAGTGTCGTACAGCAAGAATTATATTCTCCTCCCCCTCACAGTGAACCAATGCCAGTTTTGGGAAGATCCTTTATAAATAAAGATCTATACAACGGAAAAAAAACCGTGCATGAAAGTTTTCAAAGAAATCCTAGCACAAGAAACTGGCTCAGCACTGGAGATTCAAACATCTGCACAAATGAAGCAATGCTTCCTCAGGGACAGTACAGCACAATTTAGTTACTGTGTCAGAATTATGATTTGATAAATCACTTTTTTTAAAGTGAAAAAAACCCCACCAATCTAACACCCCCAATAGAGGCTTCAAGACACACCCACCACAATCTGTAGCTACGCATGCAACTGAATGTCAATTTACTTAAACATTCAGAAAAAAATACTATTATTAAGAAAACTTTTAAGAAGTACTGATGATAGAAATCAACATTGTGGCCTGCCATGTGACCAGGCTTACATTTTTGCTCCAGAGAAATCTGAGGTTAACCAACTAATAATTAACATCTACACTCAACTGGAAGATATATAGCTCTAGGCATGTGTATTACATAACATGCTAATTTCTAAAGTCTCTTTATTCTAGTTTGAAAAAAATGCTTAAGTCTAATTTGCGGCTCTTTGCTTATAAAAAAAATTGTGCAGACAAGCTCCCAGTGTACGCTATAAACATGCATAGATATAACTTTCCTTTCTCTAATGGAAACACATCTAATAAGGGACTGTCTACCTTCAAATGGAGCTAATACAGTCAAAGTTATTCTTAAAACTTTCCTAGTCCCAAATAAATTATTTCAGCAAAACTAGAATCATTGCAAAAATAAGTAGACACAAGACAATATACTGATAAAATTACTCTTCATGTATTTATCACACCACGTGTAAGTGACATCATCTGTCTAGTTACCTGCCTGAACTTTTGGTGCCCATGCATTCCGTCTACATGTGTGAGGCTTGCTATTTGAGATTCCCTATCTTGACTCATTTTACTACGTGAACTTGAATCCAAAGCTCGTGTCATGTACTTTGTGCTACTGTTCACCCCATAAAGATGTTTCTGTACTGTAGTCCCCTGACAGTGCGAAGAGTACATTTATTTTCATGTGTCTAATTGTCAACAGTACTGTACTGTTTACACTAACCTAACAGTGAAATGAGTCCAAGGACTCCTATGACTGAAGTCTGACCTACAAGAAAAAAGGAAAAAGATAACTGTTGAGAAAGAACAGCAAAAAAATAGTAGTAACAGCACAATCATCTCTACCAAGTTGCATATACATGCCTACTATGAGTGAGATGGATCTTTTTTCTTGGTCCAGAGGGCTACTTTTTCTTTTAAGCACGAGGTGCATCCAGTCTAATGAATTAAGCATTATGTTGCTTTTAAGTCAAAAAGGAGTAGGGTCAGATGGACCCCTTCAACAGGTAATTCATTCTACTTTAAAACAGCGACTATACAGACAACACCTCCCCATTGTTTCAGGGGTAAAACCAGTTACATATACAAAACACTAGAAAGCAGAATAGCAATAGAAGATGGAAAAATGATTCCCTGCCACATAAATTTAGAACTACATTTTACAGGCATGTTAAATGCATAAAGATTTGGAAGAGCTGGATGAAATTTCAGGCTGTTATCACAAGATGTATTTTTTAACAAACTTGCAATACTTTCCACCATGTTCTAAAGTTGCCTTACTTTTCACCTGTGTCATAGTTACCGGATGATACTAAATCAGGTTTCTTCCTATTACCATCCAAGCTAAAACTTTACATCAATATATAAGGCAAAACAGAAACTGAGCACCACTTTTTGTCATGCTATCATTTCTCTTTGAAGTTAAAGGGAAAACTACCTCCAAAATGTTGTTTCCATACACACAAACAGAATCATGTCTTTGTGATATTTGTGAAATTTTAAATTGAGTTACACATTTCACTGCCTGCATTAAGCAGAAGAATGGTCAATGGGCATTGCCTCCTTGAAGTCTTCTTATGAGCACATTCTCCTTAAAGAATCAAATGTTTAATTGCAATGTTTAATCAGAAACATCAAATGCAACTTACATTGCCAAGCAAATCATAGTGATTCTATGCTATGAAGCTTTATGAGAAATACAATTAAGAGTGCTTGATAGTTTGCCACTAAAGAGTATGAAGTCCTCTCAACTAAGCCCATTTTTTTAAACCTCTCTTTTGCCCCTCAGGAAGATGGGGCACGGCTTTGTAGCTTAGCAGTTTCTGTGAGTTGCCCAAACCTTCCAACTGACAGATGAAGACTGCTGACAGAAGAGGAACACAAGCAAATTGTTGTTTGCCAGACTGGCCAGAAAGCAGTAAACTTCTGGCAAATAATTTCTTCCTATATTAGTTTCTCCCCTTTAAGAATTGGGTTTCAACCAGGATAATACTCACTCAAGCTAGAATACATACTCCATGCAGGACATAAGTGAATAATACTGAATTCAGTACATATTCAGTGAAGGACATTAACTTCAGAGACAACCAATGAAGCCAGTTGTCTAGAAGAGGCCCAGTGGTCCTAGGACTGGTGAAGGTATTGGAGTAAATATCATAACGTCAGCTTCTCCTTGAATTACCACAATTATCTCTCCATTCCACTTGAGATTTCTCCAGTGATTCATTCTGTCTTGGTATTTCATCAACGTGAGTTTTGTACAATATGACCGAGTAAGAAATCTCTGACAGCAAGGGGTGAGCTTCTTTTAGTAGATGGTTCTGACTATTTAGAATCATTTGTTTCCAAAACAATACTGACCAGTGTTTTACAATGACCGCTCACACCCTCAGAAAGAGGCAAGGACAGTGATAGTGCCAGGAAGGTCTCTAAGTACCATAAATCAGAACAATGCCAGTGAAATACTTGTATTGCCATAAATAAATCTGTCTAGAAATAAAGATAACTGTCTCAAAGAATATTGTGATGCTGTATTTTGCATTATTACACTTGATGCAGAAGTGCTCAACACTAACAGGAACAAATGTACACTTGCTTTAGAAAGAACAGCAGAGGCTTTCTATTTCACACAGTGCAGAATCAAACCAGGGGATGCTGTGCTCTCCTGAAGCTGCTTTTTACACTGCTACTTTTTTATATGCTAAAAAAGTTTGAATAAAAATAGACTGGGGATGCCAAACTGCATTTCTATTTACTAAAATACTGGCTTTATGAGGCTGACACACTTGTCTGATCTTTATGTACATCTGACCAGATCAAACACTGCCTGAAAAGGTATCTCATGTGTCTTTTACATCCATTCTTCTTGAGAAGGGTTTCCACACACAAAGGAAACAAGGAAATACTATCTACCAAAATGCAATAAGCATCAGAAATATTTAGCAATAATGGATAAAGTTCAATGATTCAACCCAAGTATTTCTGGCTTTGCACCTGACCAAAATGCTACTATAGATAAAGAAACACTGCATATCTTACCTGAAAGGGAGAAAGAATCAAGTGGCCAGTAAATCCTATCCATATCACATCTATTTTATAAGCTAAGAACTGAATTAGTTACTAAGGTATGCCACCTCTGGAGTACTGTGTCCAGTTCTAGGCTCCCCAGGACAAGACAGACACAGAACCACTGGAGAGGGTCCAGCAAAGGCTACGAAGGTAATGAGGGAACTGGAGCATCTCCCTGATGAGGAAAGGCTGAGAGCTGGGGCTGTTTAGCCTGGAGAAGAGAAAACTCAGAGGGGATCTTACCAATATCTGAAGGGCGAGTGTCAAGAGGACGGACCCGGCCTCTTTTCAGTGGTGCCCAGTGACAGGGCAAGGGGCAACGGGCACAAACTGAAACACAGGAGATTCCATCTGAATATGAGGAAAAATGTCTTTACCCTGAGGGTGACAGAGCCCTGGGACAGGCTGCCCAGAGAGGCTGTGGAGTCTCCTTCTCTGGAGACATTCAAAACTGGCCTGGCCATGATCCTGTGCAACCTGCGCTGGGAGAACCTGCTTTAGCAGGGGGTTGGACGAGATGATCTTCAGAGGTCCCTTCCAACCCTGACTACTCTGTGTGATTCTGTATAGATTCATCCTGAGATTCCCTCTTCTATGCAGAAAGAAGAGACAACAGCAGAAGCCACTTGCCCTTTATGCCCTGAGGTACATGGTGTGAAAGCACCCACAGGTCATCTTCTCTTAGGTCACAAGCAGTCAGGAGGATCAAATCCTGTACAAGGTGAATTATTGATCAGATGCATTTCTAAGGACAAGCACATCTCAAAAAATTGGTTTAGAGCTAAACTTTACTCAAATTGTGCATTTAACAGCTGCTTTGGGAAGACAACACACGATTCCCTGCTCTATGACACCAACCTCTCTCCGTCATAGTAAAATAATGGCAGACACCCTGATTAGTAAAAGACACACTTAACTTTAAATAAAGTTTAATAAAGTTACATTTAGCTTTAAATACTGAGCGTGACAGTGACACCAGCTGAAGACACCACAACTCATTGCTCAAATGCTTTGAAAAGCACAGGCATGATGTTTTGCCTGTCAACCCTGGAAGCATGAACAGGTGCACAAGTTACAGCAGGCTGAACTAGCACACAGATTTACAACACATCAGCTGCTCCTGCCGTGACAGTTTGCATAGCTGTTACTACAGGATAACACCATTAGAGTGGTGCTGCAAAGCTAGCAAGCTCTCTCATGAACTCCAGGATACAAAAAGCACAATCCTACCCACAGGTTTTACTTAAATCCCCAGTACCTGGGGTCAGCTGTTTACATACAGCTCAGATCAGCGCAAACCAGTAAGCTCTGATATAATGCAAGGAGCCTAACGGGGAACCGCAACTCAAATCCTTCTACTTCACAAACCTATGTTTAATACTCCACATTGCTGAGACTAAACTAGAACCAGTACTTCCCACCCAGACACGACCCTACACTGATACAGCAGTGAATCACATTGATGCAGTGGGCTGATACTTGGTGTACTTTTTTTTCTAAAGTTATGGGGGAATATTTGTTCAAATTATCTGCCATCCAGTGTATTACAGACCTAAAGGTTTACCTGGTAGCTCACATGACAAAAGCTGTCATTCTAGAAAGATCCATGTCTACCTTTAGGAGGCAAGGATGCCACCACTTTCCTTTAACAGGCAGTTCAAAATCCCTTCCATTCCCCTCTCTAAAACTCTTCTTTGCTTAAATACTTGTTTGTTCTGTAGTTTGAATCTAACTAGCTTAAATTTCAGCTATTTGTTCCTTCAGTAGTTTTATTCACTAGACTAGAACTTCTCATCACTTCTTCACTAGCCCCTGTTACAATGTAACAAAAACATTTATCTTAATGATCTTTAAAGGAGAAAAAAACATGTTTGAGCTCTCTTCTGAGCCTTCTATATTTTTTCAACATAATCTAAAATACATTAGTGCAGGAGTCGGACACGCTGCTTATCACGTTTCACAAATGCTACCTGCAACCTCCTCAGCATTCTCCTGTAGCCATAAGTGACATTAGCTCTTTCAGTATCACACTGATATTAATTCAGTTGCTTGTCTGCAATGACCCAAAATTCTTTTCACAGTCACTGGTTTTTCTACCATGGGCACTGCTGACATTCTTTGTTCTCAGATACAACATCCCACTTCGTCTGAATACCCAAACTCTATCAAGTGATTTATCTAACTATGTATGACTGCTGCACTACAACTTTCTGCAATTCTTTGCCTTCCCTGAATTCTATCAACATTGTACACTATAGATACAAACTAATTACACAGTCAACTTGTACTATAATAGTTTTTTATAAATAAATATTACAACCAGTAGCTTTTCATGTGAAATATTTATGCTCCTTAAAGGGACGAAAACCCTAAAGTTATTAAACCTCCCTAAAAATCAAACTCCAGCTCTCACCCTGCAACCACATATCATAATTTAAAAGAAATGAAAGCACACAGCATCAGGTGACATGCCGAGTTATCAGAAAACTTTTACCTTGAGTTCTGTATATTGCAGTGAATATTTAAAATAATAATAATCACCAAGCAGCTACTCTGTGTCCTCTACACTCAGTAAATTACTTCTGTTAGTTTTATTACAGTTAGAATGAATATTATTGTTCACCAGGCCAGAAAGAGCCAGTACGCTTTTACTTCATGAACAATAAAGCTGCAATAAACCAAGCAGTAGAATAAAAACATAAAAACACATCAATCACAATACCAAAAACATATGTGCAAAAGCATGCAAGGATTAGTATTTTTATCAGAGCTCAAAACCAATCTAGCTGAACACAAGATACACTGTCTATTAAAAACATAATAACATTTCTAACTACACACATTTTATCTTTACATATGGTAGTTAGAGCATGTGGGTGTTGTCATTCAAATAAGCAGCACTGCAGCTGAAATGTCTGCATTCTAAAATTTTACCTGCAGGACTAAAAGAACATTGTCAAACTCAGAATTCCTCCCCACACACTTCTTTTTACTTGTGTTGAAGTGTTCCTAGTTTAAAATTCTTTGGCACTCGTTGCAATCACCGAAACTGACACATTTAAATCTGCTGAAGGGATACTCTGCATGCTAAGGGAGCTGTTAAATGCCAACAATCAAATGTAACTTAATCTGAACTATGCAAATTTTACTAAGTGTTGGCTGTTTGCCTTTGTTCCATGATTGAAGATTTAATCACTTACAGACTTAACAGTATGTCTCTCCTCAAACTAAGGTAAGTTCTTAGAAGACTAATGCTCCAGTGCAACAGCTGCAGTATGTCAGCATGGGCAACTAGAGTGTATCTCTGTTAGCTGTACTGAATTTCTCCCTTAATTTCACCTGGTTAAAATCATGGTCCTTTATCCGAATAGTTAATGGTCACCCTTATATTTTTAGGGAGTCACAAATTATATGTCAATGCTCTTCTGAAAAGACTGATTAAATTAAACTAAAATACAATCAACCCAGTCCTGAGCCTTAAATCACTGAAATAAGTTGTGGGCAGTATCATTTGACTCCCACAAAATGGATACCAAAAAAACCCTCAGCAATTAAATACCACATAAGTATTAAAACTTTTTGATACGGTTGTATGAGGAGGAGGCAGCCATAAACCCAAATTGTTTCCATTTAAGTAACTTTCAAACAAACCCTTTCCTTTTAAAGTAAACCTTTTTAAGGAGTAGGTTTGAAAGTGTAACAACTTACACATACTGAGGTTTATGTTTGCTGTAACCCATTAAGATAATTTCAATTATATTGCTTTTAAAAGGAAATCATGTCCAACAAGAACATTTTTAAAGAAAATCAAACCTAGAATTACAGAATTTTTCTAAATCCAGCTTGTGACAGAGACCATCTCTCTCAAGCAGGTGCACAACAAGTATCCTCAGTTTTGTCAAATGGATCCACGATATTCATTCAAAACTGAGAAAGAGCTGGTTTTAGTTTGAATTCCATTAATAAATACTATGTAGAAATTACTTAGGTATTATTTATTTCAATTGAAGACAACATAATGAGTTTGAAATACTTCAACAAAACAAAGAACAAAATCTGAAATACAAACTAGTTGGATAAACCTATTTTAATGCAGGTATATTAAATGCAATTCTTCTGTCACATAGCAGACTGACAGAAAAGTTGGAAGGATCCTCTGGAGACCATCTAGTCCAACTTCCCTGCTCAAAGCAGGGTCACCTCAAGCAGGTTCCCTATGACCCTTCTCCAGTATTTTAGTTGTGTGGTGGGGATTTTTTTACTCCAGTTTCTACACAAATGTATTTTGACAAGCGTTTACACCATCCAATCACAATTAACCTTATGTCCAACAAAGAGAAACAAAAGAAAAAGCAGTGAAGCAATTTTTTCTTCAAGGGAATAAATATCATTAAACTCCACTAATTAACATGTGCATGCCTACAACTGAAGCCCCCTAAATTGTCAGTAATTGTAACAGTAAGCCTAAAAATTTTACAATACATGTTTCAGAAAAGCAATTCCAAATCTAAGAGTTTGCTGCTGTTTAGTTTAATATCCATGTATGCATGTCCCTTTACTAATTTTATTGACTCTTATCAGTCTGCCTGGGCTCTATGTTTTTCAGAATGCGAATAAGATGCATATAAATATGGTACTACTTTCTGGAGCTCAATGAACAGTGAAACAGTAAAGTACTCTGATATTTTAGAACATCACTATTGGCACGCAGATTGGCACAGTTTTAACAGTGGATTAGTTCATACCTCAGAGCTATTGTTTCAAGCTCTCTGACAGCTCAAGCAGACAATATTTTATTGGAATGACTTCGTTTTGGTGTTGAATGTTTCCTTGCAACTATAATTACAGAATCGGTTCTCACCTGAAAACAAAGTTAAGATGACAAATCGAAAAACACAGGCCTACCTGTGTTCGCAAGATGCTTTCTTTTTATGTCCCCTGGGATTGCTGCTATTATTCTAAGAAGTTTGGCTTTACACAAAATCCTGCTGAAATTGAAGATGGCAAGGAATAGCATACACTATACAAACCCGCATTCAAAATTCCACTAACAGAACTTTATTGATTCAGGTTTTGAAAATTTATTGTCTAATGATCACTGTGTTTAGGAAAAGGAATCAAATATCTATACAAGTTTAATATAAATATTTCAAATCTTACTGTATTAAGCCTTTGAGTTGAATAGATTGTCAAAAGCAACAGGAATGCTTAAAGGATGCAAGAGAACTTACTTGCACAAAAAGAAATTTCTTGCACTGAGGAAATTATCATCACCACCACCACCTAGCTGGAAAGAAGCGGGTCCTCACTTTTCGTCTGTAATCTGTTTAAAAGCTACATATTTGGTAACAGGATGGAGGACATCCCCCATTTAAGATACCCATGGGACTTCATTAAGCTCCTCACTACAAACTGGTAACTGAAATAACAACATCCCAACAAAATACAGACATCTCACTGCATTAATCAAAGGTCCATGTGGACTAAGGGGTTTTAGTACAAAAGCAGGGGTAATACAAATCTGAAAAAAACCCTAAACAACAAAAAGCACATTGGAGTAGTTTAGGACTGAGTATTAGCTAAGAGGGAGCAATGGAGAGGGGACAAAACTAAACAAAATATAATCCATTTAACTCCCAGGACACCGTACAATTCTTAAGTAAACAGGATGAAGTTTCCTTATCACAGTAACTTGGGGATAACATTATAGATTAGCTATGAGAGGTATTTTTATGCATATTGAATATAAACTTTTGATGAAACTATTATGAAGCACACATTTGAAACCAGTTTATTCCATACTAGTTGGTTTTCTGTAGTGGCTTCATTGCTTTTTACCCAAGGGCTTACAGAAATGAGTATTTATTCTTTTTTTCAGCTGATGGCAGAAAAGACATATGGTAATCTTCCCAAACCATTGTCTTGCCATGCTACAACCACTGGAATAGTAGAAGCTAGCCCTAAAAGAAAACAAAGAGGACTAGAAGCTACTGAACATATTTTTCTTTTCATTGTCAGAGAAGCCATTGTCTCCACCTCTTTGAAAATAGCTTTTGCTTTAGTCACATGAGTGTTTAGATACCCTTGTAGCTGGTTGCCACATGGAGAATTCAAAGATTAGCAACCAAGTCTGAAGACCCAGGTTAATCTTGTAAAACACCATTCGCTGATTCTGCATCTTCAGTACAGTTTTTGTTCACCCATGTACCTCTAGTGGTATATTCTACTTTTCACACTGAAGTTCTTTAAGAGCTTTTACCAGGACATTATGTCAGCGTACATGTCCTTCGAGAACAACTGCAACAAAAGGACTGGAGGACTACAGGCCCTCAAATAACTTTACCTGTGTCATCATGGCAAGCTTGAGTAAGAAATGTGCTTGAATTCCAATCTATGACTTTCCCTACATTCAGTAAACTTGACCAAATCTGAAAGCACATGCAGGTTATTAATGTAAATGATGATGATACATTTCTGGGCAAGAACCAAAAGCACTATTGATAATCGCAAAGACACACCTCTAAAGAGCACTTATGAGCCTTCATCAGAAGCAATTATTTAAGTTTCCAAAAGTTGAAAAGAATAGCTGTCTTCCTGAAGCCATGCAACAATTTCAGCTAATCATCCAGTGTCAGGAGACAGATGAAGTTTATACAAGTTCAGAAGCATGCGGACAAATGACACCAATTTTTTTGCCCCTTAGGTCTGTTGGACAGTTATTGCTGCAGTTAACTCACAGTCCATAAAGATTACTAATTAGTAAAATGTTTTTGGGCTGTTTTAATATAAAGCTGCCATCATCTCTCACGTCTAACAAACAAACAAAACAAAAAGATTCTCAGGATGTACCCCCTTTTGTAAAGCAGTAAGAGTACTACTTAACTAGAGGCCCTAGTTCAAGTTCAGAAAAACCTCTGAGAACAGCAATATCACAGACACAAATATTCCTGTCCTCGTGTTTCAGATTTGGAAGTATTTGTATTTTATTTCCAGTATTAATAGTATTGTTGCCCAAATTCCCGAATTAACTATATGTTAAACAAATATGTGCACAAAGTTTAGGTCAAGCTGGCACATCCTCTCAAGTCATCAAAACTGATGATGAAAGGACTTGTAATCAAGGGAGTCAACCTCGGGAAACAAAGAACAGATAATGATAAGAACACTATTATCTAAGTTATGCAGAAAGAAGCCTCCAAGTGAGAAAGTTCTGGCCACAAGAAGAGACAAGCTGATAAGGTGTTGCAACCCACAGATAATTAGTTGAAAGTAGGACAAAGGTAATTGTAGTAATGAGAGTTCACCCACCACTCACGACCACCCTCCAGAAAGAGGGCAAATCCCCTAAAAGAACCTCAGTGGCACTGTCTGAGGATGTGCACTAACTTGCATTAGAAGCGAGAAACTTGTAAACAATCCTGTGCATGAATGAAAATGACTATGTAATGTACCATGAGTATGCAAGCACTCTACTGCTTATGTAATGAGTACCCTCGAGTAGCTTGGAAGAAAGATTCCCCCATGGCACCCAGCACTGCAATAAACCAATGTCGGCTTTCTAAATTATCATTTGGTTTGGAGAGTTTTCCCGGTTACAATTTTCAGTAACAGTATAACTTTTACTCCAGGCAACAAAATCTATTCCACTGTCCCAGCTCCTGGTCCTTTTGAGAGAAAGGTTTAATTCAATCCTTTGTTAATAATCTCATCATTATTGTTCAATGTGTTTAAGAAACAACTGACACACCTGAACCTGTTCAGGCATCCAGAACAAAAGAACCTGCAAATATAGACAGCAAAGTTCTAGATAATGAAAAAAAGGATTTTTTAAAAATTTTCAATTAGATGAAACTGTGAAAATATGATGATGTAGCTTCAATTTACCTAGATCAGACTACCAGTGCAGCACTGTGACAATTTATAAATTAGGATTTTTCTTCTACTTTGTTTTAATTTTTTATAAATATTAGAAGCATTTTCCAAAGCCTCACAGGTAACTGATGGAAAAAACAAAATCTGAATCCTAACACCCTAACCATCAGACCATTCTTCAACACTTACTCTTCCAGTGGACATTCAAACACTTGTATAACTGGAAGAAACAAACCATAGACAGGAACAAAAACCTGTGCTTAGAAGGTATTTTATATTGTTAAAACCAACAGCCAACTGAGTATTTCAAGTCCTAGTCAATTAACTTGAATATATAAAAAGTAAAATAAGTAAGTACATGAAGAGCAAAGCACAGCCCAACAGGAACTTCTCACACAGGTGATCACTACACCACAGTATTAATAGTGTTGGTGTGGGCTGGGAAAACAACCAGAAAACCTCATATTGAGAGAAAGTAATAGTAAGTCTTGTGCAATTCTAAAGAGAAGCTGACTATTAAAACTTCTGGGGCTCCAGCCCTTCAAGAGACAAAGAATTCCTTCATCATTTCTAGGAAAAGCAGAAAAGAATTGCCATCAAAACCACCAAAAGAACTTTAGATCTAAAGACACAGGTAAGACTATTTTTTTTCTTTGCTTTGGTCAGAAAAATCATTCAGCAGTGTCATCAGTGTTTCTGCAGTCCTGTTTTAAAATAAATGTTGTTCTTAGCAAATTTAAAATTGTTTATACTACATATTATTCACTTGTTCAGAAAAAAAATTAAGAGAAAGAAACCTTACATTTCTAACACTTTGGTAACAAAGACAGACTTCCAAGTAAGAATCATTTCAACCCCGTGCCTGTAGAAAAATTGTTCCTCTGGCTCTGCTGTTGCTATTCATAGACCTCTAAGCAGCTACTAGTCCAGACCAGATGACTGTAACAAATTCAAACACTTCTGGCAGAGGCATGTTTATTATTTTCCAATATGACTGTGTGCCAAGTTTCCCTGTCCAGGATATTTTTTTTGTTTTGTTTTGTTTTTGTTAAGAAAGGAACTGTGTGAGCCAAACTATGTCAGGGCCTATCCTTCAAACAATTCTTTCAGAACATGGAAGTGCACTAGCACGTATGCAGACTTGTATTTGAATATGGTTCAAAAGCATTAGAAGTCACAGCACAGTCAAAACTTTTAATCTTCAGAAAACAAAATGTGATGCTATGAGTCTTTGAAATAATTTATCAGTTCAGAATACTCAAAATCTTTCTTAACATGTGAATTAAAAAGCATAAACTTTAATGAAATAAGCTGAAATTGATGAACACAGCCATCTTTAGCTCCCCTCACAATATAACCTTTTAATAACACCTTTTGTTTTATGACTTTGAATTCTAAAATATCTGTTTCCAGTCTATTGATCATCAGTTTAGCTGTACAAATCTGCACACAATATTATGGCATAAAGGTACACATCTTGTGAGGAATTCTTAGAAGCACTGGTGTGTATCATTATCTTAAATGATGGTCTTGTGATTAAGACATCTAAGGGAAAGAAAAGGAGGATGAATCCTCCTTAAAAACCCTCATGACCTTGTACAACTCATTCAATCCCTCAGCCTTGACTCCACATCTATAATAACCAATTTAAGAATTACTTAAGTATTTTAGAGCACAAAATCATCTGCTAACTGCATACATGGCATTCAGACACGTGATAAACACTCCAAAAACCCCCGTCTTGCAGGAGTAGAATTAAAAGAAAGAAAAGTCAAATGTCTCTGCAAAGGTTCTGCACATGACTCTGCTTTCAATCTGAACATAATCTTGAAAGGCCAACTTGAATGAGTTATTCTCTTGCAAGAGTTTAATCCAATTTAAAATAACTCTAATTAGCAAAAGTACAAAGTAATGACCAAACAGCAGAGATATAGCTTAAAAGTGCAGTGGTTTGATATGGAAAGTCTTTTGATGTATCTTGCTATTATCAGGTTTTCAGGTCTTTATGTATAAAATTCCATTTAGGAGATGAACTGGGGAGTTCTGGAGGAGACAAAAACCTGAAGTTATGGCCACATGAAAAATAACAAACACTTAAAAATTATGGTCATAAAGAAATAAACCAACCTCATACATAAATCACAAATGAGAGTGTGAGTTCTGCTTATTCTCTCTTACAAATAAGTAACTACCCTTGACAATTATGCATTAGGAAAGACATAGGACTCCAATTATTTTTTCTAAATAAAAAAATTTGTAGCACATTTCTATTAAAAAAAATACTGTAAGGGTGGAACTCCTGGAGGTAGCCAGAAATACATTGTTTTTATAGGAATTGTAACATTACATACTTTTGAAAAAACAAGTCTTGATGTTATGGAACTGCATTAGCCAGGCATCTACTGACAAACTTGCACCCAGCTGAAGAATTGTCCCCTAAATTTTTAATAATGTCTCAAATATTGAGAAACTGTCTTAACACAAAGAAAAATCTAATACGTGATTTCCTACAACAATGTCGAGTTAGCAAAAAATCTTTACATGTGACATTTTTGACACAATCCTGTTATTGTGGCTGCTACTGTTCAATAGCTAGGGATCAAGATCTCTGTTAACAGACAATTACAGAACATAAATAGTTGTCTCCCCACTGGAAAAAGCACAACACATTTCTAAATAAATATTAATTCGAATTATCATAATCTACTGGATTTCTCACTTTTTTCACCTTTCACTTAATGGAAATTATGAGTTTTAGCTGCCTCCACAATTCCTCTTGTTGCAGTTTATTTCTCACTTTTGGAAAGGATCACTCCATTTTCATCACATTCTTTACTAACAGTAGAAAATGTCTGGTTTTTTTTTTTTTAAATAGATTTCTTAACTGCTTTAGCAAGTTCTAAGTACAACACTACAACAATTCCGACCATTACAAACCCTCTTTGGAGTAAAGCCTTTTGCCCGTGATTGGGCCTATGCAGAAACAACACTAAGCCTCATGAGAGATGATTTTTAGAAGCCTTTTTGAAGTGAAATACTTCAACATACAGCTTGGCAATGAGAGACAGTGATGTCCAGTTGCAACTGAGCTTATTTTAAAATACGTGACTGAAGTTCCTGAAGGGAAAAAGAGCTCTTGACCTCACCGTGCAACTACAAAAACAAAGAGCAACAATTTTCACTACAGATGTGACCTATGCTGAATTCAGAGCTAAACAAGAACTCACTCACAAAAGCAGAAACTACCCTAGATCAGATTTACTTTTGAGTTAGGGATGAGTGTACACAGAAGCTATTTGCCAGAAAAACAACACTTCATGCAGTTGGCGCCTTATCCTTTTACATGGCTAGCCTCCAACATCAACTTGGAGATTTCCTTGTTCTAAATGCTGGCAGCTACTAGAACATAGGTTGATGAAAAAACACTTTTCTCCTTGTAAAATACATAATGTCTCATGGTGATGAATTCTGTTGGTCAACCTAACCAAAAATAAAAAACCACAACCCAACAGGTTAAATTAAAGGCTGCTTCCTTACATACCAAACCCCCATATTCTTTTCTTTCAACTCCTATCCTAGCTTGCAAACAATAATATCAGAGAATATAAAGTTCCTTATTTATACATTTAATATAAATGTGTAATTTTTATTAATAATTTATTATTAATATCCACATAATAATCACAACACATTAAACACTCAAATTAGAGACTGCTTAAAACACAGTGCTTTGGAAAAAAACATTGTCATCAGATGCTGTAAAACAGCGGCTGTACTTTGAAATATGTAATCTTGTTTTCTTTCATAGAGTGATTTTATTAAGACATTGCATAGAACTACATTTAGTTCTCACACTTCTTTTAAAATGGAAAAAATACAAGCACTACAAGGAGGAAAGAAAAATTGTACTTCAAAAAAATATTAGTATCCTAACAGTAATTACAACGAGGATTTCATGGTTTATTCCTTAGCTGGAACACTAGAAAGAATTTGTGGAGTTGGTAATTAAGGTCCAGTTCACTAACACTATGAAAACCATATCATGCCATCCCTTTCACCAGCACTGTAAGTTTCATGTAAAAATCTACCCAAGAAGTAATAAAGCAACACAGAGATTTTGGCTGACACCAGTGACAATAACCTACTTTTAAGAATAACGAGAAAACCAACACCAAAAATTACACTGTGCTAACAGAGAACCCAGTTATTTGGGGACAACAAACTGAGTCTACCTCTGTAAAAAAAAAAAACCAAAACCACAAAACAACCCCCCCCAAGCCTCCTCAGCTCAGCAAATACATTGCATCAGACTTTCCCCTGCTCTTCCCCCTTCCCCACAATTCTAAGTGACTTCCCAGCGTAAAAGCACTAACAAATAACCACACTGTGCATTTGTCCAAACACAAGCCAAATAAAATCAGATGGCTTCAGAAAACAACATTTATGCAATGTGACAGTTACTGCATCAAACTCATGGACTAAAAAACTCCTGTTCAATATTGCACACCATAAAACATTTAAAATTATTAACTAAACCCAAAATAAAAAAATGCAAGCTACTGGATTTGCAGATTCATCAGTCTAACTTAGAGGAATATGCAGAGATTCAACTGTATGATCAAGCTTAAAGTTTCAACTGATGGCTGCTGCAGAACAGCTGTAAAAACAGCCAAAGTTTTGTACTACTCTGTTTTAAACTTTACTTGTGCTCCTCCTGACGCTTGAATACTAAATTACGTATCTTCAAAAGCATTACACTGCAATCTTAGTCACCAGGTTTTCTCCTAAACTAATTTCTTACTAAATGTTCTCTGGCCAACTTCACTCTGATCTGCTGTTATTTTTCCATCACTATTCCATCTCCCCAAGTTTATTGTCAAATGCATAAGCTTCAGCTTCTCACCATCAACGTTCTACTATCAAAATACCCAGTCCCTGGTCATGAGGGTGCTACAAGTGAAAAAAAGCAATCACACATCCTTTAAAAAACTAGAATTCAAACATTCAGTGAAATTAAATGGTTTACTATGAGTCAGATGGCTACAGAAGCCAAATTATTAATAAAATTTAAACACTGCATTGCTAGTGGTTTCCACATGAGAATGACACTCTGAAAAAGCCAAAGAATAACTTGGAAAGAATAAGGTATTACTAAGGGCTTTTTGCAACATACCAAGCTTACACAAAACAAGTGAAATTTTTTTACAGAACTGAAGAACATGACAAACAAACAGGCTACAGAAAGCCCAATCACAACTGAAGAAGAGATGATCAGTTGAAGAAATTACCTGTTCCTCACTGTGTTTGGGTTTTGTTCTGTTTTTTTAAATCTGCCACATATGCACGTACATTATGCAGGCCCACCTATCTTTCTCTGCTAGCAGAAGATGTATTTTCTTGTGCATGCATCACACTGCAGTGTCAGGCCTGAAGTCTGGCTGGTTTTAGGGTTTTTCTACTGATAAACTGGGAAGATGAATACCAGATATTTAGAATTTGTTTTATTTACATTTCCACATCACCTAAATATAGTAATACAAATTGTCATGAAAGAAGGCAACACAAAACATGCCCATAAACTGCACAGTGCTCATGAGAATATTGTTCTCTGCTATGTTCTGCACCTCTTGGACAGTTTTCAGTCAGGGGGAGCTTTGTTTTCTTTCTCCCTTCTCCCACTGCACAGAGCAATAAACCTCACATAACACCTCATCTACTTCCAGCCACAAGTCTGGAGATAAGAAATTCCAGGGGGTGAATCAGTCCCATGAGCCAAAGCAAGTGAAACCAAAAGGGAGCAGCCTCAGATAACTGGTCCCTGTTGTTGCAACTGCACCGTCAATATTTTCCACAGTCCTGGCTCTCAGCACTCTCCTTCCTCACCCCCCGCCCCCCACTCCCCAGTTCACCTCACATGCTCTACATATTCCTTTCCGTTCCCAGCCTTCCTTTCAACACATCCTCCCCTCCTCCTGTTTTTCCATTCAGGCAATCCCTCCTACAAAATTCCACTTCAAAATAATGACAAACAATATTGCCATACCATCCGTTTTCTTAACATATCACTCTTTCTACACCTTTTAATGCTCTGTTTATATGGAACATATTTTTTTTTGAGTGAATACTATCCACCATTATCTGCACAGCATTTAAAACAACTGGTTTCTGTTCTGAAGTCTTTCATCTTTAATATAGCAGTGGCTAAAAATGACTATTTATTTCCTTGATTATGTTTTCAACTGCTGGGGTAAGCTCACCACGACATGCTGGCAGTATCTGTAAATGCTTAGCAGAACTTTATTCTGTTCTTCCCAACTATTCTAAGGCGAGGGCTTTCACTGTTTTGGTGTGTCTTTTTAATGCATCAGACTCAAAACAGGAATGTAGACTGTAAAGATACAAAAGTCATCTCTGCATGGGAATTGCAGGTTTACAAACATACATGTGAATGTACAAATTCCTTAAGAACCATACATAAAAAAACATAACAAAGAACGACCTCATTACCATGGAAAGTTAAATTACTTTAGCACAACATATGCCACTTTTCTGAAGGAAAACATGGGACAATTTAAAACTGTATTTATGATATAGTACACCTTTTTAACCAAATGATGACTTATATTCAGTTATTTTACATTATTCCTATGCTTTCTGTTCAGGTAAAACATACCATCAAAAATCAGAAAATACAGATCCAGGATTTATTACTTTTACATAGCCATACTGTACCCAAGATATCTGCATAGAAGTTTTATAAATACTACAAAAACCTTGCTGCAATCAGAAATGAAATGAAGTGCATATACTTTCACCTCAGAGGATGGCATGTTAAAAAAAGGAAGAGATAATAACAAAGCATGCACTGGAGAGCTCTATAAAACAGATTGACTGTTACGCAGCAGGGAGAGAAATGAAACTTAAGTGAGGAGAAGCAGCCTTGCAATAATGGAGCACGGAGGCCAGTCATTTGTGGCGTTCTTTAGAGGTCAATACTGAGGCAAATATTGTTTAACATCTTCATTAATGACCTGGACATTGAACAGGTGCACCCTCAGCAAGTCTGCAGATGATAAAATTTGGAGGAGTGCCTTATACACCAGAGGGTTGTGCTGACATTCAGCAGGACCTTGACAGGCTGGAGAAATGGGCAGAGAAGAATCTCATGAAGCCCTACATGGGGAAATGCACAGCGCTTACCTGGGGAAGAATAATTCCATACATCACTATGGGCTGGAGGCAGACTGCCTGGAAAGCAGCTTTGCAGAAAAGGACCCAGGGGTCCTGGAAGAACATGAGCCAGCAATGTGCCTCAGCCACAAAGGCGGCCAACTGGCCTGAGCCGCATTAGGAAGAACAAGACCCGCAGGTCAAGGGGTATGACCCTTCCCCTCTAACTCAGTACTGGTGAGATGCATCTGGAGTGCTGGGTCCAGGTCAGGGTTCCCCAGTACAAGACAGACAGACACAGTGGAGCCAGGCCGTGAAGACAAATAAGGGTTTAGCACATTGGACATATATGGGAAAGCTGCGTGAGCCAGGATTTTGTATCCTCAAGAAGAGAAGTACTGGGGGCGGGGGGGTGAATCTTATGAATGTGTACTGCTTCCTCTCAGGCATTTATAAAGAAGAGTGAGTCTGACTCACTAGTGCCCAGTGAACAGACTAGAGGTAATGATCACAAACTGAAACACAAGAAACTTCAAAAAAATTTGGGGTGGGTTTGGGTTTTTTCTTCTCTTTTTTTTCTACACCCCCCCCCCCCCTTGTTTGTTGTTTTATTGTGAGGGTGGTCAAACACGAATTTGCCCAGGCAGGCTGTGGCATTTCCATCCTTAGAGCTGGTCTAGGTGACCCTGCTTTGAGCAGGATACATTGACTAACTAGACCATCTCTAGAGGTCCTTTCCAACCTCAACATTAATCTGAGGATAAAGACACGTTTTACTGTAGGAAACAAACAGATAACACGGCAGAACTGGATTATTTTTACTGCTACTACTTAGGTTTAACAGTAAAGATGGGTTAAATCTCAGTTCTGCAAAGTTAACTCAAACAGCTCAAAACGTACAATATTTGATACCAAGCATTTATAAAAATAGATTCATTTTACCTCAACTTAAGAAACTGCCTGTAATCTCCAAATTGCCTACAATCAGTATAACAGGTTTCACTGCTTACAAATGTGAATGCCACAACCATTTGCTTAATGATCAATGGATAAAAGCATACAAGAACATGAAGGAAGACTCATCTGCAATGAAAGTCTTTTGTAACATTTTAGCTAGGTTAAATAGGTAACTTTTAAAAAGGAAATATAAAAGCTGCTATATCGAGAACTCCAGAAAATAACCTCCTCACCTGAATAATAAATATAATAGGGGTGGCAGCAATAAAAATTTATTCATTACTGATCTGAAGGCAGTACCTGCAGAAGTGAGTGCTGAATCAGTTTCCAATTCCTACTGCTTAATAAGATATGTGCTGTACAGAAACCCACCTAGGTAGTTTCAAACACAAAATGAAAGACTCATTATACATCTCATTATACAAAACTCAAAAAACTTGTATTGTAAACCTCCCCTGAGGAGTAACGCCGAGTATTATGGATTAGGTGCAACATTCCACACAGCCCTTTCAATATTCACACTGAGTACTGCATGTTGATATTGCACCTAAAATAGGACATCCAGCCTTGCTGTAGTAAACACTGGTTTAGTCAGCAAACAGTACAGAGGCACAACCTGAATGTAAATAAGCAGTGGCTGCTCCTACTTTCACTGGAATTTTTAGGAAAAGAACCTGTCCCTGAGGGACAAACCCAACCTAGCCATGGTCTCTGTAGTGAATGTTCGTTCTTTTCTTCTCCTTTCCACATCTAAATCAGTATTCACTAACACCACCAAAATCTTTCAATAACTTTTACAGCTGTAATCAACTTAAAAAGACAGCCACTTGGCAACCTTTCTACACTACCTGGATGCAACTGTGTTTACGTGGACATACAAACAGGCTGTACAAAGCACCTGGATACTCGCTGCTGACAAGAGTAACCTCAGTAATCACAGAATGGTTCAGGTTGGCAGGGACCTCTGGAGGTCACCTGGTCTAAACCCCCTGCTCAGGCAGGGCCACCTAGAACCAGTTGTCCAGGACCACATCCAGACTGCTTCTGAGTATCTCCAAGGATGATGACTCCATGACCTGAGAATCTGAGAAGGCATGCACGCATACACCCAGATCACATAACATGAACTCATAAACAGGCAGGCAACGTGATGGACTACTTATATACGAGTAAAGGAAGAAGTTGTCCAAAATGGCCGTCTGCATGTTGATCACGGAAAGGCTGGAGCATACAGACATCAAATGGTTCCCTAATAAGCCATATGGCCCAGCCCAGCCAGCAAGTGTGAAGTTTTATTTAAATGTCCTGCCAAAAACCCCACAAATTTCTACACACCTTATAACTTCTCTGTAATAAAAAGCAGCTCTTGAAAGAAAAGAACCTTAACAAACATGCATGAATGAAGCCTGTGCAAACACTGGCATTTCAGACAGTCCCTATATCTAGTACAATCTTTTCTGGTATTTGTTACACCTATAACTTTGGTCAACATATAAAAGAATATTATTTTATTGTTTACATTTATTTATTACTGGGCAGGGTAGTAGCACAGAAAAAACACTGCTTGTAGACAGTAGCTTCTCCATTATACTATCAGTTCTATCGATTTGATGTGGGACCCTAAGCAAATCCATTCTTTTCTTTACACAGGTATACCTGGCTGTGTGTCAAGAACATGCTCCTGAAATGTGAGATAGCAATTCAATAGACAATGAAACAATTCTTCCCCATAGAATAAACGTAACATAGAGGAGGCATATACAGGAACTTAAAAAACACAATTCTAACACACAGGGACAGCACATATGACATGGTGGACAGAGAAAGAAGCAAGTTCATCAGTTGTCAACATCCGACAATGACAGATAAGGAGGATGGGATGCTAGCTTTTCAGAAGCTGGCTTTGCAATAGCTGGAGATACAGACTGCTTAATTAAAAAAAAAAAATAAAAAATTGCCTGCTAACTGTCCTGAGATTTTGATCAGCAGATCTCCCTTAACGTGAGACTAAAACTCCAGTGACACTGTCCAATCATTCTGAAAGATTTCAGCTGCTTCACCTGTGTGACTGAACATCCACCACAGATCTTTCAGTGTGAGTGTTCATGCTGCCTCTTTCCAAATGGTTACATTTTCACTGTCATCATCATCATCCTTCTCAGAGGCCCACTGCACACGGACGTCAATCAAGCCAATCAAGGGTAAAGGACAAAACCAGGGTAATGACAACAGTTAGGAGAACAGGGTATTAAATGATCAATACTGGAACCCTGAAACAAGTGACTGAGAAGAAATGGATAGCATGGTGTTACTGCACCTGTTTCCTTCTTTCAGAGATTTATCTTGTCTACTCAAGACTGCAAAAATTACTAAGCAGGAGCCGTTTCTCACTGAGTGTTTACACGTCATCTAATCCTGCCAACTTCAGTTGTGATATGCATGTGCTACTCTGGTGAAAATAAAAGATACAACTATTTTCAGTCCAGTGTGTTGTTTTGAGGAGGTTCATTTTACACACTGAAAAAGAAGGTATTTCAACGAGCAGCCAAAAAGCACCCTTAAGAAGTATGCAACAGAACTGGAAGTTGCCGCTGAGGTAGATAAGCTCTTAAGTCTAATTCCAGGAGCACTGATCATAAATATCAGCCCCAAGTTACATATTAGACCCAATACCGATACAGCTACTTTGTGAAACACTTTGAAGTCTGCAGCTGATGGAGTTCTAAGCACATAGTGTCAGTTATACATGTATTTTTTGACTGAATTATGAAAGCAGAAATATGTCTAGTGACTTAACCAAGAGGTACACTACAGTAGCAAACAGTATATTGGTTATGAAACCAGTATCTGGATTCTAGCTAGAACATTGATTTTGTCACACTATTTTAAGGTTTATTTAAGAAACAGAATTAAAGCAAGCCATATATACCTGGGTACTAAATTTGCTACTTAACAAGCTTCATGCCAATGGAGCAGAATCTCACCACTTATTCGGGCAGCCTCTCATTGTTTAAACAACTCAGCAGGCAATCTATACAAAGTATGTAACAAATGCCTCAAAAAAGAAGGTTCTTTAAAAAAAAAAAACACCAACCACCACCAAAAAGACCCCACACCCCCAAACACAAAAGCCCCACACCACGCTAGAAAACACATCCTTGTAAGAACCAGGTAGATTACAAGCTAATGACCTCCAGTCACATCATTGGCAAAATGCAAACATTGAAGACAAATTCAGAACAGATACATTATCTCAAATTCCTCATTCCTGCTCCAGCCCTGTTCACATTTCACAGAAGCTATAAACCTCTGGAGAAAAGAGAAACAAATGGACATGAGGCTGGTTTTCAAAGAGTTTTTCAGAAGTATGAGAGGCCTGCCAGTGCAAGATACAGAAATGGTATGCTAGAAGTGGAGCTACACTGTATGATGCTGAAAATCTTCCAGGCCATGCTGCAGTCCACAGAATAATCTCCCATCAAGAGCTGCACACTAGTATAGTTTAGGAGATGGTGTGAAAAGGTAAGGCAGAGGCGTAAGCTTTACTACAACAGCTGTATCCAATTTTGCATCCTCTCACGAAGAAGCCACAGAAGGGACTGGAAGACTGTTAACAATAAGTGCCCACTTCTGGGAAATGGAATACAGGAAGCAGCAATAACTGGAACAACGTTTGGCTATGAACACTGAGATAATGAACCAAGGAGGCTACAGGGAATGACCACTGTGAGTCACTGCACCTGAAATGGCAGCCAAAATGAGGGGAGAAAAAAGTTAATCACAAGCTAGGGGTAAAAACCAGCAAGTTCCTGAAAGGAGCTCACTCCTCAAGTGAGCAGCCATAGAGAGAGACACTGGGATATGATCAGAGACACAGCCTAGCCAGGTCAGTGAAGGGGGAAAGGGGAGGGAAGAACAGAAGCTAAGCAGGCGCCTTCACTGAGTCATACCAGAGCTACTGCTGCTGAGAACCAGATTTGAGCTGGAGAATTTGCCTCTGTTTTTTCCCCTTCTCAGAAAACCAAGAAGTGAAGCCACCAAACTTCGATGTCTACCTGAAATGCATTCAGATTTTGCTGACTGTAAACCCCTACTCTAAATTACATCTAGCCTCAGAAAAACTTGTAATCAAAAGCATGCAAGGGTAACTTAATCCTCCTCTTTGGCTGAGTTTTTGTGCTGCCCTAAAGTAAGATTCATTCTTGGATCAGCGATTTCATAACATAAAATACAAAACCCTTCAAAAAGAGACAAATATATAAGGTGGTAGTTGAGGACGGCAGAGTGATATTATTCCTCAAATTACACACTGCTTTTTCTTAGGTAAATTCCCTTCTCCAAAAGCCCTCCTGTCAACGGAACACACATTTTAAAATGTGTAACTATTTCTGTAAAATTTCATCACACACATCAGCCTCAAATCACACCAAATCAGAATTCTAATTTTTAAAAATATTTCAACTATCTGTTTTGTAATACTCGTTATCAAGTATCAACAGGTATCTTGTATGTGTTTTACAATTAGTATCCTCAGCTGCTTGCACTCAGTCTTGTTAAGTGAAGCGATAATTTAGCAACCTCAGCTCACTTGCTAATGTTTCTCCAAACAGGACATGTAGGCTCATCTTGATTTCTTTATGGATGAATATATAGTTTAGTTCTATCTTCCTGCAGTTGAATAAGCACCTGACAGAGATATCCAACTAAGCATTCATAAAATTATTTTGATGTGGTCAGTGAAATCTTGAGGAAAGACTCTTGAGAGCTCAAAATGGCCAAAAGCTAGCAGGAAATAAATCAAAACTTTGATACCTCCACACACCACAACTTAGCAAGAAGAATGACAATTCAAGAACTACCAATTAAACAAAAGACAATATGTGAACAGCAAATTCAATTTTCATTATGATTTCCCTCTAATAAACAGGCCTTGTAATTTTTCAAAGATTTTTCTTTTTTTATAAAAAGCATTCACAAAAATTGCTATCTAGCAGAAAAAAATATTGCATGAGAAGATAATTACATTTTGTTTCGTAGTTGAGCATCACCTAGTGAATTAAAGCCTACTGCTTTTAAGTATAAACATCAACATTATAAGGCTCCTTTGGAGATACAAAGACTACTATGTCAAATAGTACCTATGATCTTATACAATAAAGCAGGAATTTAACACTGCTTTCATTGTATTACCACCATGGCAGTGTTGTAGCAATTCTGAAATTACACTTTTGTCCAAGTCACTATGTCAGCAGACATGCTTCAAGCACCAACCAGCTAAAACAGAATGAAATGGCTCAACCAGCTAAAATATATTCAAACCTAAACCCCGGTAGTACTTTGCAGTCAGAATTTTACTCTTTCACAAACCAACAGAAAACAGCAGGTGGATCTTTGGGCTTAAACAGAATTTTGATTCCTGGCCTTTCAAGTTTTTATGATGCAAAGACGCAGGACATCAAGAGATGACTCACGTTAATACTGCCAAATGCAATGAGATTTCTTCCTCAAAACACCTAAAGCAGTTGTCAAACGTTACTGCCAACACAATCCATTCTAAGATTTCATCCTGCCATTAATTTTAATTAAAAGTCTGGTTTTTACATCCCCCCAACCACCATACCACAACACCACTTTAATTTTATAGATCATACCAGCAAACCTTTGCAAATCAATTGTTAAGTACAGGATTATATAAAAGCCCTCAAAGATAAGGACGCTGGCAATCCTTGTCATTCATGTAACTCATTGAGCATAATACGTCTAGAAGAGGAGGTAGAAAGCATGGGTAGGTGCCTTCAGAAACAATGTCCATAGCTGGTACAAGACACAAGATACAGTCCTGCTAGACATTTGACTTCCTGTACATCTACATAAGCCACTTCCCACATACCAATTAATCCCCCTTCACTCAGCAAGTGGAATTTGGAGTCTGTTCTGAACCAGACTCCCAATCAGCTGCACAGCACGGACACACAGCTTTAAACATACTAAGATTCATGCAGAGTTAGTCATGCCGGAGGTGAAGCAGCCTGTGCAGACATAGCTGTTTGCTGTCATGTAGGCAGCATAGCAGCTGAGCACCTTTCCTGCAGGCAAGACGTACACATTAAACCCTGTGTTTTAAGAAAAACAGGGGTTTTTCTTTCTTACCCACACCAACTCAAGTGAAGACAAGCATCACACTGCCTGTAAGCCAAACAATAAGTACACCCCATTGTCTTATACGGTATGTTAGAAGTTGTTTTACTGTTTCTTTTTCTTCAAAGAAAATGTCAATGCAGATATAAGTGACTACATTTGATTTCAATTTTGTATTTCAACTCTCAAGTAAACAACTGGAAGGTCCACTCTCTGAAGTCACATACATGACTTCTGACAATGACTGCTTAGGTCCAACGGCACAGAAAAGTGACAGAATCACGTGTCTCCTTTTTTTGAAAAGAAAGAAAATAATGCAGAGATGTAATGAGAAGTTCTTGAAGCTTCGTAGCAAACATTACTAAAGGTATAGAAAGGGAAAAAAACCCCAACATTACTAAGTTTAACAAGGAAATACACAGAAGATAGGCAAGTCACACTCCCTTTGCAGACTGTAGCGAAGTGTCTTCTCTTACCAAGACAAATTAGAAACACTTCTATTATGCAAACTAATATTAAAGTTTATGGTTTGGGAAGCCAGGGATTTCCTACTGTGTTCCTAATAGCTGGACAACTAAACTACTTCACTGTTTACTTTATGATGCCACATTCATGATATGGCATAGCCTAAACATTTTCTTAAAAGAAAATAAGCCTTAATGAGTTAACCACACGTATGCACAGAAAGCTTACTACCTGCCAGACAACCTCGGGCTCTACATTTTTTAATAATGAAATAGCTACTCATGCCATTACATAAATATTATTACATAATATCTCCTTTGTATGCAAAATTAGACCTACAACAAAATAGGTCCTACTATTTCAATATTGTATCTATTAATCCCACTCATTCACTTAATAATGTGGAGCTGTAAATGCTTCAGATCGTAACAGCTTTAGTATCTCACATTGCTCTGTGCCTAAATAGAGGACAGATAATTATAAATAAATAAATAAAAACAACAAAGACAACCACACACACCCCAAAAAAATATGCTCTGCTACAGTAACTGGGTGAAGGGAAAGATATCACTACTGTGCTTTTTTATTACGTGGGTTTTGTCTTGCCTAACATTTAATGTATACACCAATACCTCATTTTCAACACATAAGTCAACAAAATGTGCAGAAATACCTCAATTCCCAAGGTCAGCATTACACAACATTAAGTATATAGGGACATCAAGCAACGATGCTTACCAAGTATAACATCTCCAAGAACAGGGTGGGTTTTTTTCCCCAACTTAATATTTCACGTATAGGTAAACGACAATAAATATGAAATTCATTTTCCTAAATATTACATTTGTAAGCAACTTGTTCTAATGATCAGAAACATACTTGAGATGTGGGAAGCCTGTAACCATGAGTCCATAGAGAACTGGCAATAAAGAAGTGGGATGTGACATTAGGAAGTCTCTGGGGGCAACATGTGGCCAGCGGTTAGGACGTTCCCTTCTGCACTGCAGCACCAATGCCTACCGTTTCACGCGATTTGTATCACGCTAGTGTAGACCAACATAAACCCCCACTTCGCAAGTACCGCTGAAGTCTCACTTGTGACTACGCTCCAAGGTCTCCCCTTGCACGCCCCCCCCCGCCCCCCGCCCCGCAGAAATACGCCTCCCGCCGAGCCGCCCTCTCCCCCCGCACCCTCCCGCCGCTGCCTTGCCCTGCCCTGCACGGGGGAGGGGGGCGCGGGCGGCTGCCCCCGGTGTTTGCACAGCTGCGGCCGCTCGCTCGGGGCAGCCCCCGCGCCGCGCACAAAGCCCCGGCGGCCGCGGGCCCTCCGCGCCCCGGCCCGCACCTGCGGCCCGGCCCGGCTCCTCGCCGCCGCCGCGGGGCGGGCGGGGTGCGCGGCGCGACACGACACCTCCGCCCGCGGCGGCTGCTGGGCTCCCCCGCGGGGACACCCGGGGCAGGTACCCTCCCCGCCGGCCGCCGCCGCCCCGCGGCGCCGCCTGGGCCCGGCGCGCTCCCTCGCAGCCGCCGCTGGCAGGTGAGACGCGCCGCAGCGGCGGGTGCGGAGGGGGGGCGCGACCCAGCCACAAAGAGCAGGAGCTGCCGCTGCCTCCGCCGCCGGGGGGCCGGCGGCGGGCCCGGCGCCAGCAGGACCCGCGCCGCAGCGGGGCCGTCCCCGCCCGGCCGGGCTGGCGGGGGGCGGCGGCGGCGGCGGCCGGGGCCCCTTACCTGCAGGGGTGGCGCCGAAGACTCTGACGACGGGCACCCGCCTGGTCGGGGCCTCTCGGAAGTGGGACTGGCAGGGGTCCAGGCCGGGCAGCGGGCTGCCCATGTAGTAGTCGGCAGTCACGATCCGCACTGAGAACATGTTGTTGGCCGCCGCCGAGGCACGCACTGAGGGAGCGAGCGAGCGCGGAGCCCGCACGGCTCCCCCCGCCGCAGCGAGCGAGCGAGCGAGCGCAGCCCCCCGCCTGCCTCTCCTCGCCCGCCCGCCCCGCCGGCGCGCGCACAGCCTCGCACACAGGCGCGCGCCCTCGCACGCGCCTTCTCTGTCTGTCGCTGCTCGCTCGCTCCCCCCCGCCGCCCGCTGCTGCTGCTGCTGCTCCTCCGGGCGCGTGCGCGGCGGGGCGCGCTCGACCGGGACGCCCCGTGGGCTCTAGAGCCCGGCCGGCCGCGGGCGCCTCACGTGCAGCACGGGCCCGGCCCCCCGCAGCACCACGGACACCTCGGCGGCGGCGGCGGCGGCGCCCCGACTCCGGACTGCAGCTGTTGTTGCCATGATGATGATGTCACGGACGCAACCATTGGGGGAACGGGGAGGTGGACGTGCCGTGTGTTGGGGGGGGAGGGCGCAACGAGCGGGGGAGGTGTCACTCCCCAACACGCCCCCCCCGCCGCGGCTTTGCGGGGGGGCTCGGCAGACAGGGCGCGAGTGTGTGCGGGAGCGGGGGGAATCTTCCCAATGCTTCCCCTCCTCCCCGGGTGGCGGAGGCGGCGGGGCGGGGGGGGGGGGGGGGCTCTCGGTGATTCGGCGATCGGCCGCGTGGGCTGGGGCCAGGCTGCGGAATCCCGAGCCGCCGATGGGACGGATCGGGGCGGGGAGGGAGGGCTGTTGGGACACGATGGGGTTAAGCTGGGTCGGCCGCCATTTTGGATGCCGAGCCGCCTCGCTGCGGGAAGGTGAGTCTCCGCACGCTGCGGTGGCTAACAAAAAACTTTAAAAATGGGGGCGACGGGGAAGGAGACGGGGAAACCTCCTGCCGTCGTTCCCCCCGGGGCCGCGGGGGAAGGGCGGGGGTGGGCGCAGCGGCGCCGCTCAGGTGGTGCGTCTGCTGAAGCCTGCGCCCCCTCCGGTTGTAACGGCCCCTGCGCGCGGCTTGCGGGGGGCGAGGCCTGCAGAAGGGCGGTGGCGGTTGGTGCCGTTGCCGAGCGCGCGGGTGGCGGCAGGGCGGGGCCGGGCCGGGCGCGCTGCGGCGGAGCGGCGGGGGCTGGGCCGCGTCCTGTTGGCAGCCTCCCCGCCGCCCCTCCGGGCGGCTCGGCCCCGCGTCAGCGGCCTCCCGCCCCCCCCTCCTCGCAGCGCGCTCCGCCATCGCGCTCCTCCCCCCTCCCTCTGCCCGCAGCCGCCGGCCGCCGCGTCTCTTTCTTCCCCCGCCCGCCCTCTCTCTCCACGCTTGCCCGTTACCTTCCTGCGACCCGGGCACAAAGGTCGGGCTGGGCGCTGCCCGCCCGGTTACCTGCGGGGGCGAGGGAGCGGCCTCCGGTGGTACCGCTGCAGTGAGGCCGCGGGCTGCGGCCCTTTGACTGGGGAGGGTCGCCCCGAGGCTGGGGTCAGGCTCCCTGCTTGAACCCCGGCGCAACCGGGCCAGGCAGCCCTTTGGAGGCCTGCGTTAATGGGGAGGAAGCAAGCCCTGAGGGCTAGGTGTCTCCCTGCCTCCCCCCGTCGTTAATTCGGGTGAAATGTACAAGGGTTTAGGCTTCTCTTAGTTGGTCCTTTAGGAGAGCTTATTTTGCATTTTGCAGCTCTCTCGTGCAGGCTTTCATTAAAAATGACAACAGAAAACCTTGAGTTGGGATTTCTGTTGCAGTCTCTTTGTCTCGGAGCTGAAGGATTTGAGGAAAAAAACCCACACCAAATATTGAAAGAGTTGGCGGTGTGAAACATCAGCCTATAAAAAGGCCAAATATTCTTACATAAACTTAGAATGGTATTGTTACATATGCAAGACTGGATGATATAAGACAAATGTACAAATCTATAAAATCTGACAGAAGTCCAATATGTAAAACATATGTTTCACATTTTGCTTACATATGTTTTGGTTTTAGATTTGAACAAAAGACAGGTCAGGCAGTTGCTACCCTTCATTTTTTCATTGTAATGAACAGGAAACTTGCCTGTCTACTCAAGGGTAACTGGTTTCCTACTCTTTCTTTGTAAGCTGTTTATTTTCACTAGCTCACATCTGTTTTCCTCCTTAAACTCATTTTTATGCAAACAAAAAAAACCCCAAAATCTACCTAGTCATCAAGAAATCTTGCATCACAGAAGTAAGCAGTTGAAATAGGGTTCAAACCCAAACTATTTTCATTGTATCTAAAGAATGACCGAGCTACAACTTTAATTTTTTGACAGTTATTTACATTTGCAAGGCCAATATTTGGAAAACCTTTGGAACTGCAAGAATACTCTTATGAATACTTATATTTCACAAAGGCTAATAAATCACTAGGAGGTTAGTGATAAATCATGTTAACAAATAGCATCTCTAACTCTTTGTTATTTCAATACTTTTTGTACTGTTGCTTAACTAATACGTTTCCCTCATTTTCCCTGGAACTGTGGCAGGTACACTACTCTGTTCTTGTGTTACTCTGACACGATCATCTTAACTTCCTAAGCAGTTCCTACCACTGTTTGTTTCACCGATGGCTTAATGTCTTTGGACACTGGCAGATGTGCTCTGGTGTCCATCCTGCATGAGTTTAGGATTCGGTGACATCAGGAGTCCATTGTTGTGCTAAGGAATACAAATCCACTACTATATTCTGTTGTCATATACATACACAATAGAACATGATGTGTATCTGCACCTCAGCTGGGTTGGTATGTCATCAAAGACATTTAAGCTACTGGAGGATTCTGGCTTCTAAGTATGTGGTGCTTGAGTTGTAGGCACAAATTCCTATCTGGTAGTCCTGCTGAAGGGAAAGCAATTACCCACAATAAGAATAGTGTAGATTGCTGGATCTAGGCTGGATTTGGTGTAAATAGCTTGATCTAAGTGGTAGTCTTATAGCCGTGCAGACACTTACATGGAACTCACATGATTTTTGAGCTCAATCTTTTCAGTTTCCCTTCGTTTCTTAAAGCGCACTTCTGCTTTCGTATTCTTCTTGCAGTAAAGTTGGTATGTTACGCTGCAGGGTCACACCAAGGTAAGAATATATTTTAAAAAGAGGTTTGAGTCAGCACTGTCACGGGAGGTCCTGCACCCACCTCCTCATGTCAGTGCAAGCATTTGAATAGCTGCATAACAAACTGGATTTGGGAAGTGATCCAACTAAAAAATATGGGTTAGTTTTAACCTAGATCAGGTCTCAGATCTGCCTCGTTATGTAGGTGTGTGAAAGCCTGTGCTTGCACAGTGGAGGAGGCAGTGCAAGGGGCTGAGTTTGAGCAGCAGGAAGAAAAAGAGAACACTTCTTCCAGCAGTCTTGGCTTGTGGTACCTTAAGTTGATCACTAGTTTAAGTTGATGAAGTCTAAAAGTCAGTTTCAGCCTTACTGTAAGTGACAGACACAAAGCCTGTTTATGGATTTCATACATTTCAGCTTGTGTGTCAGAGTTTGTCTTTAGCACTTGTTTTATTTGTTGTTCATGCACATATATATATATATTCATGCAGCTACTATATATAAATTTTCTTGTAGTTTGTCCTGTGTTACCTGAAAATGCTGCCATCCTAGGATGTCAATAATTGCAAAAGGAAATAGCATGACTAGAGAGCACTACCATGCATTTTCCCTGGTATCTCCAAACTATGTATGTACTCCCTCTGAGGTTTCATCCAGTTTTCTGCTATAAACCAAGTCACCCCCTTTTTCTGTTCCTCCAGTTGCTAAGCAGCAGCTGTTTTCCCCATTAGCCAGCTATGTATTTGCATGAAAATAATCAAGCTTGAATATATAAACAGCTTCTAATCATGTACAGTTAAACAGCTCTACAATAAAAATTGGAGTGTTAATAGTAGTAGTTACCACTGTAACTGATGGCTGTCTTAAAAGTTAGAATTTCTCTACAGAGTAAAATCCATATAGTTTTGCCCTTTTTTTTTTTTTTTTTTAACAAGACACATCAGGTTTTTTTTTCTCTTAATCCTTACTATCTACCTACTTTAAAAAAATGGTCACAAAGTGTATCTGTAGTGCACAAAAAAATCATAAATGCAAATACGAGCAGACAGAATCATCTAGCAACTAAACATGATGGGAGCCAGGGAAGAGCCACATTTTTGCAAATACCTAATAGGAGCAGAATGCAACAGAATTTGATGATAAAAGTTTAGATTGTAACACAAAGGTAAAATTTTGAACAGTACATCTTAACTTCAAAACTGACTTACCTATCCATGTTTGAGTTCCTGTTGATTTCCAGGATGTTCAGTATTTCTGAGGTCTGTGGTCTGAAATGTTGGGAATGCTCTCTGTCTGGTGATGCCCTGGATTTATCCAAACTGTATTTCAGAATGAGGGCTGAGTGTTGCCCACATATTCTCAGGTGTTGATTTTTCAGGTGACAGGAACATGTTTTCTGCAGGGAGAAAACTTGGGTACATGGATCAGGAGTAGTATGTGGTCCCCCCAGTTGGTATCCTGACCTAGACAGTCAGACTGTATATATAACATTGGAAGTTTACTTCCCAGTGTGCCTCACAGACTTAAGTGAATGAAAAAAAAGGTCTAAATCTTCAGACTAAAATATTTGGAGCTATGCTGTGTAATTTTGGACTGCCAAACCTGTACATACTTTGCCACATCTAAGAATCCATAGTCTCATGTTAGGCTCTCAGCCTCCGTAAACACTCAGTGCAAGAAGTAATCCCTTTAGTCTGCAAAAGTGAGTACACTGAATGAGAAGCTGTCTAGAGGTGCTGAGAAAGTATAAACTGAGTATTTTTCCTGCCCAAAGGAGTAAGGCTGCAGTATTCTCTCAAGATTCTCAGTCTGGATTTCTCTCCTAGAGTCAGGTACTTAAGCAAATACAACCTTTATCTTGTTTGGGAGATAAAAGAACAGGGAAAGATAGCTCTTTCTTGCAAATTAAACA
Source organism: Falco cherrug (assembly GCF_023634085.1). Lineage (NCBI taxonomy): Eukaryota > Metazoa > Chordata > Aves > Falconiformes > Falconidae > Falco > Falco cherrug. The sequence continues at coordinate 64,746,196 of NC_073702.1, read as the reverse complement.
GATCTGGCATTTGAAAACAGATCTGCATTTCACACAAGTGCCTTAACAGTAGGTTAATGGATGAACTAATGCACCTATGCAAGACATTAGGAAACAGTAATTTCTGGTGGTCTTTTATGTTTTAAGAATGCTTATTAGACCGGACATTATAGGCAAGATGCACAGGCTGTTGCCTCGTATGAGAGTCCTGACAAGCCTTGCTTATACTCCTAAGCATAACTTATACTAACTACAGGTAATTAGGCTCACATATGCCAGAATTTGAGGCAATGTCGTGCATGCCCATCCTACCCGTTGAAAGTTAGGTACTGTCTGGATGTTATCAGATAAAACTCTAAGGAGAGCATGTGAACAGCAAGGAATTGAGCAACTTGTGAATACCAAACTGGCTTAAAGTGCCACTTAGGCTGCTGAATTTGTTTGTGGAGGTAACTGTGCTTTGGAAATAATGCTTAAGATCCTAATCAATTAGAAATTTTAATTGCTTTTTAAAAATTCTCAATAAATAGATACAGGCTAGGCAACAGGTTCTGAAGCATAATGCAGTCAGATTCTGTCAGAACCAGGGCGGTCACACGTTTAGTCAGCGGCCTCACATCAACAATGTCTTGTCAATAGAAACCTGATAGGAATACTAACCTAGATCTCAATTAAGAAAATATTAGAAGTATCAAACCAGTCTTTTAGAAAAGACTCTTAATAAACCTATCAGGGCAAGAATGGTGCCATGTAATTGGAAAAGTAAGAAGTGTGTTTGAAGGAGAGCCCAAGGGAGTGCTATGGGTAACTGTTGCAGTATATGAGACATAGGAAACAAAATATAAGGTAGGATAAGCAAAGGCATGTGAGTAAAAAAAAAAAAAAAACCAAACCAAAAAAAACCCTTCGGTGTAGTAAAGGTAGATTTTGTTGGGGTAACTAGGTATTCTGATAAAATAATTTATTCGACAAAGGAAGTAGATTTAATTTGCACTTCATAAAATGGTTCGGTATAGTGCTATATGAGAAATTAAGTAGGATGCATAATGTAAAGAATTGCTAATGGGAGGTGGAAGTGGATTGTGTTGAAAGAAGGACTATTAAACTAGAAGTTGGCTACAGATACAGTCCACCCATTTCATGTATTTAGCATAGTCCTGTTTAGCATATAAATAAAAGTTGTTGGTAACCTTAAGTTTGAAGGAGAACAGGCCTATCATACAGGAAGAATATGTGGTTTGGATTGGAATAATAGAACTGTCAGAACATCTTGCATATGAAGGACAAGATTTTGCACTTTAACATTGCTACAAATCTTCTGCTCTGAACTATAAGGTCAGGAATTACAGAAGTAAAAATCTGGGAGTCAGAGCAGTATGAATCTACCCCCATGATGGGTCCTGAATCTACCCCCATGATGGGTCCTGAAAAATAAGTACAATCCTAAACTGCATGAAGTGAGTCATTTCTATCAAAGCAAGTGACAGATAGATCAGTATTGTTGTGATTATGTAAGATCTTGGTCATACTTGATTTGGACTATTTTTTATGTTGTCAAGGGGGATGAATTTAAATTAGAAGAGGTACCAGTGGGGTTCTGAAAATGAGCATAATGTGGAAAGTCTGTTTTATCAAGAAGAAAAAAATCATTTGGCTTCATCTAGAAAATGAAAAGATGCAATATAAGTGACCTTTGTGAGTATATCTGTAACTTTGGAGTAAGCAAGAAGAAAAAATACTTAAGTCAAAGAACAGTGATATAAATATATAAAATGGAAGTTAACTTGCCATGAAGGAAGGTTTCTAAACAATGGAAGAATTAATTTTCTCAGTGAAAGTAGCAGGGCAGAGCATTTTAGCAAGTTTTAATATGGAGGTGGATGATATTATGAAAAGGGTTATATCATGTCTACAGGTTATTGCACATGACTGCACCTGATCAAAATTCTAGAAGAATTGCATGTAGTTTCCTCAACATTCCAATACTTGGTTCTGCTAATCAATGCAGACAATTTAGCCATCAGGATAAATGAGTTTTCATTATCATTGTACAAAACACATTGTATACTGTGATATGATGTAGCTTTCTGTTTCAGAAAACAATTACCTTGACTGTAGCACAAAGTGCAACACTTACAACACATACTTTGGCCTTATGTATACATTCATATCTGTAAATGAGTTGTATATACAAATTCACATACATAGTGTTCATATGAAAATGCAAAGCTGCCTTTGACCATTTTTGTTCCCTGGGTTGTACATTTCAAACAGAAGTTTTGATTGCAAGTTATTCAATTTTTTGTTTGTTTTGAAAGTAACAATTTTTTCCCCAATGTTTCTAGGTCTTGGCATTGCCTCATATCAGAAAAACCTACCACTACCAATGAATGTGTGTACAGGAAAATGCATAAGTATTCAAGAAAATGAGATAAATTAAAATGTAAAAATTAATAAAGAATTACATGTGCAAAAATGTAGAACTGTACCACTTTTAAAAAAAATTGAGAAGGTGTATTTAATTGAGAAGCAGCATATGCATAATTTAAGAAAATGGTCAGTAAACATTTGATTTTAATTGTAAAGATGCAATTACTGATCTGTTCTGTGGTGACGGAATTCTACATGTCAGGAAGGGATTGAGGTTCTTTCCCATGCTTGGAGAATGACCTACTGTCAAGAGCAAAATATTTATATGATTGCATAAGGAATTAAGTTTAGTATAACAAGAACACACACGTTGGAAAACAGTTAACAGTATAATTGTAAGTAAAGTTTAGTGACTGGATGTGTGACAGTGGGAATTTTGTAGATGAAATTTAAGAAGAGCTGATTAAGTCAGATAATTGAGGAATAGGGCTAAAGCTGTTTCTGTCAGTGGCATTGCTGAATCACCATAATTTTAAAACTGCTGTCTCGTGCTTGGGTCTAATGACTATAGAAGTTGGATATGGACTTAAAAAAATTGTGTGTAATGATATATAACGTTTGAACATCAGTACTGTTTGTGGGAATTGATATGTTCAACAGAATTACTGGCAAGTAGGGGAGTATAAAGGAAAAAATGGTTGAGCGTTTGAATAGCTTTTGTTGGAAAAATATAAGTAATTGGTTTATTTTTACAACAGAGCTACCAGCTGAGGCTGCATGTGGTTGATACTTCCATCGTCTTCCCAGGAGAAAGCATATGTGGCAGTGTGGGGTTTATTAACTCAAGTGTATTTAATTTATATTTACACATACCTGCATGTGCACATATCCCTACCAAACTCTGAAATTTCTGTTCCATACAGTACAGCATAGGTAAATGGTTGTAAGAATTGTTTTTAAACAGGCAAGTGAAACATAATTTTTCATATTCCAATTCTGATAAATTACTGAAGCATTTAGTTGAAACTCTCCATTGAGAAATATGTCTGGTGTGAAGAGAGCCCAAATGGTTCAAATAATAAGTAATTAAAAAGATGTCATAATGGAAAATTTTCAAGTACTGTAACTGCCAAAAGCCCGATCAGTCTCCTATAACTTATGTAGCCAAATATACATGAGTATGTGCTCATTAGATTTCAGTTTTTGTTGTTTTAAATTGTGGAATGTGTTTCTGTGAATGTATCACAGAAGTGAGGCTGGAGGGTAAGAAGTGAAACCCGTTCAATTTTAGATGCTGTATTTTTTTCTGCCATGTAGTCTGACTTACAGGAGGCATTCCTCATTCATGCATCAGATGAAGTGAAAGAAGACTCAGTCAAATATGTAGATCACAAACAGCCATCTGTTATCCAAAAGGAGAGAGGAGTGTCACCGTAAGAGTAAAGTTAAAATGTTTTAAGATTAGATTAGAGATGGCAGAGCTCCATTAATTGCTTTGTCCGTCTCTGCCAGTACTGGTCCCAGTAATATATAAATGTATAAATTATGCTGCAATTTCAAATGCCTGCTGGTTTTTTTTAGTAGTACAATTACCTGTAGTTTAGAACTCAGTATATGGCTTCCTATATTGTCTAAATCGTTCCGTTCCTAATTAAGTATTTACATATAACCTTTTATCACCTCAAGTAATTATTTTTCCTTCTTGGGGTTTGTTCCTTTGAAATAATTTTCCAGAACAAAATGAATGTTAAGAAAAAAGCATTTTGAGCTTCTTACTTGCTTAGCTTGAGCAAGTAAGGTAACACTTGTTTAGGTTTGTAACATTTCCTTCTGAGTCTTTCAATTCCCAAAGAATTTCTGTTATTTTTATGTGAATTCCATCCAGTTTGCAGAGATCTTTCTCGTAATATGCCTAGAACTCATTGGTGAATTCCAGGCACAGTTGTAAAGAGCGTGGATGAAGAATTTGCAGTTTATGTCGAGACAGAGATTTTTACTTTGTTTCAGGCATCTGTATGACCTCCATGTGTAGGGCAGAATTAATTACATGAGGGTATTAACTTTTGGCCACCAAGAGGCTTGAAGGACTTTGTTGGCTGGCCACAAGTAAAATGTTCTGCAGTCTGCCCTACAGCTGTATGTGGAGAAACATACCTTCCTGCTTCAGGATACAGTGCTTCCAAGTGTGCAAGTCAAATCTAAATTAGTCTCTTTGTTTGGTACTCTGCTACAAATCTATTTGTAGTTTCTGCTTGCTTAGATCCTTTACAAATATTATGCCTTTTGGGTATTTCCATCCTATTGAATATATTCCAGAATCTGTTCCAGGATATTTCTCTCAGTCTTTTCCACAGCAGTAGCTTGCTGCTTCTTGTACTCAATTTCATTTTACTGTTTTCTGACTGCATTTTAACCGCACAAAGTTACTTTGAGGTATCTCAGTGTCCTCGAAGTTGTCCACATTGTGGCATCTCAGGGATTAATGAAGATGTAAAATAAAACAAGGGCTCACAACAGTTCCTGTGGCATTGCCCATACAGATAGATTGTTACCCTCGGATTCTTTTGTTTGCTGTCAGTTTTCAGAGTTTTATTTTGAGCCCTAAAATATTCAGTTTTCCTTAAGTGCCAGACTTTTTGCACAGTCCTTGTGTCTTTGTACCTCTCTTGCTCAGCATTGTAATCTATCCAACACATTCAGAGTGATTTTTGAGGTTTCATGAGAGTACCAAATGCATTCCTAAAATCAAGTTATGTAATATCTAAAGATTTCCTTTGGACTGTGTATTTTGTTCTGGCTTTTGGGCAAGGTATTGTTTGTTTTATTGTAAGCTAAGTATTGCCTAGTATTCTGTTGTCCTTTAAAGCTAACATTTTCAGGCTTGCTTGGCCTGAAATTAAGTTTAGAGTAGTTTAGAATTTCAAAGGTAGTGTCCTTAGCTAAAAACCTAATTTTATGGCTACTGAAACCAAGTTTCAAAAATACTCACTTCCTGCTAGCGGTGTTCTTTGCTCAGTACTCATGTTGAAGGAATGATACTATGTTACTATATATTGACATTTTATCATCATCATCATCATCTACAATTCTAGTACTATCTGCTAAAAGATGAAATTACTGAAAATGCAGGCCCCATCAGCACACAGATCTACCTTAACAATTTTGGAGTCTTGCAAATAAAATTAGTTTTCATACTAGTATATTGATCATTTTATATCTCAAAGCATGAGTTAGGTACAGTTGGAGATACAAACTTGGGAAGAAAGCGAATTTATAGAGTAGATCTGCTAATCTAATGGGATATGTTAATTGAAGTTAGGAAAGATTGAAAGGAAAGGCATTGTGATTCTGTTTCCAGATTCTTGGGAGGAAAAATGTGTGTGTGGCTTACAGATTCCTAGTCAAGTACAGAAATCTGATACATTCTTTGTGGAAGCTGTGCAGTTAAGTGACTGAGAGTGGATTCTGTTCTAATATGGTGTGTGTTTCCTGCTGTCTCTTGAGTAATCTTTGCAGCTGCTTTAGTTAGAAAATCAGTGATACTTGTTTTCATCCAAAAGCAGGAACTCAATGACTTGGCTAATAAGATTAAACAACACGGCCCCCAGAATCTGTAAAGTATTAAGTACTATGTGGTGGACCAGTCTCCCCACCCACTGCACCTCCACCTTCCTTTTCCCGTGCTACTTTTTAAGCCATTTTGTGAGGCTGTATTTTGCTTAGCTGTTTATCTGAGGACAAGACTTAAGCTTTTGACCTATTTCATTTTTTTTCCTGTAATAATTAAGCTGTGTGTTCACATTAGGACAATGCTTGTTCAAAGAAAATGATTGTGACTGAAAGTACTAGTATGCAGGGGGAAATAGGCAATTATTATTCTGTAAAAACAACTTTGAAAGGGTCTCAGGTTGTTTAGAGAGGGAAGAGAGCCTTCCAAGAAGGGTTCACATTTTCACACTCGGCTTTAAACACATCTTTTATTTTTAAAAGGAAACAAGAGAATCAGTCAGTAAATCAGATGTAGTTGTGAGCTTGTCTGCAAAACTATATCATTCTGAAATAAGGCATTAGGACTGGACACTTGAAACAAGAATTGACAGTGCCAAGACATCTTATGCTTTGAGAAAAATGGGTATATCTTGCATTAAACAATACCTTTCCTACATCCCCTGATTGTTTTTCTTCATTGTTGTGTAAAGCTAGCTGTTACGGTGGCTATTCTGGATAGATCCTCAGATACACATTGAAAATCACGCTGTATTTTTGTACTGTAGTGAATAAGCTTTTAAAATCACTGTCGGAGTTTTTTTTCCAATAATTATTTGTTTGAAAAGGAAATTGAATTTCCTATCAAAAAGTGTCTGCCTTTTCTTAGTCGTTGCAGAAAAAAATACGTATTTAAAGACCACATGTTCTAGCTGCAATTGTGTAATGTGTTTTGTGATAGATTTCACTACAGTAAGCTGAGTTTCTCTCTATTGCTCCAGTGCAAGATTACTAGTCAGGTCCCCAATTTCTTCTTTTCCTGACTGGCACAGAATTGCTTTTTGCCTGGAGTACTTTAGAAATTGCTTATTTTAAACAAGAGAAATCAACATCATCCATGTTTTTCAAGCTTATTCAGAGTAGCTTTATCTTTTATCATACTTTGAAAGTATTAGCATTTTAAATATTAAATAGTTCTGTTTAGAAGTAAATTTCACTCAGATAAAGAGTAAATACAGCAGTAGTTGCCAAAAGGGATAAAGTGCACTACCTGGAAACATGTCCTTTATTTCTTATGTTCTGACAGAAAAGGAGATGAATGAACATGTTAGAGGCACAACGTTTCTGCGAGTATTGTATTGTTGTTAGCATAATTTATTTCTATGTTCCTAATAAAACCAAAACTTTGAAAGCTTATTTTAATTTAATCATGTATCGAATGATAACACTGCTGCCTCAAAGATTTAACAAGTCGAAGTGATTTGGCGTGAACTGTACTGTGACAGTAGAATTCATAATTTCCTTATTGGCTTCTTTGTAACGTTCCTTACCATATATTACATCTATGCTGTGAAATAAAAAAGGGCTAGAGAGGCCGCTGTGCCCCTCTCCCTCCGAGTGCCGTCCCCGAGCAGCGTGGGAGCACTGTTCAGATGGTACTAGTTGCTGCAGCCCTGAACTGCCGCACAGCATGCCAGCAGCTCAGCGGCGTGGGTGATGAGCAGCCCTCTGTTCAAGCTTGTTCTTTGGTACCATTTTACTAAACAGTATAGGCAGAGCAGAAGTGTCTCAGATAAGGCTTTTTAAATGTGCCGATTTGCCAAACTCAGAACAAGACCTTCAGGGGTATTCGGTTCTACTGATTTCTTTCTTTTCTAAGTGCTTCAGAGACATTAATTGCTTTTTATAACATCCAAATAAATGGGTAATAAGGGCCCCTGCTTAAGAGTCCTTAGTCCCTGCACTCAGTACTGTGTACGCAAGCTATGTAATTACTGTTTAATGAAAAAACATAAGCAGGCCTAGGAGATTAAAGCTTCCTTACTCTATTTGGCCCGTAAGTCTTCCATTCCTCAGCACTGATTGGCAAAAACCCAAGCCGGAGGAAGAGACGCTTCACATGCAACCACCTGCTGGTAGGGGCACTCTCCTCAGAGACAGGAGAGGCTGGTTTGGTGTCCCTCAAGCAACGGAAAGCCTAGAATCCAATCTCCTATTGCCTCTTCAGCTGCTATTGAATAACAGTGTCCTAACCCCTCTGCTGCTACGTAAGAGTACGCAACAGAGGTATGTGTCCTAAAGGAGGGGGAAATATCCTTAACCGCTGCCAAGACTTAGTTCTAGGGAAGCTCTTAGGCAGCAGAAGTGAATTTGTGGCTGATGACTGACTTGAGTTTCACCAAGGAGAGAGACAGACTGAACAGCAATAAATGGCCTTCTGTAACCTGCTGTCTGAGCTATTGTAAGTATCTCTCTGCTTAAAGCGGTTAAGAACACAGAAGTTCTGGTGCATTTCTACTGCTAGGTACTGCTGTTGGAGGACTAAACTCTAGCTACATACATCCACCCATCTTCATTGGCCGGGTGGCATGCTACTTGGTGAGAGTAGCAGTGTTCTGTGCACCATTTGCCTGGGCATAAATGGCTACACAGAGGACAAAGTTCTAAAGAGTTAGGTCAGTAGGTTTTATATCTAATTAGGTCTGTAATCCTACAAACCACTTACGGTTTTGCGTTATTATATGTTCATTGTCTCTTAAATGGAACTATTCATTTGAAGTTATGGGTGTAATTGCATGCGGGATCGGATCTGGGCAATCACGTTTTAGCATATTTTGCTGATGTTACCCCTTGCCCAGTCAGGGTGAAGGGGTATCTGAAACTGTGTTTCTGCCTAATGGCTTGCGCTCCATTTCCATGCCTATCCAAACCAAGCACTTATACAAAGGCAGGTCAGAGAGAGTATTTTAACCATTGAGTTAAGAGAGTCATAAGGCATAGATTTTCAATGCGGAAGGTCATGAGGCTGCAGTTTCACTAGGTTGTGTGCTGCATTTGCATAGACAGATATTCAGACAGTTAATGGTAGTGCAGAATGCTTTAATGATTTTCATTTGCATCAAGCTGTTCTCACCTCTTAGGAACATAATGGATAAATAAAAGAGGCCTTTTGTTTGCTCTTCATGAAAGTTACCAGTGATTAAGTGGTGCTGAGGGAACAGATTCATGCTCTCATTTAAAAAAAAACCAAAACCAACAACAAAACTGCCCATCAAAGCTGACTTCAAAGTGACCTACTTCATTTTGATTTAAAATGGCACTTGGATAATTTGTTTTAATGTTATGCACATTTCCTAACTCAAAACACAGAACTGGTCACTTCTGACTGAAAATACAGAAATAGTTATTACACCAGACATAAAATACTCATAATTTGTTAGGGTACTCTTTGTAGTGTTGAATTACAAAGCTATATACACTTAGATCAGTATTTCTTCCAAATGGATTCAGCAGTCACTTTTATTGTTCAAAGTTATGCCCAGAATGTAGGCAAATTGATGCTTTTTTTTGCACTATATTATGGTGTTTCATAAGAAAATCCATGCCAGGGGTTTGCTAGTGAAAATCTTGCTGTGATTCCTTAAGGTGTTTCCTCTTAAGTTTTATTCTTGGGTATAGAGTCTCCCTGTGGAAGATTTCTGCAAACCTTCCTGGAACACTGCATACAGTCATAAAGGTATAGAAACTTCCACACTGTGTCTTGGCCCTTTGCAGCTCAGCATCAGCTTTTTAGGCTTCTGCTATGCATTGGGTCAAAAGCCCCTTCTTGAAAAGGACTCGAAGTTAGCGTAGTCTCTGGCTGTGTTAACATTTTTTTGGCATTTTTTGAAGGATTTCACATGCAGTTCAGTCGCTTTCAGTGTAATCTTGAAAAAAATCCAAGTGGCCTTGACAGCTCTTTGAGCATGAAGCTCTGCTCACAAATACCTTTGTTTTAGGATGATCATGCTTAAATTTTTGTTCCTAATTTATAGGCACACATGTCATGATTCCATCGCCCTGATTTAAGCATTAGCGCCTCGGTACCAGTATTTTTGATTATATTTTTCTAGATGGGTTTCAACTTCACACGTCACAGTTAGAAGGACAGCCAAGACATTCCATATCCCAAATACTCAAATTTCAGTAGTCTCCATTTAGGGTACAAGGGTACAATGTTCCTGATAGTAGCTAGGGTGAACAGGCTTTCAAGTACTTGGGTCCTTTGTTTTCATTTAATAACTTCCAGTCCTTTCAGTGTCTAACCTCCTGCCTTTGAGATAGTGATCTGGAGTACTTCTTGTGGCATTCAACTTCTTTCTCTCCAGCCTGTGTCATTTAAATCAAGATACAGACCTTGACTTCATATATTTGGAATATCTTCCATTTTCACAGAATTAATAGGATATTTGGGGAACACAGAATATGCAAATTCAGACCTGCTGAATACATAATTTTTATGGCCCTTCTGTTTTGTATTGGCTTTGTAATTTGTCCAGCGTTTGACTGAGGGCTAATTAAATTACTGAATTTACAATGGGAATATATTAGTCCATCCTTCCCTTCACTGATTTTAATTCTTTACTCCTCCAGTTAATTTTCTTTTAAATCTGCCTTTGTGTTCTTGGTGTGGCGTAAAAGGACTAGCCAACGACCTGAATACAGGGGCAGTTGAAGGAAATCTCTGTCTGCCGTCAGTCTCCCCAGCGCAGGAGGAGTGCTGGATATCCTTACATGTATAATAAAGATGGCTGAATTCAGTGATCGCTGCCTGACCAGCACAGCAATTCCATAGCATTTATGGCAGGCTGGAAGAGCAAGGTTTAGGACTACATCTAAGAAGAGGTCTGTGCATACAAGGATATGACTATCTTGGCTTAGGAAAAAAAGACCTATTCGATGATGTGTGTCTTTTCAATGTATAGTAAGACACAAAGTACCTCCAGATATGGAAATAAGATCCATTACTGACAAATGCATTTCAGTACAGGTAGATAAAAATATTTTACATATATTATCACTGTAGGGGTTTTTTACATTTTATGTGTTTACAGCCGCACAATGGCCTTGGTCGTCTTAATGTTGGGTTTTAGTCATGCACTTTTGTGCAACACATGGAAATATAACTTACTAAGTATATATGACTAAGGAGATATTCCAGAAACAGATCCTAGAAGTGGAGGTGAAGCATTGTAGCTGATTCTGACAGAATTACAGCAACTCCTTGCTGTAGTGGGAAAACTTTGTTCAAAACCAAAAATGTTCTTATGGTTTTAATTGAGTGGCAGAAAATTACTGCTGTGTGGTCATCCCTGCTAAGAGATTCTTTAAAACCAACATTTTCCATTTTTCCTTGTTTATTTCTTTTTTGGCTAGTAGTTGCCTCCATGGATTTGATTTATAAACTATGAATCTAGGGAGGATAAAATGTTTTCTGAAGAATTTGATCCAGATGTATATTACTGTTTCAATAAATATCTTTTAAGTATCTACGATGAAGAAGGGTTTTGGGGGGGTTTGGTTGTGATTTTTTTTTAGTATCTCGGTTAACTTAGAAGCAGCCAAATTCTTGCTGTGTAAAACTCCAGGAAAGTCAATAGTATTTCAGCAGGGATTCATGCGGCCCTTGGGTTTTGGACTGTATCGTATTGCAAGCTCCTAAAATAAGACTGCTTGGAAAGCTTCAGGCTTCCCATCTTTTTTTCTGGAAAAGTTATAAAACAGAACAGGCAAGCTTTTCACTGAGCTGCTGAGAATGCAGTTCTGGCTGTGCAATCAGGACTAAATAAGGAGCAAGATCTGCACTAAAAATAGAAACGGAGGCTGATCCAACTGCAGCATGAGTTATAATCCTTGCACAGCAAAGGGCTGGTAGGTTCAACTGAGGACACTCAGTTACAGAGAATCAAATAAACTTTATCCTGCTCCTAAAAAGCCGTCATACCCTAGCTGCTCTAACCAGATTTTTACCAGTCAGCAGAACTGTTAATCATTCCTGCAAATTATTTAACATGTTATTTCAGATTCAGATTTATTTTAAAAAAAACCCACATTTTATTAGAGAGAGGATTAAATTTGCCACATAGCAAGAGGGGAATGTGCGTTTGCTTTGTGTAACTGTTTGAAGAGAACATGGGGGGAAATGACACAGAGAGATTTACTGCACTTTCCTCACGGCTGGATAAATACATTCTTATCACTCCTTTGAGCGTTAAGATAACGTGCCTGCTGACATTACATGACTCCAAGTGGGCATGCTGAGCTGATCTGGCAGGTATCTGGCCAGGCCTGGTACCTTCTCACGGACTGTGCAGTTCAGAGTGTGTGATTCAAGGGAAGTTACTCTGCTTGTTCCAAGAACAACGTACAGAACAGTGTAGGTCATTCCTGCCACCTCCCCTCCCCCTTGTTAGTAAAATAATTCAGAATATGTTTATTTCTTATTTGTATATTTCCTTTCAACTACCACATGCTTCATAAACTTAACCCCAAACTTGCCCAGGGAGTTCAAATATATGCTTTGATACAGAATAGATTATTATTGCTTATTTATTGTTAGGAACATTTGACTATTAAATATTTGGATTACATGAGCACAGGCAGCTACAGCTGTGTTCCCATTGCTTTCTTTGCCTGTTCTTGTATCTCTTCAGGCAGTGGTACAGCAGGCATGAACACATTTTCTGCTACTGCAGTCTTAAAAATGAGAGATTCTGTAACAGGCATCAGTAATTTATCGTATAATTTCAAATTCTTTAAATATGATTATATATGAAAATTAACAAATTTAGTAGACACCAAATCAAACTCTTCTGCTACCTACCTAAATGTCAAAGGCATTTTTATTGATTTTTAGTTTTCAATGAGCTGCAGAATTTGTTACTGAAAATGCACGCTGTTCAGGTACCTCTTGCCTGTTAATCACAGGAGTAACTCAGTGAAATTGGAAGACAGTCAGTGGAGGAGAAACATCTGGGTCATTTGACACATGGGAAAGCTTAGACAGCAGTGGGAGTATGTGGAAGAAGACCAAAAGATGGAGATCATCAAACTTGCACAAGCCAAGAACAAGGCAAATAAAATACATAGTGTCAGTGAGTCACAAATCAGTTGTTTGGTTGCATTTTACTTCCTTCCCTCCCTCCCCACCATATAATGAACTACAGTATTCCCTGTTTCTAGACTCCTATCCCAGCACCCCTGTCTCCTCTCTTCCATCCCATACTGAGTGCTCAGCTTAGCCGAAGCTGCAAGCAGCTGCCTCACAGAAAAGCAAGCTGATCAGCACCATCTTGTTGATGGGATGGTAGCAGCCTCCTTCTCCAGCTAAGTTCAGAGGCTTTTTTTTTGTTCGTTTGTTTTTGGTTGGTTGGTTGGGGTTTTTTGTAGTTGTATTTTCATTACTCCTATTTGAAGATGTGTATTTTCTGGGGAGAAAAGGAGTGTGTGCAGTCCAGGGGGCATAGAGAAGGGATGGTGATCCATAACTGCTGCGAGTGCTGAACAGTGAAGTATGTGGATCATTGTGTTTTGGTCACATTCAAAACTTATACTGATTAATTATTTTATTTACTGACTTAAACTAAATCTTTATAAAGACTATATAGGGTCTTGCATTAGTTTAACTATGGGCTGTACACACCCAGTTTTTGTATACCATTAGCTATTTGGAACAAATAATTTGGTGTAATAAAAGCAACATAAGCCTGCACTGCAGATACAGTAATTTTAGTGAATTTATTAAAATAAGCTAAATACTTGTATGGGCTTAATGACTGCACTTCAAAAATTACACCCAATCCAACAAAGAATTGGTAAAATTATATTTGGAAAGAGAAAAATCATTTTAGTAACACATTTTAGTTAACCAAAGGTTGTACAAAGACAAAATGGCATTACTTGAACTCACAGTTTCAGCCTAAGTAGAGACTTACATGAATGTTACATCAGTTTACACTGAGTCTGGTTCTAGATAAGAAAACAGTGGTGGTGGACTATGCGGTGTAACTGAAATGTTAAGAGGTAACTTCAAAACTGAATATGAACAGATGTGCAATTCTACCTTAGCTGCCTTTTCATTACTAATTTTGAATGTAATGAAAATGTGGAATAATTCCGTGCGTCCTTACACATGCAGAATGAATGAACTCAATTCAAGAATTTTTTTCTTAAAGAGGATTTGTTTGTTTTTTGCCAGAGCCCTTTCAAAGTACAAGGGGAGGTCACAGCTGTTCTTCTTATTCATGTGTAGTCTAATAAAACAAACAACATATGTATGGGGCATGTGAGTTTAGCACTCAGAACATAGGGGTTTGTATATGACTTTAAACACTGTAAATAACAAATTTTGCTTGACCTTTATCCTACCACCCATCAACCTGATTTCTTAGTAAAGATTTGTGTTGGAATTGAGATTTTCATGTGTTACATTCTTCAGAAAAATAAAACTTCTCTTACCAAATGCAAAATAGCAAGGTCCACATTTACATTCTCAGCCTTAATTCCAATTGTCATAGGTCTTTTAGATTTACATAATTACTACATTTGCATAATCACTTAAGACCTTGATCTATACTCCAATGAAAGCAGACCTGAAACCTTGCTGAAAAGCGCACTTGCCCACATTCCATACTGCGAGCATACTGGACTGACCTCAGATATGGGCATACCTGTGGAGCGTGTTGGCATGTGGGTACCCAAGTGAGTTTGGTGGGTTAGTACACCAACATGCTAATGCTCACAAGCAGTCTGCTGGTGGTCTTTGCTGCCATAATGTATCTGGAGTGGATAGGGCTTGGGGAGGGGGGGTACAGATTATACGATGCTTACTTCTGGTCCAAGTGTAGGCATAGCTCTGGTGGTCTCGTTTACCTTTGGAGATGGAGGTTCCAAATACTAAGGATTAAAAAAACAAACCCAAAATACATCACTCAGTTTCTTACAAGTCAAGCAGGAAGATTAGCTGAATATTTTATTTCACAAATACAGATCAATTCATTGCTCTTTTATTTTTTTCTTCTTGTGGGAGACACTGAGCTACAGAAACCCATCAATTTGCACATTGTCACAAGGAAGTTTAGTTCTGAATCAGACATTGAATTTCCCTTTGACTTCCTCAAACCACATAACCCTTACCTCTCATTTTACTTTAAAAACACCATCAATTCAGGGGAATTATGCTTGATAGGCTGAAACAATAGAAAACAGACAAATATTTCAGTGCAGAATAGGTGGTTGCTATTCTGCTATATGATAGTATAAAGATGAATTTCCTGTAGGAGATGGGTAACTCACAGGATATAGGTTAGATCTTGACACCACACATGACAGAAGGTTATTGTCATCTGATAGTTTTTGGATGGGCTCTTTACAGTTAAGTCAGACCCTTAAACTGGTTTCCAGTGGACAAATACCTAAAACAGAAAAGCCGTGATCATTAGTGAACTTCTTATATGGTTTCATGTCAGTGGTGTGAGAATGTGGCATTACACTCTGTGCCAAGGAGAAATTAAATTATGGCACTTGCATAAAATCTTTTTTGTGTTGTGCTTAGTGTGCAAAACAGCTGGGTAAAAGATTTCAGCAAACACTCCTCTTCAGAACACAGACAGGAAATCAAAAACATTTGAAGGCGTCTTCTCAAAATAGAGTTGTCCTGAATGGACATCTTCACCACACAAGCCATTTCCTGTTATATTTACCTGCCAGTCCTTCTGATTCCCAGATTACTTGGCAAAATCAAGTAAGACTCAGCAAAAATAACCTTTTTAATCTCCCCTGGCCAAAAAATTCCTAGTTTCCAGATATCCTGAATAGAGTATCTGCAGAACTCGGGGACTTCCAGCAGCTGGAGCCACCGAACGCAGGAATGGTGTGATACCTGTACTTGTGAATTGTCCCCTTTCTTAGCCTCCATTGTGGATGGCTGTTAAGAATAGAAAGTGCTGCTTTTTTTTTTTTTTTTTTTTTTTTTTGCAAAGACAAAACTTAGTCTTGATCAATGGTAAGAAAACCTGAGGCAAATTTAATTGGCAAAGGAAATGAGATTTTCCTCCTAGAGCTATGAAATACCTTGAGTACATTTGAGGAATTGCTACCTGACATTTTAAACTATCTTCTGGCTTTAGAGCAGTGGCCAATCCTGAAAGGCTGAAAAAAGTTGAACTTGCAGCAGCCTGTATTCTGTTGCTTCTCCCACCTCACTGAACTGTGGTTCTTGAAGGGTCCAGCCAAGGTAAATATGCTAGTTTTCCCACTCAGACTGGAACTTTTGTCTGGACCCATCAGCTCCCAGGAGTCCCAATCCTTGAGAAAAATGTTATGCCCTTGATGACTTTTGTCAGCTAGGATGACCTCCCGGAGGCCATCACTTCAGTGACAGGAGTGAGGGAGAAGTGCAGCTGATCCCTGTCCTCTAAATGCCACTTAACGGCATCCTCCAATTTTTGCCAGTGATGGTTATGGAGCTCTACCTGAACTAGAAAATTGATCTTCCTGTATTCTTCCCTTAAAACACATGTTTCTGGAGACAGTCATCGCTCCACACTTGGGATTTAACTTGGGATTTAACAGGTACCCTGGTAACTACCAAAAATGAAGTATTTTAAGATACTCACTTGACTTTTCCTATCTAGTTATATTCCAGACTGCAAGACTGTTTTAAGATTGTTACAGCAATTCCAAGTAAACCGTTAGATCATACTCTGTCAGCGCAGCATCTGTGCTGGCAATTTCACCAAGAAAATTAGTTATCTTAGACATCTACAGAGCAGCAACCTGAAGATCTGTCTTCCCAATTCAACAGATGTTATGTAGAGGATATTAACAACTCTTGATGAGATACGACAAAAGGTGGGGTTCCAGCTGCAACCTCCCAAGAATCTGAGTCTGCTGTGGGAGGAACTAATGTTTGCAATTGAGTACACTGTGGTGGAGATATGGATTTATATTGCATACAGATAACTGCTAGGAGAAGAACAGAAAATGAGTTACCTATCAGTAACTGATCAGTGTGAGATGTGTGCATATCCCACACAGCCCCCATTCTCTTTTCGTTATGCCCCTGCGTATGCCACTTGGGGTTCTAATACACATAAGGTGTGCTGAGTGTGCTGTTGCCCAAATTAAAATCTCAAGGCATCTCAAGGCTTACGTGTGCTGTCTAAATATATCAGCCCTCACAGTCCCATAAGCAAATGTGCAACTCCAGCAGATGTGCGTGTATACCTCTCAACAAACTCCTGGTGCTATATCATATGTAACTTTTCATTCAGTTGGAGGCATGAAAAGCTTTCCTGCACGTTCTTTGTGTGGTGAAAGTAGCAATATCTGGTAGCATAAGCATGTTCAATCATAGAAAGGATAAAGCGATTTTAAAACCCACACACAGAGCGACAGTAAGAGCACCTGAACAAAACATATTTGGAATAGTGTAAGTTACTCCTTTTAACATACTATCCTTAAACTCCACATTTGAAAACTTACTAATGAAATGTGACATTGATAAATAGCTTGTTTTAAAGCTCTATCTGCGGTTCTGCTGTCACGTGCAATATTTAAGAACCCAAGCAAAATTACCAACAAACATCACCAGGCAAACAATTATACAAGACGACAGTAAGCCTTCATCCCTAAAAGCAAAAATAAGAACCAATCTACAATGAAACAAAAATTGGCAAGGACAATCACATTTGCTCTCGAAGAATACTGTACATTTCTAAATTACAGCCAAGCAAAACAGAGGTAGACATCTGTCTACAATCTGCATAGTTGCAGGATGTCTCTTCTGCCAATTCATCCTTTAAATAATGAGCATTTCTGTGCAATCATACTGTTGTCATACCTTATATACAGTGGCTTGCACTTTTCAATGTCTCAGATAACAACAGTAAACAAAACCGGGAACTAGATGGTACAAAGCCTGATAGGAAAATAAGGATTCAGGAGACTATACAAAAAGGTAGAAAAGACTGGGGAAACGAGAGCAGAGCGGAAGGGGAGCAAGACAATAAGCTCTGAGGAAAGAGTCAATGCCAGTAAATGTAATATCCTACTCTCAAGAAAAAAAATGAGTAAGCACAGATGGAAACAGGAGGGCGTGTTCATCCAAACCCATTACAGGAAAGCAAGGCAATTGTTCCTTTTTCATCCTTCACCATGTTTTAATACTACTTCTGTCTAGAGTCATGCGTTGTGACTGTTGAGGGAGAGGTGTACCTAGAATTGAAACAGGATCCTAAAAGCAAGCATATGCCATAGAAAGAGTCATAAACCACAGAGGTAGGAAAAAAATGATGGTGGTCATTTTTAGAGAATTCACAGGCCTTCTGAAAGCCAGGGATCAAATTCAGAATTGATTCCCCAATGTAGTTAAGCTACAACTGTTACCAGCAGGTTTGTTTTCTTGTGAGTCAAACTCCGGTCTTACCTTTGCCCTTTTGTTTCAGTGGAAGACCAGCATGTGCATATGAACACAGAATTATTTTATTTTCTGTAGTGATCGAACCCAAATGTTATTTTACCTTTGCCAGCTTTGTGTAGGGTGATGTGCCATCTTGCATATTTATTTTCCTGGAGTGATTCCCAGAAGTATGCTATGCTTTTTCTTGCTCATGTCTCACTAGCTTTATTTATGAGTTGTGTACACCAGGTTTTCAGTCCCTGGGGACAGGCCTACACAGGAAATCTGTGGACAATATTTAATACATACAAGTATGAGACTAGTAAAAAAGCAGCTACTGAATGGTATTCCAAATTGGTCTAATTCAAAGTTTCAGACTAGAGCGTGGATAGGTTAGCGTCCATGGTTTAAACCACAAACACCTTTATCTGTTTTGTCATATAGAAGGAAGAGACGCAGTAAAGGTTAGTAAGTTGGAAAGATATTATATTACTTAATGCTTAGTGATGCTCTTTGGCCGCTAATTATTTAAATATTGAAGTTTCGCAATAGACCTTTGTAGTAGGATTATGTGGTGCTAGATGAGTGAAAAATGAAGTACTGTAGTCTGATTTTCTGTTTGGAATTCCTAGCTTCAGCCTGCCTCATGTTTTCAAGTCTCCTTTAGTTCTTGGGGAATTCGAGGGGTTCAGTTTCTTAAAACGGGGCACACAGAGCTTGGGACACGCATATTTAACTTAAAAACCATACTGGCTGTTTTCCTTTTTAGTTGCTTCCTAGAATTAAATTATTTTTACCTGAATTGCTTTAATTGGGAGGTGGGGGAGAAAAATCCTTTCATGTCCAGCATTCATATCTAATGCAAAATACCAAACTTGCAAGTAGAATTGAAAGGAATGCTGTGGGGGAGTAAACTCGGTTCAAAATACCAAGGATTTAGGACAATAAGCCAACATTTTCAGGGGTCTTCCCTGTCAAGTGGAAACAGAAGAATTCAAAGAGCAAATTTTCACTTGGTTTACAGCATTAAAATTCCATTGTTCTTTGATGACTGAATCTAATAGCAGTATTGTTGTTATTGATTCTTACTGATTGCATAGAAAGTATGTTTTAAAGATACCTTTTTTCTCACTATTAGATGGATGAATTCCCTTTGGCTGTGAAATAAATCAAGATAAGGCTCTCTTTCTCACATGCCATCACAACTGATGAGAGCTGATTGGTATTATATTATGCCTTCGATTATACCTCTACAGTCCCATTAACTGAAAAATAACATGACCTGGGGAAACGTAATGGCTAGTTATGATGCACAGGAGAGCTGATATACAAAGCTTGATGATGTACATTTTACACTGTAGTGGTATTTGCGAGTTGGCCACTTGAAAAAAACACAGTTTTTACCATCCCCTAGGACTTGTGTGAGGTGCCATAACTGCTGGGCCATGCCTCAAAGCAGAACTGATGGATGAGTATTCTGATGGATCAAGGGAGCAAGGCATCCCCCTCACCTCTCTGATGCTCTGATTCGTTTGACAAGCCAGTTTGATATTCATGGATGTGTTTTTCATCTGGCAAATGTTTCATCCCTAGGTCTCTTTGTAACAGCTGTACTGGGTGTGATGAGTCTGTCATCCCGTGTAGCATGTTAGTACGTTGGTAGTGCACTTCAAGAATGCTCCTAGGCTTGCCTCTGGGCCAGCTCTAGTGTCCGTGCAAACTGTAAGCACAGGATCTCACTTGCAAGGTTGTCTGCGTATCTGTGCATGTCTGGTGGTTTAATGGGCTGGCAGTCGGTGAGGTGGCAGGTGATGTGGGGCTGCTCGTGTGCGTAAGAATCAGAGAGAGTAGGAAGCACAGTAAGATGCCAGCCATAACCAAGATCGTTCTCCAAAGTGCTGTGCAAAAGCAGCCCTGCAGCCGTACAGGCTTTCTAATGAAGATTCACAAGTGATTGCACTTTGTCTGTGCCAGGCTGGGTGCTCTTGCTTTGCGTGTGCTGGCTGCCAAGCAGGAGGGAAATGCAAGGGCTGTAAGTGTGGTGGAAGAATTTGCACTGCCAGTTCGGTTCCACTGCACGCCACTGACAGATGTCAGACCTACTGGTGATGTGCAGGACAGACTGCTGAGGTGACATGCCATTTACCACCCTTTACCTTCTTGTTTCTCCTAACAGCTGAGCTCCCAAAGCAATTCCCTTTCAGGTGATTCACCCAAAAGAGCGGATTACTCAGTGGGATGATAGGGAGCGAGGTAGCCTGAGGACAGGCATTGCCAGTGGCTGGCTTTGCAGCTTCTGCCATCTACCACTTTGTCAAGTCTGTGATCTGGACTGGGGGAAACCCCGTCAGTAAGTAGCTTAAAGGAGGGGCATCATTCATGTTGTCGACACCCCTTTGCTGAATTAAGGGTCCCAGGTAAAACCGGTTACCTCACTTGGAACCCAGCACTTGCGTATCCCGGCACGCTCGCTGACAGCAGTACCGAGCCCAGCTGAAATGGTTGCTGCCTCTGCGCTGGCACTGCAAAGTGCCAGCAGAGCTCCTAACCCTCTTCTGTGTGGCAGAGCCTCTACAGATATTTTGATTGGGTATTGGACCAGAGCAACATGTGTGTCCTGGTGTAGACAGCTGTTGCCCATAGTAGCAGGAGCACGTGGGCATTACTAGTCAAGGAGCAGAGGCTGTTGGGGTCTTTCCTTCATCTCAGTCCCAGGACCTGAAAAAGACTTCCTTAAAGGCACTCCATCCAGCACACATGCTGCAGCTGACGCTTGAGTCAGAGATACAGCACTGGCCTTGGAAAAATAGCGCCATAATTTATGCTGACGGACAGGGCAGGAACAAGTACGCACATCCCATGCTTCATGCCTAAACCAGGATGCCTTTTGCAGAAGCACTGTGGCTTGTTGTGTGGAGACAGCCTGGGGAAGTGGGATAAAGAAGAGAGGCTGTGCTGCTGAGGAGAAACAATGAGCTGCTGACTGGGTGAGGAGGGAGCATAGCAGATGCTGATACCTTACTCCGGTCGTTGGTCCTACAGGTGTTGGCCAAAACCGCAAGGGATGCTCTTGGGCGTGACCTGCTGTTTGACCTCTCTCACTTGCCATTGAAATGAGGTTCACACTGTGGTGATTCAGGTTGGCTCAGATTTACATTTTTTAAACAAATCAAACTACCGTATGTTACTTGTAAGTTTATGCTCAGGTTTTGTTTGATGAGGGCGTTTGGGCTTTTATTATTTTGTTTTCTTTAATAAGAAAGATATCACTCAGAGGCATGACTAGACTTGCTTGCTACATTTAGCTGTAATCTGCCTGGTGAGTTGTAGGAGGAAAATTGCACTAGTTTGAACTGGATTTAGTAGCAGGGATATTTTAATTTGGGGCAGCAGAGAGAAAATTGTATAACACTGTTGTGCTGTAGTAGGAGAAGAAGCCAGTGAATTGCATGATTTTTCCATCTTTGTAATCAGTTTGTTATGCAGAAAGCAGTGCCGTGGGATTCAGCATTTTATCTGCTGGGTTTCCCCTGGCAGCATCTGAAGAAGTTCATTATAAGTGTTTATCACATGATCCACTTAATCAAACCACTGAAACTCGGAGAATAAGTCATTCTAACAAGACCCTTCAGAGCTGCCTTATAAGCTGCTTACTGATACACTCTTCCTTGGTGAGTGTACAATGAGCTTCCTTGTATCCCGGTCTATGATACAGGAAGTTCATTATCCCCAGTCCAAATTCAGATGGAGAGAAAGGAAGCAGGGCTTACAAAGAAGCGACAGATAATTTGCAAAGGATTTTAGTTAGCCACTCAAATCCCAGATAGAGTCAGACTGTAAGCTCTTCATAACAACAGCCTTCTGGTTTCCAGCATTAGGCACAGAGCAGCTATCTATGTAGCTGGCTCTAATGTTGTAAAATACAGATGACACATGAGAAATTATTTGCTTCTTTTGATTAGTGGTTAGCTAATGGAAGCATGTGAGAAAAAAGAGAAAGCAGAACCGAAACCGTGCTTTTAGCTGGGTAATAGCACATATACTGCATAACAGCAGCAAAGCTGATATCTGGGCTGATGCAAAATGCCTTGAAAGCCTGCTAAATCCCAGCGTGCGCTAGGGTCTGAGATACCGAGACTTGTCTGACAAGCCAGGAGCTCAGAGACGTCCTGTCTGCAGCCTGTGTTTGCGCACTGTATGTCTGGTAGGATGAAATGCATTTCCTTGTGATGTACCTAGGAAATGTTCTGGTTGTAGGGAGCAGGTGAGTCAAGGGCTCCTCTGCCTCCTTGAAGGCGTTCATTTTACCGAGCTCTGTCACAAGCGACATGACACCAGATTTTCTGCACTCACTGGATTTTCTCACTGTTGCTATTTCACAGACAGTGTCTCCTAAAAGCTTGGCTTCACGCTGTCTGCTAAAGACCAGTTTGGGTACCACCACGGATGTAGGCTTGGACCAACCTTAATGTAGAAATGTCTTGGGTAATTTTCCCAAGCACCACCCTGTTTCCATACGGTAGCGCTGCTTAGCTATACCTCTTCTTTCACCTTCCAACCTCACGGGAAGGCAGAACAGGGTTACGTCAGACCAAATGCTGATTTTGTGTAGGGACACACAGGATGAGTCTGATGTGGGTCTCCAGATGAACCTTTTTTGTACTGGCAACTGCCATTGGGACAAGGAGCATTGGGCAGTTCGAGACAAGCTGCTCTGTAAGACATTGAAACCAGGGAAGTGTGCAAGACTGAAAAATATGGGCAACAGGAAAAAAACCCCACCAGGCTGGTTTGATGGGGATGATGCTTTTTCCCTAGTGTAGCTCCAGTGAAGCAGGTCACAAAATTCGCTCTGTTGTCCAGGGACCGCTTTGAGAGAAGGCTGAAACCTGGCTTTCCAGTGCTGAAGTCCATCCAGCCCAGAGCTTTAAAAGATGTTAATTACTCCTGGGAGTAATTAACTCCGGCCTGGAGTGAGCAAGGAGTCTGGACTGCGTCAATCAACAGATGTGAGGATTTGAAATAGGCAATTTTCATTCGTTGTGTTAGAAGAAACCTCTTTGTTTCCCATGTACTTCTGTACCTGGCTGACTTGCCTTGATGCAGCTGTCGGTCTCTTGACTGCTGATACACCGATACACCAAGTTGGCATCGGTATGCCTGCGTCCTCAGGAGGGGCTGTGCTGCTGTAGTAGGTTGGTGTGCAGCTAATAAAACAGGACACAAAAGCCTGGATGAAAATACTGTTTTGCTGTCTTTTCCCTCTTCATTTTAAAGTAGTAAATGCTAAATTATTTTACCTCTTTTTAAAATAAAGCATGAAGCAAAAAAAGATGAATCTGCAAGCTGGTTACTTTTGGTACTTCATTCAGTTTTTTTACAGTGTAGCTCCCTTCCTCTTTCTCAGTTCTTTAGTGTGCTGTGCTGTCTGCTTTTTCGGTTTCTGTTGTGTCTATTTAAAGAGCCCCCTTTCATCTCTCTTTTGGGACAGTCTTAATGCTGGCTTTCTGCTGTTTCAGCTTCTATACAGCCAGTGCTTCAAGAAAAGTGTCTCTCTTGTAAAGCTGGGAGGAGAATGGACCCATAAAAATAAATACGGTTTGTATGCACGTAGTATTTAATCAGTAAGTCTCCAGTAACTTTACCTAAGTGACCAGTCTGCTATCATCTCAGCTTCTTAGGTAAGGAGACTGGAGCAGAGTGAGTTGATAACTTTCTGCAGTCTGCAGCAATGCAGTAGTAAAGTGGAGAGTAAAACTCGTTTTCCAAGTGACTTTTCAGTGCCTGACCCACTGCCCTGTACATGGGGAGAGCCAGTACCAAGCATCTGGAATCATTGTTGGTAGGGCTGTCTTTAGTCTGCTGTAAAGAGTAATGGGCAGTTGTCCACTGCGTCTGCCAGTTTGGCATTCAGGAGCCACTAGTGCCCATATCGATGCTGAGGCTGCATCTCAGGGTCTCTGCACGACCTGCTTGGAGGGAAGATCTGGGAGGAGGGCTGTGATGGGTGTTGTGTGCATCTGACTGCACGCTTTCACACGTGTGAGATGCACACAACGCCCATTGAGAACTGAAGCGATGCTACCAGATACTGACCTGACTGGGTTTGGTCAGTGCCAAGCCAGGCTCAGTTCTCTCCCCCAGCCTAGGGATTAAAGACTCTTTAATGCATTTGCTGTTCCTGGGCGGTTCAGCTCGGCCCTCAGCAGCATTACCTGTTTAGAAGTGTTTCTCGCTGAATTGCTTCCTTTGAAGACTGCAGGCTTTGTAACAGTGGACTGCAGCACCTGCTGCTTGCTGGAAATCTCAAGGCTGGCACATGAGAGCAATGCAGCGCTGAACGTGCCAGTCATAAAGCATCACATTTTGCAGATTTTCGCTGGAGGTAGCTGATGAAAAACAGAACAGACATGTTGTAAGGGCTGTCAGCCCAAGTAAAGGAAGGCAGCTTTGAAGAAAGCCTCCAAGCCAGAATTTCCAGAATACACTTTCTTTAGAAAAAAGTAGAAAATTCAAAGAACGAAATTGAGTCCGAACGACCTCACTGCAGGTGGTGCTGGTCATGATTTTTTAAAATAAATTTTAATTGTTAACTATTGTAATCATTGCATTTTGTCCAGTGTCTGCCATTACAGTATCTTTTTTTGCAGCCCTAGAAAACCCACATTTTTGTGGTTCTCTGGGGCTTTCCCACAGCATGCATTTCCCCCTCCCTTAGAAGACTGGTACAATACAACAGAGAGGACTTGTTCTGCCCAACCTGCAAACTAGGTGCTGGAAGGTCACCTGCTCCCTGGCAGGATTTGGGCCACCCCTTTCCCCCTTCCACAACAGCCAGTCCTGCAGGGATTTATACCCACTGGGTGCATCTGTGTTTCACCTGAGATTCCCTGGATCCGTCCATTAGCCCCACGGGCTTGGTGGCCGCAGAGGTTGCTGCGAAGCTCCCTTGACCTGAGGGTTAGGTGGGCAAGAAGGTGCTTGCTGTCTCCTGCTCTGGAAACTGCAGAAGTCCCTGATACCTTTCATTGAAGAACAAATGTTAAAAAAACAAAACACCCTGCCTTTGCTTTTGGTGGCATTTTTTCCAGTTAGCAGGGATCGGCACAACGGCATGCAGTGCCCAGAGGCACGATGGAGGATACGTGCATTTGTATTTGTCTGTCCCATCTACACCAGCGAGCCCTTGAAATGTAGCCTAGCTGGCAGATCTGGTCAGGCTGGGAAACTTCGCTTTAGATGTTTTTTTGTTTACAAGTGATCTTGGCCACAGACAGGGACACACAGCCGGTGGTCTGTGCACAGCTCTGTGATCAGGCTGAGGCAGGGCTGCGAGCCTGTGAAGGCTGGAGTGGGGCTGAGCTCTCCCAGCTTATTCCTGGCTCGATTTGGAGCCAGCATTGGGGAGGCTGCTCCTCTGCTGCAGGTGGGTGTCTCGGGGCTTGGTTTGGCTTTGCCTGTGCGGGCAGCAGCAGCCAGCACCCGTCTGCGGCCATGGCTTGGAGCGGGTGCGCAATGGACACCTCGGCTTGCTCCTGCTGTGCTTCTCCTGCAGGCCAGAGGACGCCTCTCGCTGCTAGCATTAACTGCTTTAACACAGGTATCACACAAATGCAGATATCCTTCCTCCTCCACTCATTAAAACAGCATTGGACAAGGTGCGAGAGGTGCGTGTCGGAAGGCCTGGCATCTCGGGGAGGGATTTGCAAGCAGTTTTTGTGAGATGCTCGTGTGCCAGCGCGGTTTGTGCTGGCTGCAGGGGCCCGTGCGGCTGGTGCAGCTCAAGCAGAAGTGACGCCGTGGAGATTCCTAACAATACTGATGTGCCGTATGGCAGCCTTGGAACTTCAGAAGGCCGATGTTGGGGACCGAGAAGAAGGAGCAGTACCAGCCCGTTGGTACTGCGAACCCGGTATTATGGCAGTGCTTTCCTGCAGCAACATTGTGATAAAGGATGGTGGAGGGGCAGTGACCTGCTGAAGCCGTGACCTTCCAGGGAGGATCTGTTTCCCAAACAGACACTAAACAGCAGCAGAGTCCCGCAGGTGGAGGAACGTGTTCAATTAAAGCTAAAGCGTAACAAGAGAGATGTTTGCTCTGGAAGATAACGTGTGCCTGTTCTCGCAGGCTGAGGGTGAGGAAAGTCTCCCAAGACGTGTTTTACTTTGTTACCACAGTAGACCTTTTGCACTGTGAGGCCACATAGCTCGCCTTTCTCCCCCTTAACCCTTCCCTTTTAAGACCAGGGATCTCACTCCGCTTTACCAGTGCCTTCAATGTGACAAACCAGAAGTGCAATAAATGGTGGCACTTGCTCCTTTTTCTCCATCAGTACATCTCATTGTGGAGCTGCCCTGACCACACTGCCCAAGTTTGCTGCCCGAACTGATGCTGTTACTGAGATGCACGGGGCTCTGGTATCTGCACACTGGTCGATGGTTGGAGACAAGGGAAAGGCATGCTCTGAGCGAGGCGCCCTTTGGTGAGGCTGCTATAATGAGCCAGCTTCGTTATCTGCCTTGCTGCTGGTCCCAGAGAGGCTGCAGGGATGTCTGCTTCTTTATTTTCTTAAATGGCACCAAATGATGGCAGTTAAAAGCCTACCAGGAGAAAATGAGCTCTTAGGGC
Source organism: Falco cherrug (assembly GCF_023634085.1). Taxonomy (NCBI): domain Eukaryota; kingdom Metazoa; phylum Chordata; class Aves; order Falconiformes; family Falconidae; genus Falco; species Falco cherrug. Next base: position 64,719,294 of record NC_073702.1, on the reverse strand, counting down.
AGCATTTCATGTCTTGTGTGCAAGGCTTTATTGGATTAACTTTGTACTAGAACCGCCGTACGCTTCCTTTGCTGGAGAGGCCGATCTAGCTTAACTGTGGGATAAAAACTTTACAACCATACTTTTGTCACACAGGTGACTTGCATAAAAAAATCTTTATATGCATTAATGTCACCTGAGTTTCAGCAGGCCCTGTTTCTCAGTGATCTCCGTCTCTGTCTTAGTGCTGCACTCATCCCAGTGTTAAGTACGTAACTCTCCTGCTTTGCTTCTATTTTCCACATTACGGACAGTGCGTTTCCTTCCTCTCGCGTGCACCCCTTGCAAACGTAGAGGTGCTGTGAGAGAACCCCCCGGTGCTACTGTCGCTGTTCAGGTGATGCTTTTTGCCTCTGTGGGCACCTGCAGCTCGGCAGCTCCAGCCGGGCAGCATTGCCAGCCTGCGGGAGGGAGACCTGAATACTTCCAGCTACTTGCGCATTATTTACACGCAAAGTTAATAACTGACTCAAGAGTTCATCTACAAATATATTTTTAGGGCTGTTCTTGGTAAATTTTTCCCCTCTCGAATGCAGAACTCTTGTTTTCTGTAATTTCTTTCCTATATTTTCCCTTAACCCTTATCCATTTTAACATTAATGTGTTAGTTGTGAAACAGCTGTTGTATTCTCAGGCTCTTCTCCCTTACCTGCTGATTATTTCGTTTTTTTCACCGTCCTCTCTCTCTACTTTTGTTGTTTGCAAAAACCAGCTTTTCTCCTCCCTCTCCCTCTTCACAGCTCCCACCATCTGTCTCTCTACAAATAAAAAGCTTTAGGGGAAATGATTCACTAAGCTGCTAGCTCATTACTCACACTCTCCCCATCACGGTTTCTGTCCTTGTAGGATGCTCTAACTAATGTAAAGATCAATAAATCCTGGGAATTGTTATTCAATTAAAAAAAAAAAATGCCCCAGCAGTTAAATAGATTGGGCTCTTTGTACTTCCTGAACACCAATGCTTAGTTTTTCTTCCTCACGTCGCTAGCATTGTTTTTCAGCGAAGGATCATTGAAACAGAAGAACAGAAATGATCACCGGACCATTTAATGCAACCTTGTGTATCACATGATGCGGGAGTTACTTAATGAAATTCCCTGCCCCAAACCAAGCAAATCTGTGGTAAATCTAGAGCACATATTTTAGGATGACAGCCAAAATGATGAAAGGAATTTACTACCCAGCCTCGCTAATCATTTTGAATGCTTAACTGCACTCCCTAATATGCTGCTTTGGAAGCAGCAAAACTGACACAGCCTCATTCCCTACAGACTTCTCTCCCTCCTCCAGCCTTCCCCAGGCTGCGTACCCCGAAAGCCCTCCCAACCCCCTGCCAGCCCTGTGCGGAGGCAGGGTGGCCAGCTGTGACTCCCGTGAGTGCTGGCTGGCCAGCTGTGACTCCCATGAGTGCTGGCTGGCCAGCTGCCCACCCTGGGAAGAGACCTGCTCGGGCCTGAGCCCCGCTGCCCCTCCCCCCCAGCACGCAGGTTCGGCGCTGGCTCTTCGCTCAGGTTATTATTTCCATGAAACTCGTGGGCACTTAGTCTCTTTGAGCATCTCCCTATTAAATGTGGTAGAAATTAGCCAAGGGGCTCGGGAGCCATTTCGGTCAGACTAGTTCACAGTGGTAAAACATTTCAGATATCTTAAAATACCAGAGACAGCCCTCTTGAGCTGGCAGATATGCCATAGCATTTCATGGGACTTGCTCAACCTGGAAGCTGAGCTCAGCTCTGTAGGGCACTCCAGGCGACCCTAAAAGCCAATGTTTAGGTACCCACATCCCACTCCTTTTGTCTTCACTTTGTTGACCTTTTAAGAAGGATTTCTGTCATGTTTTTAGGCTAGTCACCATATACTAGAAAGTTATTTTCTTCATTGGAATCTTCACTTTTACATGGAAAACGGACGCCCCTGCCCACACAAGTAGGTAACAAGAAGCACCACCACCTAACACAGTTTTATTGCGCCTTGTCAGGAAGCTGCCAGCACGGCAGGTATTGGCTTATTTCAGTTGCTGAGTTTCCCTTTAGAAATTGGAGTTGTAAGCAGCACAGCAATACCACAATCGAAATTTTAAGAGCTGCAAATGCTGGATACACCCTTCTCCCCCTTCTCTTAAATGGCTGCAACTCTTTATGCAAAAGCCTGCTAAAGGAAAACCCGAGTATGTCTGCAATGTGGATTTTTTTTTCTCGTGAGCACCACAAAGCACATCCTGTATCAACATACCACACCGGCACCACATTCATGGGAAGCTAATTAAATAATTTGGGTAGTCTTAACAGGAGCATCAGCGTCTCTGCTAGTTTAGTTTTCAGACTACCAAACATTTTTTTATAAAGCTGTGTTGGGGTCCTTCCATAACAAATAATAAAGCTGAGGAGGACCTTGGAAAGAGCCTGCATTGAGCAGCCATGAAATGTTCTGTTTCTGAGCAGGACATTCTTACACGACTACTCTGAAGAATAAAGGCTGCAGAGTTTTAAGACAACAGGGTCCACTACTACCTCAGTAAGGTTAAGGCAGTTTTAAAAAAAGAACCCTCAAAGTGGTACTTACGTGCTCTGTTAAAAAAAGAGTTCAGGTTTTAGCAGATGTGATGTTGTTGAGCCTTCCTGGTTGCCACCACCCCATGGCTCCCCAACATCTCAGATTTTATTGTTCCATACCACATACAAGTTGTAGGAGTCAATGTTATTTCTCTTAACAATTGCTGGCTTTCCAAGTGTCAACTGTCCTTCGGCATGCTCTGTTTTAAGCAAGGGCTGCAAAGCAGTAACGAAGCTAAAGGGCTGCTATAAAAAAATACTGCAGCGTTCCATGGTACTGACAGCATACACACAGTCAAGCATTTAGCTCTCCTTTTGTGGACTTCTGCTGCAACACACTGAAGGTGTTAGGGGCAGAGTTGTACGGAAATGGAACTCCAGACATTTCAGATCCGAGAGCCCTCTAATTGAAGACAGTGTCTTTATGCAAGACAGGCTAAGGGAAACCTGTGTTACCCAACAGTTACCATTCCTCCGTTGTTCCCAGCAATAATAAAAGCTGATGCAATATATAAGGTTGCCTTACAAAAGGCAAATATATTTAATAGCGTATATACAAGTTAACTGTTCGATAATGCTATACAAGGCAGGAATATCTTTAAAGAAACCCTGAGCAAAAAGAAGGATATAATTTTAATTTTACACTTACTGCAACATTATTTCTGGTATTTGTTTGCTATATCAACTAATAAAGGATTATGTTAAAAAACAGATGTTAAAATAAAACTGGGCATTCTTTCCATTTGCAGCTTATTTAAAAAATCTAGAGAAAAGGGTTCTGCCCCATCAGCTTCAGAAATAGATGTTTGACATGGTAGAGAACAAGCTGAGCCTGAGTTACCCAAGATAACCAATTCCTTTAGCAGAAAGAATGTCTTCTGTCCAAAAGGAGCCATCTGGAAGAGCGTTGGCTTGCTGCCAAGAACAACCCTTTAACAACTGCTTGTCATGCACTTTAAGTAATAATGTTCATAATGGCACAACCTGGAGTGTCGGTAAAGGTCCTACTGGAGGAGCAACGTATTCCTCCTCCCTCAGTAACCGCAAAAGGATGTTCTTCTTATTCTTTGGCCAGTTATAAATGTGAGTGTTTTGCAGCCAGGTAGGCACGTGTTCCTGAAAAACAAGGGAAAAAAAAGTGAAATCCCATAAATCCTCCTGAATCTGTACCAGAACCTGCAGATTCCATCAGACCCTGCCAAGCAAGATTTCATTTTGTCTGTTCTAGGCACTTCCTGTAACAACAAGAAATTTTAACTTGGCTTCAGAATTGTATTTGGGTTCCTAAATAAATGAACTTTGTGTGATCTCACAGCTTGCCTGTCTCTCTCTCTTCTCTGCCATCACGTTGGCTAATTTCACCACTTTTCAAAGGGAGTCTGAGCTCAGTGACAGGCATCTAAAGGCTTATGAAAATAAACACCAAGAAGAGAAGGGAGACATTTCAGTGCCCCTACCAGGGAAAAGCTGGTGAAGGATCCAAACGGCACATTCAACCTCGAGATGAGAATCAGCAGGGAAAGAGCAGAACCCCAGGGCAGCATTTCTCATCCTGGTAGCCTCCTCCCCCCCCTCCCCTTGCACCTTTCTTCACCAAGCGTGGTGTCCTTCGGCCACCTCCTGAGCAGGAGGATGAGGCCGATGCTGAGCTTGAGGACAGGCTAATGCATCTCCAGGCTAGCAGGGTCAAACCTCCACCACTCCTTTACTGTTACAGCACAAGCAAACTAGTAGGCTGCAACAAGGCTTTACCCTCAGTCAGATGCTACTGTCCACACTGTTTCTCCTTCCTCCAGAGGCCAAACCACACTGCTACCCCCTCCTCCATCCAACCCCTCTCCCACCATCCTCAGGGCTATTTAACCACTTGGCAGGAACGATCTACACCTGCACATCGTCCATGTCAATCAACCCACCGCCTCTGAGGCAAGGCCACAGCTGCATGTGATCAGTGCCCATCAACCCACTGCCTGCATTCCTCTACACCTTTTGTCCTGGGAAAGATGCAGCCTTTCAGGGGGGTTGGCTAGTGCCCCTTAACGTAATGAAGCATGGCCCTGGACAGAGACAGCGGGCTGACGGAGAGGAGCCTGCTCAGACCTCATGTTCCCATGTCTCCACAGCCCAGGGAGGTTTCCATACAGACAGCCTAGATGTGTACAGGTGAGGGGCTACTATCGTACCACTAATTAAAGAGGGTCAAAAATTGATCCTTGACCAAAACCAGCTCATGTCCACTGTGGAGATGGAGATTTCTTTTTGGAGAACTGTTGTTCGAGACACCAGAACACTGCCAAAGTGAGACAACAGGTAAGCAACAGCAGGCAAAACATCCAGCACTTGCTCCCTGGCCTTCCTGTTTAGCAGGGCAGTATTTTCCCAGGGTGGCCCCCGTTAGGAGCACCACAGTCCCTGTAAAGCCAGTGGAGCTAGCTCCAAGAGGACAGAGGAAAAAGCTCCTGGCATGAACCACATCTCTGGTGCCTCGCCAGGGGATGCCCTGGCATGGGCAGCACATCCTGCCTGCCAGCAAACAACCTAGCTGCAGTCCAAATCTTTCATTCCCAAGCCTCGTGCCTCTCAAATTGGCTGTCTTTCTCCTTGGCCTGTACAGCTGTAGGAATGAGGCTGCGTCGTTTGCACTGCTCAGGAAGTGGTTTGTGTTAGTTGATGTAAACACTCTGTTAGATCTGTACGATTTATGTATAAAAGAAATGAGGGAAGTCACAGAGGTAGCCTACAGACTCATTAGTGTGACCTCACCTAGGCTTCTGAACAAGTGGCTTGGTGAGTGGCAGAGGTATCTATCAAGCTTGGCCTTTGTGTTTCTCCAGTGGCTGAGAAAGTACAGGCTTTGGTCAACCGTCTCCCCAAAGTGGAGATTTTAAAATGTTGCTCTTCCAGGCGGACACCTCACTACCCAACAAGAGTCAGATCCCACAGTGTTCCCTTTGCTGGCAGCATAAGTAAGAGTTTGCTTCCACCTGCAAGCCTATTTTGATATGGGAATGGATTTTAGTCTTTGTGACCTTTATTCCTTTGACAAAGCTGTTTGAAATTGGCCAAGAGTTTTGAATATTACTGGGAGAAAGATAGATAACTATGTTTGTGTGCATGTGCATACCCTTATTACATAAAATTTGTTTCTTTATTAAATCTTGCTAAGAACTATAGAAGAAAATGCAATGAAATACAGCAAGGGTTTGCCAAACGAGCCCTCTCTCTGTCTTTGATGAGAAACTGCGTTTTTTGGAGGGAGGAAATGCAGCAGACATAGTTGGTCTGGACTTCAGTAAAGCATTTGATACAGGTCCACATGGGAAATCATTAGTTAAGCTTGAAAAGATAGAAATTAGTGTGAGAAATGTATAGTAGAGTAGGTAAGAAACCAGCAAGTGGGGATATAATGAGAGAGGCACTATAGATCGAGAGACAAGCTCTGTGCCTTTCTTCCCGAAGTGCTCCTACAGCCAATTTCATTTAATATCCTCCATAATGAACTCAGTGCAAAAAGCACCTGCACGCTAATCAGCTCTGGCAATAATTTTATCTTGAGGGAGGTGTAGTAGGGATAAAGGGGTAAATATAGCTGCTATTTTGATCCAGAAGGAGAACAGAGAAAATGAGGGGAGGGGGCTTTTCCTTGCCACGTGACACTGGCTGTCATTGCAGGTGGGAGTAATGGAAAAATGGTTACTGCCCTTTTAGGTTTTTTTTATTTGGCTGTGTATCTGTAAGCCAAGAGGAAATTCTCTCTGTGCCACAGAGAGAGTATTTCATAAATCTGAGGACCAAACTGGTAGGAAGAGGGCAGAGCTTATCAGTGCAGAGGGCAGCGCTGTGCGTTCAGGGCTCTGTTAGTGGAGCGTGGCTTGAGCTCTCCTGGCTTCCCTGGCACTGACCCTGCCCACCTCACCCTCTGCTCTGCCAGAGGGAGCCTCCAGCATGGGGCAATCACAGCTTAATGCTTTGGGCATCCAGAGACCACAGCAGGAGGACACATTTCTGTGGACTGGCTGGATGCAAACCTTGAACCAGCAAGACCCGGGTTCCCTTTAGCAGTGTACAAGGGGAAGCTGGAAATGCCACCTTAACTGTGTGTTGTGCTTTTTCCCCTCATTATTCAATTTCCTAATGAACACTCTTTGGATCACACAGATTCCTTCCTGTTGGAGGTCAACTAACTTTCACATACCAGCAGTGCTTTATGATGCGATTCATATCAGATTAACTCATCTAATAGCGACACCCCCAGATGAAACCTTCCAGACCTTGCTTTCCTGCTTTTTTCCCCTGCCAGCTACAGCAGTACTGGAACATGTAAAGGACAGTATAAAAAAGACAAAATGAAAGTAATTTGCCTGCTAACATCATCCAATTGTACATATATGTGGCATTTTTCAGACACCTCTCTTCCTGTGACTGCCCACAGACTTCATTACCACAACTTATTCAGGCTCTGGTGCTCTCCTTCCACCCATGATAGCCTCAGTTACATTATCAGTAACTAGTCAGATGAAGGTAGATGATGTATCAAAGAAATGTATGGAGAAAAAGAGCAAAGCTTAATGGCAATAGAAAATGCTGATCTGCATGGTTTAGATGAGGAAGGCACCTCAAAAAACTGAAGGGTGATGTGGACTGCAGAGGATGGGCAGGAAGGCTGCTGGGGGCCTGATGCTTTGACAGGAGCAGCTGAATAAACCAACCCTGGAAATTCCTTATAGATGACTGTCTGAGAAAAATGCTGCTATATGCTAGTTAGTCTTCTGATACATAAAGTTCAGCCAAAATTAACTTAAGTTTATTGTTCTGACTCAAAGCCCAAAGGCAGCTCTAGTGCCTCCTGGGCCACTTCTCTCTGCAACCCTTCAGGTGCCAGACGGCTGCAGGCTGTATAGTCTGTTCGCGCAGCAGGCACCCAAGGAGCCCCCGAGGTTAGGAGCAGTCCTGCTCCTTCCCCCAGATCAAGCTGCAAGGACTGACTCAAAATGCTGACCAGTTCCCTGCCTTTGGTCTGCCCAATTCCCACCAGTGCCGTCTCCCAGCTTTTCACACTTAAGGCAACTACCAGACAGATCGTTCAGGAAGCGAGCTGAATGACATGAAATACCAGAGGTACCACTCATTCCAAAGGACCTTACGTATTTTACAAACCCGGGGGCATATTTTCCAATTTCTGAGTTTATATTAACTTGGTGCCTAAATAAAGAACCTCGTTACACTAAAATCCAGAAGCGCAGAGGGACCTCACAGCCCTACAACCATTGACAGCATTGTTTAAATTTTGATTCACGTTCCAAAATTTGGGCACCCAAGGAAATGTACAGACTCTTCCCATACTTTTCCAAAATGCAGCTGTACTAGGGGTAACATGACAGCTCCCAACAGTGCACACAGCATTTAGCGGTGAAAAGTGGATGTGATTACAATACATCCATTCTACATTTGGGGAAGAACGTGATTTCTCAACTATAACAGAAGCCTTTTAATTTTTCTGGCCTTGTGGAAATCCAAGAGATTCTCTCAGAGTGAGGAAGAAGAGATGGGAATCTGTTGCATTACTTATTCTCAAATGAATCTTCAAAGCCAATAAGGAGGGCAGATGAAATTGCAAGTCCTAAAAAACCTTACAGTTTGTCTTTGATTGGCCCATCAAAGTTCAAGCAATGGCCTAGTACTTTAGTATTTATTATCCTCTTTATTTTTATATTCTCAACCCACCCTCTTCCAGATCCTCACTTCATATCAGTCATAAATCTCTCCCATCTCACTCATCGGCATTACATCTGGACAGAATTATAAAAGGGTTAATCTAAAAAGCATGCTTGCTGCATAAATTGTCTCTCTCCATTTAAATTCTTTCAATGCTCAAGACAATTTGAGATTTAGTTGTACGTTCACCATCAGAAATACATTTCTGCACTGATTTATATTGTGGATGAAAAGTTTTTTATTTGTATATACCTAAACCTATAAACTTTTAATGTGAAATGTAGGTTTGGAATATTACTGGTGGGATATTAAGAACCAAGAAATTGAGGGTTTAGGTTTTAAGATTTCATCTGGTGCATTGTGATCAAAATAGTATGTGCTTAATCGTTGCGAGAAGTATATATAGGTATTTGTATGTTACCTTTTTGGCATTTGGAAAAAGCACAGGGATGAATCTGAAGTTCATACTTCCTTGTTGTATAAACTCAATCTGCATCTAGAAAAGAACACATTGCCAGGTTTATTGTAACGACACATTGATTTTTCCTTGCATGCATCTGAATCCTATGTGTAAAAGCATTTGCTGCTTACTTCAACTGCTCTTCTGTTACGTGATTTGATCTATTGCTGCTGGACTTGGTATCGTTTTGTTTGGCCCCTTTATCTGTTTCTTCATTACTACAGAAGGGATACAGGAAAGATCTGTCAACATTTCTTGAGCATTTAGTGTGAAGTAATTGTGGGTTTAGCTGCAGTTGCAATCCCAGGAAACCCATCCAGAACCAATGAAGCTTGACTTGACCAAGGGCCCTGTTCAGTCTCCAGCAGGGTGAAAGATTTCAGCCAGAGGCCAGGTCTGTCTCCAAGCTAGGACCTAGGCCAGCCTGTTCCCCATGTCCTAGCTCCGTGTCTGAGCTGGGACTCAGCCTGTCCCCTGTGTCCCTAGACACAGGCATCCCGGGGGTGGTAAGAACATCAAAGTACTGCTGTTGGGGACGGCTTCAGAGAAATTTGACTGCAGGATCAAACTGGGGAATCAGATGGATCGTAGGGTAAGAAAGGCAGCAAACTGCGATCTGAGGGAGAAAGGATGAGTTTCACAGCTCTGTGGGCTCTTCTGGCCTAGATGCCCATCCTGTGACAGACTGCAGGGATATGTACCTGTGACCCCCACCGGTCCCCCGCCACCCTGCACCCCCGAGGAGCCCGCCCCTGCAGCTCTGGCCTTCTCTTTGCAATTCCACCTTTCAGTCACCTTTACTGCTGCCTGAAAAAAGACCCCAGTCAGACGATGGCTGAAGTGATAGGGGCTGTTTTTAGGGAGGAAGGTCAGGCACTGTTAGATAAGACTGTGCTCAGGGCTACACAACAGGGCAACAAGGGCTCAAGAAGGCGAAGGAGGGGAAAAAACATTGAACAATAAAGAATATGGAGAAATAAGATGAGCATGTTTAATAGGATTTTTCTTTCTTGAACCTCTTAGCAGATGTTAATGAGCATACGGAGCTGATGAGAGGGAGGATTAATGAATTCCAAAGGGGGGTGTTTAACTACGGGGATTAGGGAAAACAAAGCAAAGAACCTGCCATTTGGAGACAGATTTGTCTTTTGAGAAGAAGAGACACTGTCTTTGTAAAACAGCAAATGCATGTCCTTGCTTACCATCCTGTGGATGTATTTAGTATGTAAGCCGTGTTCATCCCTGTCCAGCTGGGATTCAGCCCCTTCCACATCCTGTTTGTATTTTGGACTGATTGCTATGATTATCATCACCGTCTTCTGTTAGGAAGAAAAGCACTTTTATGAAATCGGGAAACGCAGCGTGTTTGGTAGAGGCAGATCGGAAATCTGCCAGTTTGTGTTTTAAGTGATCTTTATGTTCTTGGCAAACACGAGAGGATCTCATTCATTCTGGCAGGAAATACAGGAGAACTCGTACACTCGTTCTCCTCATTATTTCTCGAGATCTCATAATATAGAAAACCTAAATGTCAAGAGATGTATTAGCAGCTACCAGTTTACAGTTGGAATCCCTGTAATAAAAAGCTACTTTTTATCAGTGTAGAGTGTCTATGTACATACACAGAAAAGTTTTATCTTCAAATTCAGACCTAAATGTTTTGCAACAGCTTATGTAAAAGTGCATCTATTTAACCATCTATGGCTTTTTTTGCATAAAGCCATTAAAGGCAGTTGCCTATGGAAGCTACATCTAGGGCTTTTGGCAACAGAAATGACAACTTTTCTTGCTCATCTTGGTGGCAAAGTGTGTGGACAGGTGACTGTGCAGAAAGGTGGGCTGTCGCGGATAGCCTGGGCAGATTAGGGGTACCTAGCAGCTCTGTGCCAGCTTGGTGCAGTGGGCCAAAGGCAATGCTCCTGGCCTTGCTGGGACAGCTGGGACCCTGCCTATGAGCTGTTTAATCCCAGGCCCCCACTGAGCTCAGGTTTCCACAGAGGGACCATCCTTCATATCTGGGAAACGTCCCTCCTCCTTAATGGTGGGCCAGTGAAGAGGCTCAGCAGCTAAAAACCTCCTACTTGTGTTTACCTAGGGCCTGTCTTTCATCCCCACCACGTTAGGCTGCATAAGGCTTCCAAGTCTGTGGCTCACAGTCAGCCTGGCACCTAATTAACTTCTTCCTTCTGCGCTATATCAAGGCAATTTTTCCCACCACAAGGTCAGATATGGTTAGAAGCCATTATCTCTTACACTGACTCAACATACTCCAGAATTACTTTTGCTTGTGCCTGACGTGCATGTAAGCACTTACAGATGTTGAGAGTTTGCAGACACATGCCCAGCTGCAGACATCCCCTGCTTATGTCCAAGCAGTCCCTTCTTCCTCACATGTGTAAGGGTTCTGAAGTTAGAAACTGCTTCTACGGTCCATGGAGTCCATGGAGAAAAACAAACATTTCTGGAGCGAGCAGTCGGAGAAGGATCCTCATACGGAGACAGGGAATTGCTCTCTGCACATACTGGTCTCCCCTACTGACTGTGCGGGAGTCTCAAAGGAGATCTACCATGTATTTTAGGTGATAATGATGTTCTCGGCAAAAGCAAATTCACCCTGGCTTCTAGTTTCAGTACCTCCATTACACATGGTAAGCCCAAGCCTAATTTGTCCTGACGGCAGCCCCAAAAAGCACGATTGCATTGCCACAGCAGAGGCCCCAAGCTGGCTCTGCATGCAGTAGTACCATGACTGCGTATTAGTGCGCTTAAGCTAAGGTGTCCTGCTGGACGCCTTCAGGAAACCCGTGTAGTGCTGTCTCAGATGGCTGAGCTTCCTTGTTCAGCTTGGGGAGAGCCCACCATTTTATCATCCTATTCCCAAACCATGGAGATCTGCCTAGAGTGAGTCAGAGGCCCAGTGGCTACCCAGCAAGGCATGAATCAAAGGAAGCAAACCCATGATGGAATGTGTTGAGTGACAGAATCACCAGTTTGTGTCCAGCTGTGCTGGTATAATGAGACCACTTGGCTTGATCCTAAAAGAGATGTGCACTCACTGCTCAGCTGAACTTCAGAGGAAGTTTTTGCTGTGGGGGACTGCACTGGCAGCAACATAAATCTCTGTTTTACTGCTTACATAGAAACAAAGTGATGAGAGGAAATCTATCATTCGACTAACAGAACACCACTTTCCAGTTTACATATAGGATGGTTTACCCAGAAGAACCCTCCACTGTTTTGGATAGCAATGTAAAAACTACAGGTGAGAAGCAGAATGAACTTAGCCACTGCTATGCAACCTGGGCTGAAATACAGATAACATTTTAACCAAGCATAGCTAAAAAACACTAGTTAAAAATTAGACGGAGGAACTTGTCCAATGACAGCTTGAGGCTGATTGTAACAGCCAGCATTGGAATTTGGCAGGAATGTCAGGATTAGCACTTCATTTCTTAGAGAAAGAGCTCTGGGACCCTAAGATACAGCAGTCACTGAGATTCGCCTATGCTCTCCCTGCAAGGCTTCTGCCATTTCTGTAGGGGCAGGGAAGACGATAGCAGGGTCTTGTATTTTGATTCTGCTCCTGTTGCTATCAGAATATTTCACTCGTTTTCCTCAGGTCACCTCTGCCATGAACAAGGTTAAATTGCCTTTACATACATCACCTAGGTAGCGCTCCATCCACTTAATGATGTCAATACCTCGTACCGTGTCCTCAAATATATCAATCTGCAAGAGAATGAAAGTCTGTGGTGAGCATCCTTTCACCTTTCCTCCCCATTTGGTGTCACTGAAAACGTGCCTGCTCTCTTCCCAAGTTTCTAACAACATGCATGCCTAATGCCCTTAGGAAAGGAACGTGTACATACACAACTTCTCCCCTTTCCCTGCGGTCCAGAGCTGAGCTGGACAGGCACCCCAGGCAGGTGGAGGGGGGCTGCTGCAAGCACACTGCTGGGCTCCTGCTCAGCCAGCCATTCGACTAGTCACCTTGCCCTGCCAGCTCCCAACTCCCAGGGCTTTTTTGCTCAATGGAACAAGGAGCAACCACTGACAGTGAGATATACGATGTTTACAAAATGCCTTTTTTGCCACTCTAAACACTTAATGAAGGTGGATGGCTGCCCACCTCTTTACGGCTGCAAATGTCCACTGTTGTCTGGCTGCAAAATATACTAAGTGTCAAGTTTTAGCTTCATATTGAACTAAATTTTCAGGGTGTGTGGTGGGAAGTCAGCCAGGTCACTGATCCTGGATGCAGTAACCCAGACTTCAGTGACAGCAGACAGGTGGAGCACCTCGTAAGACTGAATCTGACAATCTGACCCACACCCCTCACTTCCCTGAACGCTCGTAAGCCCAGAAACTGGCAATCAATGACTGTGATCAATGGAGTAAGTATTAACTTCTCCAGGCTTTTGATAGAAGAGTCATGTTCTGCTCTCCGGTCTTTCCCTGCCCCCCCCCCCCCCCCTCCCCTTTTTGAAAGTAGAGAATATATTTGCTTCCTTACTTTGGGGCCACTTTGCTATATTTATTATTCTGCAGGAGGCTCCAAGAACTGCCCATCCAGCAAAAGTGCTATTAATGAGCCTTCTACTCTGCACCTCTATGGCGCCCAGGACTTTCTTATGAATTTGTCATAGTACAGAACTGCTGCAGAGAAGTATAATTGCAGTCTCTGGAAAAAATCTTTGATTCGTGAAAATAAATAAGCATGTGCAAAGCCCCCCACTGAGTCTCATTCAGTTTAATGATAACCACTTGCTTAAATGCTTTCCTGAATTGAAGCCAAAGAGTGAAGGTTGAGGGGTCAGATAGCATATGCACTTGAAATAAGAAAATATGAATCAAGATTTTGATGAACACCGAATCCTACAGCCTCTGTGGATGGTTCCCTTAAAGAAGGCCGTTATGATGAAGCAAACTCAGGAGAAGTTAAATGAAAATCTAGATGGCTTATGAGATTAGACAGTAGGACACAGACCTTTTCAGACCAGTGGTTTTAGAATCCCTTTTAAAAGTGTAACAAAGTAAATGAAACCATGAGATGGGCTGTTTCATTAAGCTGTGTGAAATACACTGACTTTAGATCATTTTTTAGCAGAAAGGTATTCACATCTGAAGAACCAAAGCTGGGATGGGATGAACATGAAATTTGACCTTTTTTAATATTGACATTACAGATCAAATATGAGACAATGTTAATGGAATAGCTCACAAAAGCTCATACTATTGCCCTTCTGGTATCTAGCGTCACTAAATGAAGTTTTCCAGGGTCATTATTAAAACTCATTTGAAAGCATAAAATTCAGTTAACATACAAGCAAATGAAAAGGGAAATCATTTAAGTTACACCTTTTAAAGCCAAGGCTAGTTCATTCTGTTTGTATCTTTTTCAGCCTACAAAATGTGATGAAAAACAGAAAAACATTTAAATGGACTGTGTATCGCCTCTGCTTTTTGAAAAATGTTCTCTTTTCACCCCTGGTTGAAAGTAATTTTCTCCGGAAGGAATACTTACAGCAGTTTGAAATCCGTTTACAAGCAGGAAGTTCACAAATTTCATAACCTCCACCGCTGTGTCCACCGAGTAAGTTATAAAGACCTTGCCTAGGAGGGAGAGTCCACATGAATATGCGATGCATTGAAATACACCATTTGGAGGGTGAGACTTTCAGAGCCTTCCTCTTCCCTGCACTGCGGGCTCTGCCTACCTACACCCCTTCAAATTGTTTATGAAACAGATGAGAGTTAGCACAGTGGCTTGGTGTTGAACTCAACAGAAACCTTGCTCTTGATTTAAGCTCCTACTGCCTTGCTGCTGGCCAGTGCCCCTGTGGAAGCCGCAGAGGGTAACATCACCCTGCTGCTCACCCTGCCCTGCTGCCAGAGCTGCTCCTTCCCCAGCCCTTTGGCACACAAAGAGGTCGGGCCCTCACCCAGAGCTCGTGCCACCTGCAACCATCACAGCTTTCCCCCAGCCCTCACTGATCTGACTGCGAGCTGGAGGAGCCCTTACGCGTGCCAGACTGCCTCACCTTATAGCAGCATTAACCTCCTGTTCAGGCAGGATGGCTGGCTGATGACCGCAATGTCTTCAGCTGTCCTTGCCATCATGGAAGGAGTGTTCTTACTAACTAAACAATCATGGACTTGCAGGTCAGGGTAAACCAGCTGGCTAATCTAACGCAGCTCTGTGTGTATCACGAATGTCACAATTTTATCCAGTCATTTCTGTATCTAGGACGCAGTAACTGATAAAGTAGGGTCTATCCAAGAGCGGTATCTGGTGTCATAACTCACTCCTACAGGCCAGCGAGATGCAACTCTCTGGATTTGAAAGGTGATATGCAAAATGAAAATAAAAAGGAAAAATCAAAACCTCAGGAGAGATGTGGAGGGTTCTTAGCAATGGTAGCCAGTAGTTCTTACCTGCTAGCCAGCACGGCATTAAGAAGGAAGCCAGTTTTCTGAAACCTGACTTTCCCGTAAGAGTTAAAGGGTGAAGGTGTTTCAGGGGCTGGTGGCAGGGGAAGCACCTCAGCCAGTGTCTGTGCTGCCCTCGGCCCTCAGTGTGGGCTCCTGGCCCAAAGCCCTCTCCCCTCACCAGGTCAGGGAGAAACTGAGGTCAAGACTCAACATATTTGTCTGGTTTGGGACAGGCAGAAACACTTTATCCCCAAGGCTTTGTTTGTTATTAGTCTTTTACTGTAAGCTTCAGTGCCTCCTGCCTCAAAGGGACATCCTGTTTAGCAAGAAGTCATGAAAGCAATCTAAACGGTATTTGTTTTTTGTAAACAAAATAACAAGCAATTAATGACAATTATGTTTTCAGGATTCAAGGGGATTCTATCCCACCAAACACAAATGCTCACACCCTACAGATGTGATGACACTCAGTATTTTCTTTTCTTGTTGTCTTTGTGTCTTAGTGTTGTTCCCCCTGCCTTCTGCCCCCTGGAGCTTTCCCACCTAAAGCTGTCAGGCCGCGCTGTAAAATCTTGCACAGAACAAATTTGCTAACCACTTACGCAACTCCTCCGGCAAATTGCTGGTTCTCAGAGTTCCCTTGGCTGCAGGGTTACTGAGAGGTCTTGGGATGGCAGCTGGACATGGAAAATTGTCAGAAGGGCAACAGCATGCTTCATCCTGGCCACATGCCTTGGGGGGAAGCTGACCATTAGGTAGCTGGTTGTATAGCTGGTTTCTACAAAGAAATGCAAATGAGGATTTAAAAAAAATATTTCTTTTCAGGCAAAATTCAGATTTTTTTTTTCTTTTAATAACACATTAAGAACTTTATCTGCGTACTAGCTGGGAAAAGTTCTTGTAGAAATGCTTGGTTCTGCATCTCTAGTTATTACATGATCTTTTGAATGGATACCTTGGTGACAGTCTACACAAGAAGCAGTTTATTGCAGAAGCAACATTAGCTACAGGAAGTAAACGTACTTCATAGCTGAAAGCTGTTCAGTTGGCAATTAGCAGAAGCAAAGGCTGTTTCTATGCAAGAAATAATGCTGTCTGTGGATGTTGTTACGCATGTACGGAAGCAGCGTGGCACTTGGGAACCTCCTCCCATTATCTAAACAATGCTTCATAGCACCTCAGATCCTCCCAGGATGTCCTGTGCAGCACAAGAGGCACAGCAGAAGGTGGGGACTGGGAAAAATGAGGGTACAAGGGCACTCCACCTCCAGCTCTGGCACAGCTGGAGCGTCTCCAGTTTTGGACAAAACTCAGTGTTTTACTAAAGGGAACAAAGTTATTTTCTTGACCAGCAACAGAAGACCTAACGAGGGTTTCTCATGTCAGGGATCTCTTCTCCAGACCTGCATTAACCTTGCCTAACATCTTCTCCATTACAACAAACAGTGAGAAAGGGATGATTTTAGGAAGCTTAGCAGTTCTTGTCCTACTACACTTTGGCTTCACAGTTTAAGTTAATAGAAAGGGGAATCTCACAGAGATTTTTACATGAGGTGTGCTTCAAATCCGCTGGGTTGAATCTGTTGGATGAGTGTTAGGTTTCTCTGAGAGCTTTTTCCCACAGAGCAGTGATGTTTAGTCAATCAAGCCCACTCTCTTTTTTTTCTTTGCCTTCCTTAAATGAATGATGACAGGCTGGTCACAGCATGTTTTCTGTTGTCACATTAAGATTTGGTTTATTCATTTTGGTACAGATGGTTTTTGTTACAAAATACTCTATAGGCAAATATTACCAACATATAACTGCCGTTCCTGGAATCAGCATGCAAACACCAGCTATGCAGCCGCAGGACAGACCTCGCATATTCTGATTTCTTCTAGCAGAAGAAAGTACTGAGAAAAGCAACACGTACCTCACCGACAGCCACAAAAGGCTACCCTGTGGCTAATTCACACATCTTTCCAAAACTTCACCTTATCTAACAGATGCGCCAAAAATTAGGAGTTTGTTTTAAAATTTTACTACTGCAGAGGATACCCACTATTCCTCAGTAATTTTTACAATTTCATACAAACTTTTCAGTGCAATTATCTCTGCTGCAGGTACTGCCTTATCTTGCTGTCACTTTTCTGTCACAGCCCCTAACTTTTCAGAGGCCAGAGCAGTGCGATACTTCAGTCGTCCACCCTCTTTTGCCCGCCTATTCTCCCAGTTTTCTGCCAAGACCATGGCACGCAAGCAGACATTTTCAAACACGGATGCCTGTAAGTTTAGAACCTCTAAAAGTATTGCAGCACAAATAAAACCAGTCTGATTTCAAATGTCCTTAATACCTGAAGTTTCAATTTGGCTTCAGGTAGCTGAGCCTGGAGAAAACTCCGCATGGATAGTATTTTCCATCTGTTAATGACATATTTACAAGGAGGGAGATATAAGGCCTAGTAAATTAATATTTGAAGACCTGTCAAAAAGCCCTGGATGAAACGTGGCTAGACATGTGGTATTTTATTACTACATGAAAAATCATAGAAAAGGCTGCAAACTGCAATGTAAAAATGTATCGGCAATGGACAAGATTTTCTCCCTTTTTCTCTGCACTACAGAAGAGATAAGAAGGAAATTGCTGGAAGCCAATGACAGAGGCGTCCCAGGCTGGTACAGCGTGAAGCTGAAGACTGCAGTGAGCCGCCGAATTGACCTCTGCTCTCCAGCAGGAGAGCTCTAAGGTTTCAACTGAGATATTTTTCAGCCCTCATCCCTTTAACCTTCAAGCATTTGTCTTCCTTAATGTCTACATTTCAGGCTGCGCTGTAACAACATATCAGGTATCCCGCTTTGAAGTTCTCTAGGGTAAGGTCAGGCCCCTGTTGGGTGTAAAATAGCAAAAAAAGAAAACTACCGAGCGTCTGGCATGTACCCTTGCAGCCTGGGCATGCTAACATTACAAGGCTTCAGAACGATTGGTTGAAAGCCCATAACATCAGATTAGAGGAGTTTCCACTGCACACAACCCACCCCCCACCCCCACCCCCGAGGCGTACTTACGGGAATCGAGGAGGACCAGGGGAGGAGCACGTCCTCTGGGGTGGTCGGTCTCCAGTGCCCTTGGGAGCACGAAGGTTTGAGTAATTTGGGATGACTTGCTGGGCCGGGCGGATAACTCTCATGCAAGGTCCAGGAACAGGAGGAAGTGGTTGCGATGTATGTGCAAAATGTTGGTACGGAGCTCTGCCATCTGGGAGGGTGAGAAAATAAAGGCAGCAACTCTAATCTCAGCCAATACATTTTTGCCTCAGTTTGTGTTTATTCCTTTCCAGGCACGTCCTCTTTCATGTCTCAGGAAACTGAGCAGTTTGGAGGCACTTGCAGGTATCTCGGTCTGAAAGACGCCAGATTAAGGAATGTTTTACAGTCTGAAGTTTCGTATTTCCCATTCACATATGGCAAGGTTCAGATCCCTGCTCTGGGCTGGGCTGTTGGGACAACTGACAGTTAAACATTCAGGGCTGCTTTGTCCCTGCACTTACCATGCCTCAGTGTTTTTTGGTCGGGATTTTTTTTTTAAATTTATTTTTGGCAATAACTTGGGAAAATGAATCATCCCAACGTTCTCATGAAAGCAGATGCAAAATCCTGGAACAAACCGGTTTGCAACACTAAGGCTAAACAGACTGTGATTATTGTAAATGAAAAGAGAAAAAATAATCTCTTGGTTTGTTACTTCACCCTGTATGAATTTTCTGCCTAAGTGACCTTTTAAGGCTATGCTGCTGCTCCTGTTGCCATCCAGGAGGCTGCAGGCGAAGCCCAAAGTGACAATTTTGCTCAAGTAATTCTGAAAAGCCTTACTGTTGGCCACGCACACATAATGCTGCTTAATAACTAGCATACAGTGGAACTGTTGGCATAACTGAAAGAGAAAGCAATGTAAGCTGTTTGTTTCCCAAACGGGGAAAACTAATTTGTGTGTGTGTGTGTGTGTGTGTCTCTCTCTCTCTCTTTCTGCTTGCAGTTTTCATTAGGCAACAGCTCTGCGCACTTTCAAGCTTCTGTGCGCAGATCAAAGTCCAGCCTGGCAGGGCTTATTAGTGCTGCATGATTATGGTGTTATGAGCTGGCTCTGAAAGCTGCAGTACTCAAGCTCTCTTTCCCCCCCCCTCCCCTCCCCAAACTGTTTTTTTAAATCCTTTTAGTGATTTTGGGGTCATGCTTTCCTTTTCCTAGCAGCCATGAGGACTACAGTTTTTTAAAGGGTAGGAGGAAAAAAAAAAGAAAGAAAATAAAGCTTTGATGAAATAGACCAAATCCAGGAGCCAATATTTTAATAAAAAAACACCAGCTCCACAACTGCAAAGAGATTCCTGATGGAATTTTGAGCCGGCAATGCTGTATTTATTGAGATTGTTTTAGGAGATTTTCCTGCTCCTTCTTTTAACTATTTGCAACAGGACAGGGTGAAAGAGGCTGGGAGAACAAAATTGAAAGTAAATACGATCTTCTCATGGGTTCCTCATGACCAGATTTAGGGAAGGTGGCAGGGGTCTGGGAGATTCAGTTTGGTTTACAGGTTTTTAGGCCAACGTTTCACCAACTTCCTTTGGATCTCCCTGATAATACAGTGTTTTAGTGGATGCAACCACTGCGATTCAGAAGCATGGTGTGGCCAAGTGTGCATGCCTGCACACACCAACAGCTCTCACATATAAAAATCTAATGGTCCCTGGGCACATAGCATCGTTGGGAGGATTTCTTTGACTTCAGAAGCAGACACATAGCAGGTGTCCAGAGCCAGCTTAAAGCCTACGGGCACAATTGCTGTTCCCCAGGAGAGGCCTGTTGCAACACATGAACTGCAAAGCTTTGTTGTGGGTTGCCACTGCCCAACAATTATCTGAAACGCAAGGAGCTGTCAGTAGGTGATTTACACTGTACTGAGCATGCGAGAAACAGGAGCACAGTTGCCAGCTTCTTGGTCCTGACCAAATCTGCTCCAGCCAACTGAGTTTATTTTATTCTTTTTGCCCTCTGGATATGGTTGAAACAGTAGTGATTTTTCTAAAGAAAGCTCTTCAGAGTTCCAGCTTTAAAACAAAAAGGCCTCATTCAGCGAATGTCCTGCTTCTCACGATGCCCACGTGCGGAGGAGGTAAATGGAGGAAAATAGTGAGGGGTGTTGTGCAACCAGCTCTTTGTCTGCTTAAAGCTGAACTGAAAGGAGAAGGTATGAAAAGAAAAGCAGAGGATGTTTTGCAAATGTTCAGCTGTAGACACTGACAGAAGTCCGTCTGTAGCCCCTTCTCCCTTCCCAAGATCAGAGGTGAAAACAGAGGCTCTGATACCCTCGCTGTTTCATATACCAAATTGTAGCACATGGCTGGAATGACAAAACTCCTTAAATAGATTCAATATAAATGCTGTGGAGTCAACAGAAGGTTAAAAAAGAAAGGGTTATCAGAACAGGCGTAGAGCTTTTTATTACAAAGCCAGCCCAAAATGGGCTGGGGTCTCATGAGTCTAATGTAATATAAATTATATTAAAACAATGATATTGCTGTTGAATGTTCAAAGCTCACTTTATAACAGATAAAAATCTCAGACACTGAAAAGGAATACTAATTAATAGCAGGCTGTAAACTGCGTCGTAGTCTCCAAGAGCCAAAACACCCATATTGACAGAGTCACATCAGTGCTCCGTGATACAATCACCAGCAGCCGAGAGGGCTCCATTTTAAGTAATGAGCTTTCGTTTCAGCTGACAAGAGAAAAAAATGAAGATGATGGATGTCATGCTCTTTTCACGTAGAAATAACACACATGGGTGAGTTTGGTCATAACGCTAGGAGATACTATCTACAGACATCAAGGGTAACCTCCCATCCTGATTCTGGCAGAAAAATCTCAACTTTGGGGATCCAAGTGGGAGCAAGGAAATCTATGAAAGCAACAGGAATTAAGCCAGTATAGGATGCTGCTGAATGACTGATGCAAGGAGGAAGGAAATGACTAGAATATGAAATAACAGCAGGGAGAATGCTGTGTATGCTGAGCGTGACCGACAAAGGCTAGTTTCTAGGAAAAATCATTAGCCTTCATTTGAGGAGTAACTGTGACCTCTTTAACTTTTTATCTGGCTCGGAGGTTCTGCATCAGGGAGTCCAGCCACATAACCCAACAATCTGGAAACACAAAGTGGACCGCAAATAGATGTTTACAAAGGTTAACAATTGCATGTCAAGCATTGCCATTAAGTACAGTAGGAAAACACCTGTCTGGTGAATGATGGCTGTGATACACCCGAACAACCTCTCGTGGGGTGGGTGGTACTACTCACGTGGTCCCTGGGGGTACTGCTCTGCTGGGCAACGATGCCCAAAGCAGCCATGGGCTTGCGAGGAGGTGTTGGGATGGGGCAAGTGCTGGCACATCGGGCACTGCTGATGCTCAGCTGCAAAAAACTCTCTGGAGATCAGCGGTCCTGGGAGGTCCTGGGGGTTCAGCATGGACACCAGTGGCAAGGGGGGTTCCAGGTGCTTGATACCCATGACATCTTGTGACTGGGAGTTGTACCCTGTGTCGACAGTTCCCAGCTCTGCTGGAGGTCTGTTTCCTGAGGGTTGCTGTGACCGTGAACTCCCTTGGCTGCTCTCCTCCAGTGAGTCCTTGGGAGCATCAGACAAGCTCTGCTCTGATTTACTGGAGTTGTGCCCAGTGTCAGCTGAAAGCTGTGATCTTGGCTGCATGCCTGGTTTGTCCTTAGCTACAAGATGCATCTTTGAGGGAACCACTCCAGCTATTGATTCACCGGGGGAACAGAAGCGTCCGTCTCCACCAGGATCGGTATATTTTGACCACAAGCTGCTGTCCGGCTCCACAGATGGTGCTGACTGATGATGTGCTGGTACGCTGCAGAGGCGTGGTGCATCGGCCACAGGCTGAGGTGTTTGAACAGCACACAGTCTCTGGGACTCCTTGTCCTCCACGTCTTCTCCAGAAGGCTGCAAAGCCTCTTCCAAGACATGTTCAGGAAATGGGGACCACGGCATAGATTCATCCACTTCGACGGGTATGCTTCGACCCACAGAAGTGCCTGAAAAGAAGAAACACTGTAGACGGACAGCCATACAGACAAATGCTTGTTGTCAGTCATCACTCAATGACTGTGAGCTGGAATACTGAAGAGCATTATGTATTCTTTATATTTTTATGTTTTTGGAAAAGAGAGGCAGAAAACAGCAAGAAATATCTGGCTGAATTTTGGCAAGGCAAGAAAGTAGAGGGTTAGCTGGAGTGTAACTAGCACAGAGTTCTACTTTGGACTAACCTGACACAGAGGCCATTTCCAAGTTTTGTAGAAAACGAGAGTCACCTGCCTTACTGCAAGGCCAGGATTTTCCAGCAAACTGAAAAACAAGAGAAAGGACTCTTGTGAACATGGTACAGTTTCACACAGGCAATAATCCTAAAATAACTCTATTTCAGACACTGGAAAAGAAATACCAGTTAAAGAGTTCTGGAAATCTCATTGTGCAAAACAGATGCTTTTATGGGATTTTTGGAAC
This sequence comes from Falco cherrug, assembly GCF_023634085.1. Classification (NCBI taxonomy): domain Eukaryota; kingdom Metazoa; phylum Chordata; class Aves; order Falconiformes; family Falconidae; genus Falco; species Falco cherrug. The sequence goes on along the minus strand of NC_073702.1, from coordinate 64,696,536 downwards.
TTACTGTTCCTGCTGAGGCTGGAGGGGGGAAAAGCACACAGACACTCTCAGTGATAATTTCTGCACCTGTAAAAAGAGCAGGCTGTTTAGGTCTGGAGGTTTGGCTCGGGCATATTCCAGGTGATACAATCACTTGCAATTATTTTACTCTGGACCTTCTAATAATAGCTTCACACTGATGCCTTGCATCTAAACTTCACCACACACTTAGCTGAGTAATTTCAACTCCAAAGCTTGTTTCCAAGTGTTGATGCTTATTTTATCAAACCACTTATCCAGCCTATTATCACATGGTTGTTGTTATTTCAGATTATTGAAAATTAAAAGACAATTTAGAGATGTTAGTTACTGTTTGGATTTTTTTGCCTTCCTTTGGAACTGGATTGGGCCCAAACAACAAAATTATCACTTCTCTTTGGGGGTGCTATCAGTATATCTGGTCCAGCCAAGCGATCCCTGATGATGAACGCCTCTGCTCCACCTTCACTCAGAGGGACAGCAGCGGCGATGGGTCAATGCTGAGTGGGCTTCAGGACGTGCAGCCCTCTTATACAGGGGTGCAGATTAGCTTGCTCCCAGCAACTTCTATCTGTCACCATGGAGCACAGAGAAACAAGCTTGGTGCTCATCATTTCCCCATCTATCACACTGGGGAAGCTAAAATCCCAAGTATGAGAGTTACCAGAGAGGAATGGACTAAGCACTCAAGCAATGAGAGTGACAATAGTTGGCAACAGAATCTGGCTTGAAAGGCTGGTAAAGAAAGTCAAAATCACAACATGTTTGAAGCATTTTTAGCGATCCAAGGATTTGTCCCAACTTTGGTCACAGTAGCTTGAACAGAAAGGTTAAATGAAGAACTTATTCAAATGACCACAGTACTAAAAACAGTTGAACAAGATCAGAGAGAGGTATAAGGCAGTGTCCCAACCTTTACCCTGGCTCCCACGGTGGTTCTGTAAAAGCAAATGGTGTGCCCTGTGATACAGGGCAAGAGTGAGGCTTTACATTCAAGCTGATCAGATCAAATGGCATGTACTTCCCCCTGGAAGTACCTCTGCCATAGAAAGTTCTGGGTGTAACATTTGCTGGGAAGTAGGATAAAAACGGTGCTTTGCTGCTGGGCTACAATGTAAGTATTACTCCTCTGTGTAACTCGAAATCCATCTAGACAGAAGATTTACCATATATTCATACATAGCCTATGTCACAGTAAGCACATCCACAGGGAGAGTTGTCCTGGGATAATTACAGTGGGATAATTACGCTGGTAAATTTTCCCATGTAGGCAAGTCCTTAGAGCAGCTATTAGTTGCACCAGCACAGTGAACACGCTGCTGCTCTGACAACTGCAGCCCCCTGCGTGACAGCGCTGGGTCTGATGCCAAACCAGCTCCTTCCCATACAAGCACCCAGGCTTGAAATCCTGACGGTCAGCTCAGCACCATCACACATCTCTCCCTCTGGTTTGCATCCGTTTCCTCTGCACCACATCACTAACTGGCCCTGCTTGCCGAGTCACGGTTCTCTGACAGTCAAAACTGATGTGATGGGAAAGGGAAAACCTCCAACTCTCATAATCAGCACAGGACCGTGACAGGGACTTGTGTTGCACTGTCCTGTGCAGCAGTGTCAAAATGTCCTTTACCTAGGACCTTTGGTCAGGTGGCAGTTTAAACGTTGATAGTCCTGTGGTGGTGACTCATCAGGACAGTAAAGCGCCAAGTCAGATTTACATGAATCAGGGTGTAAAGCTGCCGAGTGGTCCCTTGCCAGACTTAAGAGAAGCACCTGTGAAGGTTAGGTGTCAAACTCCCTGCAAGACATCTGCCTTCTGCTCATCTCAACAGCTTTGTAAACCTGACCCTTGGATCACTGGGCCTCAAAGGGCCTGCTCAGACATGCTTCAACTTGTGTGTATCTGTGCAATTGCTTGTAAGCTGAATGACACACTTGAGCAGCACAAATCACATTGCAAACTCTTTACTCCACCCACCAAGCATCTCCAGTGGAGTGGTTCCTTGTGCAAAATTCACCCTGGTGTTCACAAAGCACAAGCTCAGCTGCGGGTACCGGGGTACAGCTCCACCTCTTCAGCTATGTGCATTGTCTGAGCATCCCTCCCACTAGATGTAATCCTTAGCAAACATCCAAATGTGGCTTTTCACAAATTTGTGACATCTCATACACTAAGATGCTTCTTTGATGGTGTCTGAAGTAGCCAGATCAAAATGCTAGAAACCACTTTGAATTCAGATTGTCTATATCCAACAGCCTTTGGTTTAGTGCCTTGACAAGAAGAACAGATTTCTGTGGAGAAATCAAGAACTCAGTCCAGAGCTTGGTGAAGTAAATAGGAATCTATTGACTTCAGTAGGTTTTGGATTGGGTGTCAGATGGGATTGAAAAGTTACTACTTACTAAAGTTTTTGGTCTTTTTTTTTAGTTCCATTGCTAACATCTGGCTATCTGAAACGGATCATGCACAGACTGTGTGAACCTAAAGGCACAACATGGGCAGAAAAAATTCAGATTTGTTTTCTTCAAGTTTGCTATTTACTCTGCCTTTTGGAGGAGGGACATTAAGACTCCATTAAACTGTACTGCGAATGATGAGCTACCAAACTCTTCAAATGGCTTACTTCAGAATAGTTTAAAATTGTCTTTCCTATTAGTTTAGATGCCAGAAAGGATAAATGCTTCTCTCTCTCAAATCAACTTAGTATTTAAATGACAGCCTTATTTTGTTCCTGTGTAACATGAGCTAAACATTATGAAAATTACTCCAAATATCTAAGTAAAAATATTTTAGTCAGACAGAAGAGACACCTGATTCCACCACTTGTGTTTTTACCTGCAAAAGCTTCTAGTTTTTTAAAATATGTTTTTGCTTAGACCCTGCTGAAGGATAGCAGAGCAGTGCAAGCGGAGCTTTGATACCCACACACAGCCCCTGCTCCCACAGGGCCGAAGTAGGAGGCACCCAGGGGCTGAGGGCTTTGGTGTTAAAACAGACACATCATTAAAAAGGAGGAAAAGTGACTTCATCCTCCTCCCTCAGTAGCTCTGGCTGGAGAGAGAAACTGTTACAACAGCAGAGCTCTGTCTATAGAGATGGCCCCAAGGATAAATTAAACCCAGGACACACCGAACACTTTTTGAGCAATGCTGGCAATGGTATGTGGATGGGAATTCCCAAGAGAAATCCCCACGATGCTGGAAATCACACAGATGATTCAGAAACATCCTCCTCCAACAGCAGTGCTTCAGGATGTTGCTTCTGCTCTGCTGAAGATCCTTGGCTTTTGGAAGAAGACCCAACACTGACTCCATTATCCCGGTATTTTATGTTGCTTTGTTCTGCGGAGTTTCATTATGTTTCCTTTGACTTTTCCAGTTAGCTTATCCTGCAAGTGTAGTTATGCATAGGACAGAAAAATCACTTGCTTAGATCTCCCGTATCGAAGAATTAGGGCAAAGGAATGCTTCAGCATATCGAAATACCCTCAGAGCCTTGTAGCCTGATCCCTTTTCTGGCACGGAGACAGCTGGAGAGCGTAGATCGTGCCCAATCTTACTTCCAAAGACACTGCAGCTTCAAGTCAGATCATGATATTGCCAGAAAGCTTTGAGAATTTAATATCCCCCCTGCACCTATGACTATGCAGGAGATTACTGATAACCAGCTGGAGCTGTTGCACATATTCCTGCTTGTAATAAAGTGAAGAGGCCCTTTCTAAAGGGACAGAGTAACCAGGCCTGGACTGCTCTCACAAAAGTTGAGGGAGCTCTATAAACCACCCTTTCTCCTTCTCTTCCTTCCCCTGCTAATATACCCAGTTCTGCAACGTGCATTAATTTAGCAAATAACCTTCCTGGGTGGGTGCTCAGTGACCCAAGCTCCTGGCAAGAAACCACATCTGAGTTCCCTTGAGGCACTTTCTACACCTGGTGACGTTCTTCCACTGCTCCCGCCAGAGAGCCAGGAGGGATACTGCCCAGCCCTCCTGCTCACGGCTGGCTGCTGCTGGCAATGGTCACCCCTGGGAAGCTGCAGGGAGAGCATAAACGACGGGGAATAAATTCTTCTGCAGGTTGGTAGAGATGGGCCTGAGCACCCAAGTTTGAATCAAGGCCTAAACTAAAAAACATCCAACAGAGGCAAGGGGCTGGCCAGGGAGAGGCAGGGTGTTGGGCTCAGGCTCATCTGTGCAGTTTTCTTGCAGCTGATTGCAAAATCCATCAGGTATTTCATCTGTTTCCCAGCACAAAGACTTGTCAGGATGCGCTGTCCCAAAACACCCACTAACCATCTATATCTGCTTTTGATTAGAAAACTTCTGTCGTGAAGAAACAGAAGAGACACTCTGCAACACAAGCACAGCTGCGCTCCTCGTCACTTCTGGGGAGGGGAAAATATGTTTGCTCTTTTAATCAAGTTACATTTGTCTGCATTGTTAAAAAAGAAAATATTAGACTGAGAAATAAACCTCACCTTCCTTGGTACACAACACACAGGGGAAGGGTTTTTTATTTATCAGTCATCGCATTTCTGAAATGGTATGGGTATAGATTAAGGCAAAGCTGAGATCATAAGGAGAGGGGACGGACAGGAATTTCTTGATTTCCAAATAATTCCTATGTACTTCGGCTGAATATTTTAAGCTCCCTGGTGCTGCTGATACCAATCTGCAGGGTGGGAGTTAAGTGGATGCAGAATTTGCAAGCTGCCATGAGGATGCACACGTTGAGATTGCAACAAATGATGTTGCCATGGGGTCAGATAAGCATAGGTGTGTAAGTACACTTGTCTTAAGTGCAGCTTTCTCTGCAAAAACACTAGACACAACTTTCCTCAAAAAAAACCCAGAGACAAATCCTTTTAGGAAGAGCAAGTGCAAATGTGGGAACTGTTTTGGGTCTATAACCTAAATAAACACAGTGAAGGAAATCCAAGCTCCAGAGTTTCACACTTCACCATAAAGAATTTTGGCTGCTGTCATCACGGACGCTTACCCTCTGCCCTGGATACCCTCCACAGTGAAGACTAAGGCAATGTGTCACGTTCCTAGCCCAGATTTTAAGCCCTCTAGGACAAGTAACGTTTATTTTTATGACTTCTGGAAGAAGTATAAAAAGAGCATGAAAACAACAATCCTCTTCCACACTGACTATAAGGTTGCTCTTGCATATTTTCTGCAGCCACGGCATGAAAGTCTACATACATACTCATGTATAGGAAAGAAGAGGAGAATATACTTCCAACCCTCCCTGCATGGCAAATACCACCTTCCCTTTTGCAGCACTAACGTTTCACTGGGTAATCCATGGTGCAAAGGCCAGTATAGACCTGATATTTTTTTGCCTCTTTAGTGTAGACTTTGATATGCATGTAATAGGAATGCTAGGCAATAAGTAATAAGAAACTAGAAGTGCCACACCCTCAAGCCGGATCCAGACAGGCATCTCATATACAGGCAACATTCCCTGCTAGTTGTCTAATATTTGTGAAATATGCAAATGTCTGCAATGATCTCAGGTATCCTTAAAAATACTTTTTCCAGAAATTACTTCCTACCCATTTCTGATGATGATAAAACTCCCATAGGCACTGAGTAACTGCCAAACTGGGATGTCCCATGGCCCCGGGACACCTAAAAATCCTGGCACAAAATAGTGGCTAGCTGAGCGGGGTTGATGGGGGGACCACCCCAAGAGGCATAAATCTCCCCAGCCTGCTTTCGCTTTGTGCCTTATGTTGGAGCCTCTGGTTCCTAATAAGGGAGACCCTCCAGTATTTCGTGGAGCTGACGTATCCCTTGTCCCTAACTGCTCTCCCTGCTCCACAGCGTGAAGGCTGTGGGGTGCATGGGTGGTGGGAGGGCATGGGGACGCCTGGGGAACCTGACTCATCTCCCTCAGCTGGCATGAGAACAGCCTAGCTCGCTTGCTTTCATGAAATGTGCAGAAATGTGTACCCTCTGCCAAATTTCAAAAGCCACTGCTGGGAGTGGAGGGCACTGACAGACACAAACACCATAATTGCACATGCCTTGTTTCCCGCCTTAGAAAGACAAAAAGAAAATGCAACCCCATAAAAAAAAACAAAAAGAAACAAAACAGCAGCAGGCTTAAGACACTGCCAGTGCTCAGCAAAAGCAAACCTGACCTCAGAGGCTGACAGCATCGCAGGCAGCAGCACAACCTGCAGATGCTCGCCGGCACCTGGTGGCACTGGCAAACTGTTGCCAGGGCACCTGCCACCTGTGCCCCGTGCACCCCTGCCTCCAGTGTCACCTACTGTGGGGCTCACAGCCCTGTCCAATGGTGGCAGGTCACCAATGCCTGCCCGAGACCACACGGATGCAGCCAGGAGAGGCCTTGAGCATACCCAGGGCTTGCAAGAAATGGGAATTTCTGGACTGGTGGTCACCGGTGGCAGCTGAGGATCAGTAAGCCCAGATTTGCCGTTCCCATTGCCCAGCCGGTGCTAGGGCTACAAAACCCAGATCCTGAGACAGTTACTGTGTGAAATGGGAGAGGGTTCTATATGGTTGATTGTACCCTAATTAAAAAGAAATACTACTAGCTTGCCCCCACTCTTTCCATACCAATGCCATGGAGGACAGTGCAAAAGGGATCTACGATCTTGTTTTCTTCATGCTTTCCAGCCACCTCTCATGAGGTCTGCGGACCGGAGGGCAGCCGGAGAGGAGAGGAGGGGCGAGGGGAGGAGGGGGGAGGGGAGAAGAGGAGAGGGGAGAAGAGGTGAGGGGAGAAGAGGAGGGAAGAGCAGAGAAGAGGAGCAGAGCCAACCCCTTGGCTAACAAAGCGCCTTGAGCTTGCACAGCCATGCAGGGCGGGAGCGGGAGCAGGCCTGGCTCCGGGCATTGCCAGGCAGCTACGCAAATAGGCAGGACAGCATTTCGACACCAGGCGTGTCCATTCCCACTGTTCACCCCAGAGCCCTCCAGATTTTTAAAAAAACAACAAACAAACAAACAAACAACAAAACTGCAGTGAAATGGCTGAAACATGTTGTAACCGTCTGTGAAAGTCAGGCTATCATTACATGAGAGAGGGGGAGAAAGCGAGAGAATTTGAGGGGGGGAAAAAAACCAAACCACTGAGAGCCAGAAGTGGGTCAACAGCTAATCGCGGACAGGGCCCGAGAAAGGCAGCACCTCTGACACTTCTTACCTTGTGGCCGAGGGAGGCTTATGCTGCGCCGGCCGAGGAAAGCAGGAGGGCTGCCGTGCCTCGGCGCGCCCAGCCGCTCTGGCGTGCCCGGCTCTCCTTCCCCAGCCAGCCGGCGGGCGGGGGCTGTTTTCCCTTCCTTTTACGACACCCTCCCTGCCTCTCCCAGGTAAGCGGCAGAACTGGCTCTGCAGCAGGAAGTGGAAGAGGGACGGCACGGCACGGCTTGGCTCGGCACGGCTCGGCACGGCACGGCACGGCTCGGCTCGGCACGGCAGGGCACGGCACGGCACGGCTCGGCACGGCACGGCACGGCACGGCACGGCACGGCACGGCACGGCACGGCACGGCACGGCTCGGCTCGGCGGCGGCGTGAGAGCCTCCGTGGGGGAGTGACACTTCGAAGCTTAAAACTCTGGAAGTGCCTGCGTGCGGGTCGGTCCCTCCGTGCAGGCAGCCTGTAAACAGCTGCAGGGGACGCCCGGTGTGATCCCTAAATGGTGCGCCTCGCCGGGAAATGCATCCTTTGCTTTTAGTCCTCGGTCGCTTACCGTCAGTGCCAAATGTTAAACCAACTGTGATTCAGACTACTGAAGACAATCACATGATGTGTGTAAGAACTATGTAAAGAACAAAAAAAAAAAGGATTCCTCGTTTGGGTTTTCTTTTAGGTTGAACTTCTAGACACATCCAAGTTTCTCTCTACGCCCTCAAGGAACAGAAACTTGCTTTTCCTACAGGCTGAAACCCTTACGTATTCGCACAGCTCCTGAAAGCTGAGTAATGCCAGAGCTGATGGCCCAGCATGGTGGGGTTCGAAGAGCCCCAATAAAGCCGCGCTGGCTGCTTCATCAGCACTGTGCTGGGCTCCACCGCAGCAGCCCCGGGTGCACCCACGGGATGCAGCTGCTCGTCCCAGCCTACATTGCTTTCCCGACCCCCCACTCGGTGCGTCTCCCTGCCAAGAAGCTCTTCCTGAGCTTTAGCCTACATTTTCTTAGTTTAACCCTAGGAGGAGTCTGATTTGGCTGCAATTTGCGCATGGCTCTTCATCCTCCAGGCGTCCATGGGCTGTCGCCACACGCTGCCTTAATGCCTGATAGGCCAGCCTGCACACACAGGGACAGCCACAAACCACCCCCGAGCTCCTCGCTGGGGCAGTGCCACCGCTTCTGCCACTGCTTCTCCTTCCTGCGCCCTTCCCATGCCCTCCCCCTGGCCTGGCACCGGGGGCTGAGGAGGGAGCTGCCCGCCGGCATTCCTGCCCTGGGACAGCCCCTCTCTGGGTGCCTGCTGCTCCGCCAGCCCCTCTTTAGGGTGGTGAGGTGAAGCTGTGTCCCAGGCACTTATTTACCCTTGTCAGGGAATGACTGCCCGTGTTTCCGGAGGGAAAATTCGAGTGGCTGGAAGCAGTGTGTGCCCCCAAGCCAAGCACTAAACACAACCATATTGGCAGCAGTGCAGTGAGGCCCCACAGCCTGAGCTCACATTCCTCCCAGAGAAACCCCAGGTCAGCGTGGCCCTCCCAGCTGGTGGTCCTGACCTCCTCCTTCCCTCCCTTCTCCCTCCTCCACCCAGGCACAGGCCAACGGGACACCAAGCCTCCGTTTTGGGGCACCCCAAAGTTGCCCTTCACTTCCCCAAGACTGCCTGGGCAGCCCTCACTCTGCCAGTGTGTCCCAGCCAGACCCAGACATGATGGGCGGGCGGTGCTTGAGGCGAGCAGCTGCATTCATAGCTGTTTGAGTCAGCTGAAGGTTTGATCCCTCTGGTTCAGACTCGAGTGGCGTCTCTGCTGCACAGCTGTTTTGCACCACGAGCACCCTGACAGCCAGCATTTCCAGCGGGGCTGCCTGAGCCCCGTGCTGCCCCACAGCCGGCGCTGGGAGTTGCCCCCCTCACCGCCTGCCCACCGGCCTCCCGCCCGGGACCGGCCGCAGCCCCGCTGCAGCCCGTGCACCGCAGTAGGCAGGGGCGGCGACGGGCCCAAGGCCATGCAGGAGCCAAAATCAGGGCCTTGGTGAGCGCAGACAGGATGGGAGCAGGAAGGGAGAGCTGCTCTGAGGAGCGCCGGGCCTTCCCGGGGCTTACCTGAAGGACTTGGTGTTTGCAGTGCGTTGACCGGCTCCCCAGGGAGGGTGGGCAGCCACGGCTGGCCTTGGGGACTTGGTGGGCAGAGTCTCCCACGGGGACATTCTATCCGTACCTGCATTTGTGGGGTTTGTTGGTAAATGGTTCTGCTGTGCAGCCATCAAACACCTTTCCCTCCACGCAGTGGAGTGACCTTCCTAACTGACAACAGTCATGGACAGTTGTCTTCTGTTCTCCACGGGTTATATCCTGGACACGGGGCTGCAACACCTAGCAAACAACAGAGGCCACGTGCCTCCCCTGTGGACAGCTGCCAGTTGGCCAGAGGAAGGAGGCTGTGGCTGTGACCCACACCAGACTGTCCCAGCAGAGTCTGGCCATGGTGCCTGCCTAGTGGGGTGCCTGGAGGCCGGCACGCATTTCAAGCATCTGGGACATGGCTGGACAGAGAAGTCACAAAGCCTTAGGCTGTTCATTTTCAGACAGAATCACACACACAGTCACAGAACAGCTGACGCTGGAAGGGACCTCCGGAGGCCAGCTAGTTCAACCCCCCTGCTCAAGCAGGGCCACCTAGAGACAGTTGCCCAGGACCATGTCCAGTTGGGTTTTGAATATCTCTGAGGATGGAGACACCACAACTCACTGGGCAACCTGTGCCAGGGCTCGGTCACCCTCACAGTCAAAAGTGTTTCCTGATGTTCAGAGGGAACCTCCTGTGTTTCAGTTTGCGCCCACTGCCTCTGGTCCTGCCACCGAAAATAGCCTGGCTCCATCCGCTTTGCACCTTCCCTTCAAATATTTATATACATTGATGCAATACCTCCCGAGCCTTGTCTCTCCAGGCTGAACAGTCCCAGCTCTCTCGGCCTTTCCTCACTCGTCAGGTGCTCCAGTAGCTTCATCATCTTTGTGGTCCTTCGCTGGGCTCTCTCCAGTAGCTCCATATATATTTTACTTGGCTACCTAGAAACACCACTGGGTATTCATGCTAGCTCCCTCAGCATTCAGTCTCCTGGGGTTATTTCCATCCTGGCCATTCATATCTATCTTCATTTGAAGTGGTATTTGTGGCCCAAAGAAAGGAGCACAGAGCAGCCTGGCTCTTAAGGACGTGATGCCTGGGGAATACGCTGTGAGATCTGGCCCCTGGGTGAGCACTTCCAGGTCCAGAAATCACTCCTACAGACCTCATGGTGTCTGCAGCCACAGCCAAAGGATCAGTCTGTTTCCTTTTTAACTTGCTAAGACCCAGAGACCAGCAGGTTCTTGCAGCAGTTCCTTTCACTTGAGTTTTACTTAGCAGCCTGAGAAAGAGAAAAAAACCAGCGCTGTCTGCTGAGTGGGGTTCAAAGCAAAGATGAGGTGCAGCCCAGACCTAAGTACCCTCCCACAAATCTGTAGAAACTGTTATCAATTAACTCGTTTTTGGAGTAGGAGACTTAGAGAACAGATATCCAAGTTTATTTCAGTATTTCAAAAGCCTCCCCCATCCCCAAAACTGAGGCCATCTTAATTGCTTTCTGAAGGCCTGGTTTATATTTCTGAAGTCTTCCTACTGGCTTCACTGAAAGCTGGCTAAACTCTGAGCTCTTTAAAGTTAGTATCTCATCTGTACGTTATTTACAAGCAGAATGTGATGCATCATATTGGGCCCATCATAGAAAGTACAGATTAATATTCAAGTGCGGGATGAGTGTTTTCCTTGGCAAGGCAACTAACATGGAGCTTTTTTATAAAAAATGGTGCCTAGTCCTTCAGGAATTGTAATATTTCTTTTTTGATTAGGAAGATAATATCAATATCATGTGCTGCTTCCTGTATTTCCTACCGCATCTATATATTCAGAGAACTAAATCATAAATGTTTTTGCTTCCAAATGATTAACTGTTCAAATAAAGCACTGTCACATTGCTCCACTTCAACATTGGTGCTGTGAATTAACCTGGAGACATTTCAATGAGCATTTAATCCCATCTGCCCTAGCGTAATGTGCACAGCACTCGCTCCGGTTCTGTGCATTCAGCTTGCCCTCGCTGCTTTTGCACTGCAAGAGAAACTGGGGCTTTCTTCCGTGTCTTGCTGTTTAGATTGCTAGGCACATGTCTACAAAAATATTTTCCACTTTTTTTTTTTCAAGGCTCTTGCTTTGGCATTTTTCGGTCACACCCTGGAGAGACACCTGAAATGAAAGAAAACAGTACCTGGATGTTAGCTTGTGCAATCCTTCTAATTAGAGCCTTGCATAATGACAAAAACCCTCTTGCCATTTGTTAAGATTTTCCCCACAGCATTATGCATCCTCTTAATTAAGAGCAGAAGCTAAGTAATACCTATTTTATTCCCTCTTGCTTCCAATTAGTCATCCATTGATCATTACCCACTCAACATTTGACAATTAACAGAGCCCACACTCTCTGCAGGACTGGGATGTGTAGTCCTTCAGAAATGACACGTCTAGAATAATGTGAGGGGAGCTGCGTGGGCAACTAATGGGGCAAGAGGTAGGGGGAAGGGGAGGAGAAGGCCACCCAAGTGGAACAAAAGACGTGTAACATATGCAAATGTTCAGTATGCAGTATGTGTTTTATATGCTGGATGTATGTGAGGTCATATACAAAGCTCAGCTGGCGGTGACACTGCTTTTGGGAGGCATGAGAATTTGAGGGAACACTTGAGCTCTGATATGATCAAACGTACCTAGTCCTCTGTCTTTAAGATGCAAAGCGGTTCCTGATTTGGCTCTTTGCCTCTGCTTTTTTGGGAGAGCAGGATTTAGCACCCGCTTCTCCATTACCGCTGGGACTGAGAGCTGTATCAAAACATCCCCCACCCCCAAATCACCCCAAGACCCAGCTGCAGCTGCGTGCAGTCATGCCCTAGCTGCCGCCGATGGCCAGGAGTGTGGTGGCCCAGGGAGCCAAAGGGGCCTCCCAGGGAAGCCACTGGCCCCTTCTGCATCGCTGCTTGCCTCCAGGAGCCTGGCCTGGTGGCAGGGACAGCCCTGGCCCTGTGTGGTGCCAGGAAGGCTATGCTGGGACCACTGCACCCTTTTCCCAACACCAGGGACTCTCTTCGTATGAGCAGCATCTTCCAACTGGGAAAATCCAGCAGCGTAGCAGGACTGGGAGGCAGTCCAGAGCCTGAACTGTAGCAGTGAATAAAGTGTTGGTGATGCCAGGGCTTCTGGGCAGACCTCCAGCATGAGGGTGAGCCTCAGGGTCGGTAAGTAAGGCTACAACACAGCCAGAAAGCTTCCCTGCATCCTTCTTTCTTTTTCCAGATGAAAATCCATCCATTACAGGGTTCAGGGATTTTGTGTGAAGCTGTGACAATAAGTAGCTGAATAAACTTCACAAGACTGGGTGTGGGGGCTTGGCAACAAATGCAGATGCGCAAAAAAGCAAACTGGATCCCTCGGCAAGCTCTAGCCCGGCTGTAGGGGAAGGAGGATAATCTCATTTCTTTGCTCTTTGCCCTTTTAGCTATTCACAGAGCTTAATGCCAAGTTATTCCCAACAATGAGCCGAACAATCAAACTTCCATCTGGCCTGGTCCCACAGATGCAACATTTGCCCTCCAGTCACAGGCACACCAGTCCTGTGAATTTTTCCCCCTTCTTGAGCATATCCTATTTAGCTATATACTACCCTGCAACAGAGGAGCTATTTACACTTGGTAACAGAAACCACGATTCATGCTCACCAGCCTGCTCTGATCTGATCACCTAAATCCCTGGGCACAATGAGACACAGGCGCCGCAAGCACAGCTGCTGCTGCAACCTTTGGACCTCCCTCTGCCCAACACGATGCACAACCTACCAGCTAATGACCTGTTTTTCCTGGGAGGGCACTCCTTTTGGCCCTCCTGCACACTCACACCGCAGGCCCCAAACTGCAGCCATGCCCTTGGGGAAATGTTTTCTCTCCTCGACTTTGAAATCAGCTGCAGGTTGCCCTTTGCAGTAGCCAGAGACCCACAGCATTATCAGGCTGCAGCAGCAGCAGCACTTGCTGCTACCACCCCTGTCCTGGCCCAGGAATAGGAGTTATAACTGATCATGTAGTGGGAGCTGGGGAGGGGGGGAGAAAACAGAAAAGAGAAGCTCTTTTGTTGTCAACACCGTTCTGTCCTCTAATCTGCTCATGTCCCGGTACATTTTTGTTAAACATTCAGCTGCAGGGGAGGAATACCAGGGGATGGATTGATGCTTGTGTAGGTATCGATGTTTTTGTGTGCAAATTGCATCGTGAGATATAGAGGTGTATATACATACACATAAGAACACTGGCTGTATTACAGGTCAACAGAAAATATCTCACAGACTTAAGTGAAGCTAGTATTTCCCCTCTAACATTCAAAATGAACCTCAGCAACCTGATTTTAGCTGTGAGAAGTTCTGACAAATTCAGAAGCACTAGAGGGAGAGACTAACACCCTATGCCAGTGGCATCCTGGCAAGGGGCCTTTTTCCCTTCTCTGCTGAAAGGACGTGGGTTCTGGTTTGGTCTGTGCAGGAAAATCTGGAACTGAAGTGCCCCCTTCTTCAGTTAAGATGGCAGGGAATGCTGCCCCAATTGACAGAAGCCCCTTCAGTGATAAAATTTCCCTGTGTGTGAGTCACAGGAAATTACAATCACTGTTTACCGAGATTGCAGAACGCAATGAGATTTCTGAACTACAAACAGACTTCAATTATTCTTGAGAGACAGACAGACCCTTAAACGGACACAACTGGAGAAAATAAATATCCTTTTGTCTGCACTGCTGGTGGTAATTTCCCATTAGACAGGAAAAGACTTCTTTGATGAATGAATATTGTCTACACATTAGAAGAGGAGCTACTGTATATCTCCTAATAGCTTTTGCATGCTTGGGCTCAGCCTCATGTGAGGCCCTTAAACCCCTTGGGTACAATGTGGTAGCATTCATTAGTGTACTGCATTTTTTATTGCAGCCTTTGAGAAAAGGATGGTGCATATTAAAATCAATTTGAGCAACTTCCCACTCACCTTGAAGTTATGTGGCAAGGTCAAATACATTTAGCAATCTGCCTTCTCAGTGTGCAGGTAGTCCGTTCCAGTCCAGAGGCTTCAGAGGAAACACTTGCACTGGAGACAGATTTTCCATTTGTGATCATTCTTGAAATTTTAGCAGTTAATCACTTTTCTGTTTTATATTTACTTTGCTTTTGGCAATTAAATCAAAACCAGAGTGGCATATAGAACTAAGTCAAACACTGTCTGCAGAAGCCAAAGAATATCATGCTAGCGCCTTTGACAAATGTTTTTTTCCAAAGGCCCACCAAGTCTCACACCATTTCTTTCCCACAGAAATACGGTAACAGGCATTAATCGTACTAACCCTCCCTTTCATGGCAGCATTGCATTTTCACCCATCCATCATTCTTCCAGGGACTGGTATTGGATTAAGCTTGGCCTAGAGGTGCCTGGGTCACCCCACAGAGTCCTTTCAGCTGCTGGTAGGTCACCTTTACTGGAACTTCACTGCCACACCATGGATTGGTTGGGAGCCGGGTGAGCTGATGGGGGAAATGCTTGGCCAATTGGTTTTATCTGGATGGGATTTATTTAGCCTTACATTAAAAAAAGTTACTGGAGGGCACAGGGGATTCTTAATCTCAGAATTCTCCTGTTACAGTCACCACACGGCTATTTGTGGTGTATACACAGTGCTTAAGAAAACGTTTTTATTAATTTATAGCAAAAATGCTAACAACCTTGTTTAAATTTTTGCTAACATTTTTATTTCAGAGATTAAAAAACCCAAACAACAAAACTCCCAACATTAAGAAAAAGAAGCAGAAATGCTACCGATGAGAAATGGTGTGGATTTGCCACTCAACAGCAGCACCAGTCTGCACACAAGCCAGCTGCAGGCAGAGATGCGGCAGAGACCAACATGGTACTCATAGACTGAATGCAATACAAGAAACAGCAAACCCAAGTATCAGAAATAAAGGCCATAAAACCCCAACAACGCCCCTTCTGAGTCTTACTTCCAACGAGAAACATAGGCAAAACTAATGTTTTAGGCTCGTCCCGCCTTACAGATGGAAACTGCACTTAAGTTTGTGGCATAGCAGAGGCTGCTAAGGAACCTGGCAGAATGGCCATGCTTTACCACCGAGCACTGGGCTGAGTACGTGACATTTTGGCTTTGGCAGCCTGCTAAGTTGCTATGGAGTCCTCAGTTCAGTGGATGACATTTTAAGGCAGGGGGGTAGCTGTGGGAGAAAAGAGGACCACGACTTGCTTTGCGAGTACTAAGAGGAAGCTAAAAGTCCAACGGGAATTATGGCCTCTTCAGTACTCCACAGCTACAGGTACAGCAACATTGAATATACCATGTACATAACATTACTTATAGACTCTACATGTAAAACGTTAACCAATTTATCATGGAAATCTGGTAACAAGCAACACTGCCATATAAATTCACACTTCAAGAAAGGCTAAGTGTGGAAGCCTCCTTTGCAAGAGGATTTTCAGTCAATGTCTTGTATAGAAAACATTAAAACAATGATGACAGTTTGTTCTCTGAGCCTCAATTCATTATTGGGTTAGTTTTCAGGAACAGAAAAAGGTTCTCTTTAGAAAATGTGTGAGTATTCAGAATATGAATTCACAATCTAAGATAATTTTTTAAAAAGTTTCAACTGTCAGGAAGTCTTACTTGGCTGCAATATTTTAAAGCAATAACAGCAATACAAGGCATAGAAAAACTTTTCCTGCAACACTTGTAAATGTAAAAGTATTCACGATAAATGCAACAGAACTATTAAAGAATAAACTGCTTGTAGAACAGAGAAATGACAGACTACCTATGCATTCAATCATCTTCCTTACAGTTGAACTCCAGCTGTTAAAAAAACATATTGACTTCATAATTTGGAAAATGATGTCCCATAGGTGACTGGTCTGCATACTCCTATGAAATAAGATGCCCCAAATGGCACAATATCCCTCCTTGAAAAGTTTTTATCTCATCTCCACCATTATCTCCACAGTTTAAACAAAAGAACAACTATCCGAATGTAAAATGCTCTTTTTTTTAATTACTAAATTAAGAAAGTTAAACAGTTTTAAAATGTAAACTTGCAAATAAACCATAACAAAATGTAATTAAGACTTTAAAATTTGCAACTCAGTATTAAAAACTCAATAGAAATAGAAAGGAATTTTTTTTTTTTTTTTGGTTAAACGTAAGTAATTCAAGGCTGGTACAGACAACTGAAAAGGTAATACTTTGTTCTGTGCATCCCCCATGAAATGTAAAGAAGTGCATAGTCATTCCACTGGAGAACTTGCAGACATAGAGAAAGTAATTTCATTAGCAGTACAGGACATTTAACACACTTATTTTACAATGGAAAAATGTTACACATAGAACAGAAAAATCCTAGTTGCATGACCAACAATTTAGCAGGTGGACGTGGCTAAAATGCTATGATTTTAAGACCATCTGAATGTGGTTACACTGCTTAATAAATCTTTTTGAAACATTTCAGTATACATGTTTTGATACAAGAAGTCCTTGCAGTTTCAATTTTCCAGTTCAAACAATGATGGTGTAGTTTTCTTGCTTTAAATATGTTCGTTTTAATTTCAAGAACAAATCATCACACACTTGTCAAACATTGGAAACATTACTGTAAATACAGCACATGATTCCTGAAAGAGCAAAGTTACAACCATCTACAGGTACATAATCATAAACAAAAAGTGCAATCCAATTTAAAAAAATCATGCTTGGCAAAAGCCAAAAATTAGATCACTGGCTTTCAGAATCCCACCAGTGTTTTCATGTCTGCAGTAAAATTATCGCTTTCTGGGTACTGCTGCAGCAGGATTCATTCAGTTCCAAATGAGTTTCCTCTGCAATAGCACCCATATACTGTATGTACAGGTATGTATATATATTATATATATTTTACATATAAAAAAGCAAAAAACCAAACACCTGTCCTGATTTTTTATTTATTTATTTGTTAAAACATGGAAAAAAATGTTTTAGACAAAGAGGCCACTTCTGGAAAATAATACTTTTAGTTGAATCAGGAGAAGACTAGTTAAAATCACATAGGTTTTGCGTTTTAAAAAAAGGAAAGCACTAGGATCAGTTATTGGCACTGAGTTACTATTTACAATGAACAGAGGTTTTGCAGTTTACATAACATCAATACAATGCAGTTTTGGAGTCTTTGATTAAGAAAAAAACAAGTGTTTTTCTCCTTTTCATCCAGGACATTCAGATTATTAGGACAAGTGGTCATAGGCAAGGGCTATGGAAGTTCCCAGCTTCAGCCCCTCCTGTGCACGGCAGTGCTGGAAGTGCTGCACTCTGGAGAAGCCGTTCATGGAGTTGGAAGCTGAAGGGCAGGTGGGGCAGGGCTGAGAAACACCTGGCAATTCATGACAGTGTCTGGAGACCAGAGATTTACAGGTTGTCACCAGGCTGGTACTGGGGTTCTGTTGCAGTGAAGTAGTCTTCAAGGAAACCCTGCAAATATTCGAAGGTTGGACGCTCCTCTGGGTCTTTTTTCCAGCAGTGGATCATAAGCTCGTGCAAGGAGATGGGACAGTCCTGAGGACATGGCATCCGATAACCACGTTCTACTTGCTCCAAGACTTCACGGTTATTCATGCCTGTAAAGGGCATACAAATCCACATTGTTAAATTACAGGGAAATTAATCTGAGTATAACTATGTCTACCATACCTATGGTTTTCTCAATCATACCAATTTCTTTTGGTTCAGACAAGCAAAACAAACCCACCCCAACGTCCTGTTTCATCTCTTCACCTACTGCAAGGTAACCTGGATTATTTTCTTTCTCAGTAGAGAATTTTAGGATCCAGTGATGAGTGAAGTGCTGCTCCCATGGTTACCCTCTTGGCTTATTCACAACGGGCAGGATTTGGCACTTTCCCTCTCCAACAACAGCAGCCGTGAAATACATTATGTGAAGTGGTTAAGGAAAAGGAATGCATTACAACAAATACTATTCAAAATTCAAGAAATCAGGATGAATTTTTGAAACCCGCACACTGAGTGTGGGCCTTTCTTGAAGTGTTCCGTGAGGTCATGCTGCTACTTTGGGCTACCAGTGATGTCTAGCAGCATTACCTTCAGCGTCAGTTCAGAAGCTTACTGCTGCTGCTGATCTCCACTCCCTTGATCTGTGCTGGTTAGTATTGTTTCTACCACATTCCACTGTTCCACCCCAACCCAGAAGAGAACAAAGTTGCTCAGAAGACAAGTCAGATGTCAAGCAAAACAGCTCCACCGCAGAACCATAACTCTCACTCCAAAAAAGGCAGAAAGTTATATTACCATCATGCTTGTCTCTAAGAGGCAAGCCAGGCTCTTTGCTACCTTGGCTTTTCTATGCAAACCCTTAAACCCTTGATTCCTCTGCTGAAGTGCCTGTCACCATACTTCAATCGCAGTCTTAAAACTTTTGTTTAAATATCTCTTTAAGTAATTCCTTCGGCTTTTTAACAGTACCAAAGGTAAGAGGCACCGCAGGCATGCAGAAGTATTTCAGAGAAAGAGTGCACACTGCCTGCAAGCTTTGTGGCTTTCCAGTTGGCAAGCCCTGCCCAGTCCTCTGCTGAAAAATACCTGCAGGCTTCACTCCGCTGACTTAGTGGGTCCTGCAAAGCAGCTCTGCAGGAAATCTAGTTAAGAAACACTTAAGTTCCTCCATGACCAAACCTAGAAACCAGGCCCTTGATGTTGCTCTTTCTGTTACGTTATCCTCTCCCTGGCTTCCATGACACCATCCTTCCCTGCGTCTCCTCTGCTCTGTTCTTTCACGGTGTCCTCTTGGAGAATTTTCTTGTTCTACCGTCAGGACCCAGGGGATCATCTCTACGTTGTATTTTTGGTAAACTGATTTGTGAGAAATAATTCAACCACCTTCTTCAATACAGACTCATTTTTCTACTCTACACCTTGACTAGTGGGAATAATTCCTTACACTGCAGAGCATTTAGGCTGGTAACTTAGCTGTATCCTTGGATTTGGTCTTTACTCTGTGTCCTCATGCCTTGGCTGTGTTTAATTCTTAAAAATGTTTTGAAAAAAGCATCTGCAAAATACAGCCTTTCCTGACCATCCACATCTAGATTCTCATGTTAGGATTACAAAACGCCTTTTCTTCTTATCTTGACAGGGTAATTTCCTCCTGCTGATATCCATTTGCAGTGTCTCCACGAGGATAATTTTCCTAGCCTGCTACTGTAACTACCCCTTGCATGGTCTTGCCACTTGCTCCTTGTTGCTTAGTAGGTAAAATACCAGCTCTTGTCTTCACTTTCAAAGCCTCCCACAGGCTGCCCCACTAGCATTTGGCCATGTCCTGGTCAATTCACAGTTCTGGTTAGCTTACTGCAGCACCTTCAATTTTCAAATAAGCTCATCTTACGCTGTTTCTTATGCTGCCTGTTGCACATGGAGGAACCTCCCTAGAAAACTGCCTCATCCTCCTACAAACTTCTCCTCACTGTTCCCTTTAGAATCATTGAATCATTTAGGTTGGAAAAGACCTTTAAGATCATCAAGTCCAACCACTAACCCAGGACTGCCAAGTCCACCACTAAACCATGTCCCTAAGCACTGCATCTACGCATTTTTGAAACACTTCCAGGAATGGTGATGCCACTACTTCCCCAGGCAGCCTGTTCCAATGCCTGACAACCCTTTTTTGTGAAGACATTTTTCCCAATATCCAATCTAAACCTTCCCTGGTGCAACTTGAGACTGTTTTGTCTTGTCCTATTGCCTGTTATCTGGGAGAAGAGACCTACCCCCACCTGCCTCCAACCTCCTTTTGTTGCAGAGAGCAGTAAGATCCTCCCGAGCCTCCTCTGCTCCTGGCTAAACAACCCCAGTTCCCTCAGCCAGCGGGCTCCTCATAAGACTTGTCCAAAAATAAATTTAGATTACCGATTTATAGTATTCCCTAACCTGCAGACCAACACTTTAACACTGGCTGCTTGTGCTTGATTTATCACCTGCATCCACCCACTTGTATTTTTGGCATTAGATGTTTACGAGTAGGAGCAAACACTCTGCATGGCACCTGAAGTGGTCTGTGGTTAGGACTCCACAGAATGATGAAAACAGAGCAATAACGGTCTTCTGCAGACATCAGATTCTGCAAAGAATTAAGGTTCTCTTGTATTACCGACTCCAAATTGATGTTGTTAGGTCACACAGGCTCACAACAAACCATAAAATCTTGCCACACACTGAACAAATGTTTGGGTGTTCTGCATTACCCAACAAGAACATTTTCAAACACACTTTACTTTTTTACTAAATTACAAAGCAATGGTAGTAGTCTGCTAGTCATCACCAAGCCAGTGGCAGCACCAACCTTCCAGCCTTGCTGTTTTCAAGATGCTACAAGAAAAAAATGTGCATTTTGCTCACATTGTGTTTTCAATACTAGTTTTTTAGATTTGTGTTTTGAACAAAAATCGATACCCTTTTTTCATATCCTTGTCTTTGAATCAGCTGAATTACCTCACGTTTTGGGATAAGAACTTTTGCTGTGCTTTGCTTCCCTTACATATTAAAGACTATGAAAATAAGTGTTACCAGTAACTCCCATATACAAATTGCATACTTTGTTTTTATTTTGGCAGTACCCCTTTAAGTACAACATGGGTAGAAGCAACAGCAGCAGAAAAGCTCCTTCCCAGCTGATTTGTTATTCCAAGATATCAAATGTTTGGTATTTTTATCCAGTGCATTACTCAGTACTGCAAAGCACAGTCTGAAACTTGATAATGAACTTTATGCTGGAAGAAAAACCCTGAGGAGAGAGGGGGGGAAGGAAAAAACAGAAACAGCTCTTCACTTCCCTTTTTCAAAAAAAAGTAGAAAAAAGAACATTGCTGTCTGAAATCATAGTCATTTTTTGCCCCTGGAAAGTCAGTCAAGCCAGGTTTTCTCATCATGATATAATCCAGGAAAATGCCCTTCTTCTCCTTTCTCTTTTCCCCTCCCTCCCAGTAAAACCTTGATATGAAACTAAACCAAGTAATCCTCATGTTCCTTACTGGAATTCATACATCCATCAAGGGCTGCAGCACCTAGGATTTGCCAAAGAAATTCTGTTGGTTTTGATGTGTGCTGCTAATTTAAAAAAGGAGTTTCAAAGACTTCTTTTTTTTTCCAAATTGATCTGATTTTTAGTCAGACATAAAAATAGCAGTCTTTCAGGCATACTTTTACCTCTTTAAAGGTCTATTTATGCTTACAAACCTATTATCTAGATTTGCTTAACTTATCGTACAAGTTTTAGTGTTTCTCTTTTGATCGCAGGAGCCTGTTGCATCTGCACTTCTAACACCACAGAAAGAATATCTGAGCAGTCTGTACAACTCCTCTCTCCTAATGAATACCTGAGAGTTTCAGCTCTTTTAGTAAATAATAAATGAAATTCTGCTTGCAGTACACTTCTAGACCCCTTAAAAGTTTATCCTAAAATCCTTAAATCTGTGGCATAAAATACTCAGCGATATTCTGCTGTGAACTACAGCTATTTCATCTGCTTGAAAAATCAGTTTATGTTTATGATGTTTCTAGAGTTACCATTTGGACCAAGAAGGAAACATCCAATTTCCAAAAGATGGCTTTTCCATTAACCTTTTATTCCCTGAGAAGACCAAAAATGAAATAACCTCCCACCACAGAGCTTTATTAGTGAAACCTCCAATAACCTTAGGATGCCACAGGATATGGCCACTTTAATGCTCAATACAATAAAAATCTACTGCCCATATGGACTGGGGACAGAAACGCAATGCTTCTTGACTTTTCCTAGAAAAGCTGCAGTAGTAAGAGTTACTGTGACATAAAAGAGGATGTAAAGTTTCCAGTTGTGGCTAAAGAAAACACTGGAAAGTACTTTGAAGTGCTCTGAGGAGACTGGTTAGATGGAGCATAGCAGATGTGCAAATAGCACAGATCTGGGCAATGCTGCTCTTCTGGAACTGTAACTAAGTACCATCCTCACATGCCAAGCTAATAAGCTATATAGATTACTGTGGGCAATGTGAAGTCCAGTGAGGACAGTGATGGTTTTATGACACTTTATTCTTGCTTTCTTCTGTTGAACTGAGAATTATGCTCCGTCAAGACCCACTGCATGCTTTCCGATGAATGATCAAACTAATACACAAATGTTTAAAGTAGGACTCTTAAAACAACAGCTCAGCTGCTGTCTATCTCTAGAAATGCTGGATTTCAGATTCTCCAAGAACCCAGAGCTGTGCTTCTGCTCATGTTCAAAGGTTCCTCAGGACTGGACATATCGGCCCTTCTCTAGGACAGTTGAGAAAGTAAAACTGTGTAGTCGTCCAGAGGGGCTAGATCGCATTGGCACTCAGAGCATGCTTTCAAAAGAGAGAGGTAAAACACAGGCAGGTTGATTTCTGGGTTTTGTTCAGTTTGATCTAGAAGCAGAATTCCTAACTTCCATGGGCAGCCACAAAGGAAAGCCAGATGTGAGATCTGTGCCAGAGGGATGGGATATGGGACTTAGACAGGGGGATTATTCCACATGCAGGCACGTTAGCGCACTGAAGGGAACAGGAAAGCTGCTCTGAGAGGAAGACAACCCTTTTGAAGCATAATGCTGTCCTTACTGAGTACAATATGAATCCAGTTATTTCTATGCAAAAGTAGCAGCAAGTTTTAAAAATCTGGAAGTCATGCCACTTAATTTAGAAATTATGACCCGAAACCCCCGCCAAACTCCCCATCCTCAAAACACCACAAAGCTAGGCTATCAATATCTGTTGGGTTTTTTTGTTTGTTTGTTTGTTCGTTTTAAATAAGTTATTATTTGCTTAGTGTAAGAGATGAAACTTTAAGCTACAGCATTTGTGAGCAGAACTTTCCTGCTTACAAAGAAATCCACCTGAGCTTACCTGTGCTGTGTGCTGAGTCCCCATCTCTCTCAGCTCCTTATCTGCCATCCATGATGATGGTACAGACACATATGCCGGCTCACTGACACGTACCCAACCCCCGGCTTGGGCAGCCTGCCATGCGCTCTCCGGCACTTTGTGGTCCAGCTTCCCCCAGTGATGAGGAGGCTGAGCGCAGCTCCCCAGGGACTGCAGAGCTGCTTGGAGCCCACACTCAAAGACCTGCCTGGCCAGAGGCAGCAATGTGGATAGCATCATGGTGGCTGACACGCTACACATAAAATG
Source organism: Falco cherrug (assembly GCF_023634085.1). NCBI lineage: Eukaryota > Metazoa > Chordata > Aves > Falconiformes > Falconidae > Falco > Falco cherrug. The sequence goes on along the minus strand of NC_073702.1, from coordinate 64,672,992 downwards.
TAAGTGGTCTTGATGTGACAAGTGCAGCAGAAGCAGAAGAGGCAAGTTCAGAGGTGCTCATTTAGTGCAGCTGAGGTTTTTGCTTATCCAAAAGACAACATGTTAAAACCCCCAAATTCTCTGACTACTGCTAGAGATATACAGCCTACTCTTAAACTCCATCCAAAAACCCCAAACTAAGATCCAAGGGGAATTTGTGAAAGGGGAAAGAAACAGACACTGAAAAAAGTCAGCTAAGCAGACTATTTTTTAAACTTGGCTCCTCTTCTGCCCATATCTAGTTGTTTATTTCCCCACTATAATAACTGAAACAGAATCTCAATGCGCAGAAAGACTGAAAAAGTTGCTTGTTTCAGTCTGCTGCCTTGTGAGAAGAATAGGGAAGCATGAGGAAAGGCTAGGAAACGTACTAATAAATTAGTTATCATAGCGGTCCATTTCATCTATTGATGAGAAACAGGCTGAAGGATGAAGATAAGGACACCTATCAAAATGTCGGCCTTGCTTGTGGGAGCTCTAGGGTCTGGGGCAAGATTTGATTATGAACTCAGATTTGAGTCTGATCTTCATCTCTGCCAGAAAAACCTTTACTGCTCATATGTCTGCCACTGCTCCAGTCTGTCTTCCAAAATGGGGCACCAGGACAGGAACTGGTTGAAATCTGGAGGACAACGAACGTCAAGTCCTGTTCCACTCAGTCTGTTCCCCTCTTACATACCGCCTACCTTCTCCTACTGTCCTCGCTGTGCTTTTCCCTCCTTCTACACAAGCTTAAAACAATGCCCGCTTCTCCAAGGCATGAGGTACAGTGCCCTGCGGGCATAGTTACCACCACAGGACTGGGGTGTGTGCTATAAATAACCTCTCCATGCACTAAGACCTTGTCACACAAGAGAGCAGTCCTTTTGTCTGAGGGCCTCTCCCGGCTCCCCGGGCGTGCTTCACGTGCTTCACGCTGTAAGCAGGAACATCAGGACAACGTGCCCACAACTATTTCAGAAACTGGGTATTACAGCAGAGTGACAGCTCCATGACCCCTTTTGTTTCAAGGCTGACCCTTTCCAGAGCTTGAAAATGCACGTCTTGGTTGCCAGTGCCTACAAACCGCATTCTCTCACCTATAGGTTGTCTACTTGGGTGAAGAGGCTGAGTCTTGCCTCTCAGGGAGGTTGAACTCCCATCTTTTCCTCCTCAAGTAAGCCGTGCCGCCATGGCAGGAAAAGCCCTGTGGGTGCATCTGAACCCTATTTCCTGCTCCAGAGAGACATGAATTCATGAAGCTTTATCCTTCAAGGAGGTCCTTCCCCTCTGCAGTATGAAGCAGGAGATGGACGATCCTTTCTATGTCAGGGGAAAATAAAGTATTTCCTGAGGAGGTCAGGAGGTTGTTGTCACCTTGGGAAGTCTGAGCCCTCTATTCAAGCTCCATGCAAAGACAGACCCTTCTGAGAAGGCTGCGGTTCCCCTCCACCACCTCAGCCTATAAAAGCCTTCCCAGTTATGGTCTGGGGAATGAGACCGAATTGAAACTTCTACAGACTTCGGAATTTCAAATTTAAAATAGAGGCTGCCCTTAGGTAAAACTGTTGGAGAGGAGAATGATGGTGACCATGAGAATGGTTAAGGCCTCCTGGCTGAGCAGGGCAGGAGTCCCAGAGGGGAGAAAGGGCCCTGGCGTGGAGCTCGGGCAGTGCATAACTGAGGCAGTACATGACCATCGGGAACATTATTCTGTCATGTGTAACACACAAAAAATTGCTTCCAGATACTTGATATCTTCCGAATGTGGATGAAGGAGAGTGAGCCGGAAGGACTTTCAGTGTATGAGGGCTTTATGTAGTGAGGGATGAGGGGGGAGGATGGTGCTGAGAGGAGAGACGCCGCTAGTGGTCTTTGATGTGCTCAAACTGCCATGTAATAAAACTGTCCACATTTTCAGGACACAGACCATGCCTGAGATTTCTGTCATGGATGCTACAAGAAATTATATATTGCAAGCACTTAAAACACACATCCAGTGGCCTCCTTCTCCTTCAGGGAGGGAAAGGAACACTTGGGAAGAGCCGACATCCCCTGCTGCCATGGCCAACACTGTGTCTAGTTACAAACTTGTGAGTTAACAGTGGGCTTAGACAGTCACTTTTGCCTGAAGTAGTATTTTTCCTGTGTTTGTGTATGTGTCTGTGCTCATGCCTGTGATCAGAGAGAACGCTTAGTCACTAACCATCTCTGCCCCACCAATGTGGAGCTCAGGGAAAAAAATTCACCTTAACTCTGCCCTGGCTGGCGAGAGCCCCTGTGCACCCATTCTGCTGGTAGTGACTATGAATTTCCTTTTCCAGCAGCTCAGCGAGGAGCATTTTCCACCCTCTGGGAGCATCAGCACATCAGCTAAGTCTTACACACGCTTTTTCTTCAACCTTTGTGAACCGTGTTGTGTCTGCATTTAACCCTCAATAAACCTGCAGAAATTATGGTTCTCCCACGCCACTGCCAGTAATCCTCATGGCCCGAAGGCCTTTGTGCTGGCTACTGACACAGCCACTCCGAGTGGTGGCAACACCCGCTTTTCTTTACTCGTAAGGGGAAGTGCTGGGTGGAGGGACTCATCCATTCCACAGCAACATGTCATCCAGTTGTCACAGTCACAGCTTTGCTAAGCTGCTTCCTGTGAATCACGCCAAATTTCACTGCCGATCATGAGAAGCCTTCCAGTTCCCGTATTCTTGTCCCAAACACTAGCTGCTGGCTGCTAGGTGCTAGCAAAGTTGCAATTCCTGGTAAAACCCTGGGAGTTTAGTTTTGCTGAGTTCAGCCTTCTGAAGTGGTGTGAGATACCACGGGATAAACTGAACTCCACCTTGATGCTTCTCCTGAGCTATTTGATGTACAAATCTGACTGCTTGATCAGGGCACAGACTGTGAAACTGAAACTGCTTTAGGGTACTTTCCATTAAATCAGCTGGAGTGCACACAGCCATACTGGGTGAGTATTTAGAAAATTTTTTTTAAAAAAAGAATAAAGATGCAGCTAGATGCCCTGTTGTTAGTATCTGTGCTGATAAGAAAATGAAGGGATTAATTTTTTGTTCCATGCAATGCACTGTTTTCACCTCACCCCTTGCCTCCTCACCTGGATGCCTACAATCTTCAGGGGGGCAAAGGAATGAAAAGCTCTTTCTGCATAGGCAGATCAAATCACCCCTCCTACAAATCTTAATCCATTGGATACTTGGCAGGGTTTCAACAGAGCCAAGGGGCCTCCGCTTCCCCCGTGCAGAGAATCTGGCCCCGCTGTGACCCTGCCATGAGCTCCAGCATGCACATTGCAGAATTATTTTCTTTCCCTTCCATCCACCTCGAAAGCAAGGAATGAAATATATGAGTGTATAAAAAAGAGATCTGGTAATACCAGACATTCAGACAGTCATCAAACCTTGCAGAGAACCAGACTGACAGGATAAATGGAGTAATGCCATTCTGGGAGTTTAACTGTTGGTATCTTAAAGTGAATGCAATACTATGGAGAGCTGTTTGCTCCGCAGTATAGTAATTTTACTTTGCTTTCATTATTTAGCTAGAAAGGATATTAATTGAATTGAGAACAATTAAAAAAATAGAAATGGATATGTTGGATTTTCTGTCCTTTTGTCATTTTTATCATGACCATCACACAGCCGCTTGCAGAGTCAGGACTGTTTTCAAGCATAGAGAAACTTACGCATGATAACCACCCTCCTCTGAGCTCAGTGAAAATAAGTAAACATTCCAATATAAGCGCATGGCTCATTCCCACTCTTTCCCTGGGGCGAAGCAGGGTTTAGACTGTTTTCTTACCTGGGTATGGCACTCTCCCTTTTGTTACCAGCTCTGTCAGTAGGATCCCAAAAGACCACACATCTGACTTTATTGTGAACCTTCCATACAATGCCGCTTCTGGAGCAGTCCATTTAATGGGGAACTTGGCACCTAATGAAAGAATAAATGAGCCTTAATCAGAACAGCGACAGAATGGAAGTACCCGTTCACAGGTGACTGTTGTGCTCTGACAGGTGCAGGTGGACAGATCTGCAGGCAAGTGTTAACAAACAGCTCTGTGAAGCACAGTCAGAGAGGACAGGCAGGTGTCTGCGCAGGGCAGAAGGAAAGACTTAGCAGGGAATGGGTGGGTTTGTCCCACATCCCAAGAGAAGGCTAAAACTTTTTAGTTCAGGTTTGAAGTTTTATAAAGGGGAAAAAAAAGAAAACCTAATAAGCCAAACATAATAGAAAATATTTCTCCCAAAATGTTTAAATTAGCATTACCCTGTGATATTTGCAAGTGACAGTTAGCACGTATGAACAGAAGTGAGATTTATTGGAAATGTACCTCCCAGTTTCCATGCTCAAGCTGAGCAAAATGCAAATCAAACAAACATGGCAAAAACATAAATTAAGAACAAACCTACTACTTCATTAGCAACATGCAAGGCCTTAAAAATAATACTGCCATTGGAGTTGCTTTGAGTGCAGTGATGTCAAGGCACAACTTTGGCCTGTGATTTATAACTCGACAGTGTACTTTAAGCTCCTGGCACTGAAAACCCTGTAGTGCCTTAAATAGGTGCAGTTCTTATGTGCTCATCCATCATCAGAGCCTGCAGGAGCCAGTTGTGGTAAGGATGGTAAGATAACAAGCCTTTAAACACTGATTTATTTGCTTTTCCAATCATTTACTGTTTTCTTAGGGAAAATATTTTCAGTATGACTTTAAAGAAAAGTCTTGTGGTAATAATTAACTTGTAGTATGTACAAAAAAGTATGCAGACATTTCCCTGGTGCCTTGTATTAACATACGGGGCAAAAGAGTTGCATTGCTTATTGCCGATCCCTAGTGACAAACACTCTTGAATTTGGAAACAGACTGACTTTTGACTTCTCACCACCCTCTCATAAAAGTTCCCTTAGCTTTCAGGAGGAGTGTGGAAAGTGTAACAACATGGACAAATCACTCTCAGGGAGTGAAGTTACAGCCCTGTTTACGGTTCCCTGCTGGTGCTGTTCTGCCGTCACATCCAGTGCTTGATGCCCCATTATCTTCTGCTATAAGCCACAATCTGACTTGACTCAGAGTAAAAAGTAAACATGGTAATTCTCATCTCCTTACTTAGTAAAATATCAGGTGTGCTAAAATGTTTCCTGCTCTATATGTAAGTGATCCTAAGAGAGAATATTACTCAAACAAATACGTTTTTCTAGGGAAAAATGCAGTTGCTCAAGTAAGTCCTGCTGAATTAAAAGATGCCAGACAAAGTCTCAGATCCCTAAAGTCAGGAACTTTAGTTAAGCATCAACACATCAATGGTTAGATTTTCAAAGGTGCTACAGGATTTCTGGATGTCTACTCACTTTCAATAAAGTCTGCCTCTTCTGTATTTTCATTAGTTGATATGCAGGCAGGAGCTAAAACTTTGGTGCCTGGCTTTGTCAATCTCCCTAATTTACACTTCTTCATGGGACCAATCTTAGTTTACAAGACTCAACATTTACAGAACTTCATCTTCTCTTAAAAACCACCTTGGCCGTGATGTCCAAGATCTCTGCAGCAGCAGCCTGCTATCACTTGAGCCTCTGTCCTGGAAGCTGGCCCTGCCTCACCAGCACCAGCAGTCATGTGGGGTTGGCAACTGGCTCCCCCAGCCACCGGCAGATCCTGCAGCTATGCATCCCTTGACAATCCTCAGAAAAACTGCATGCTCTATGTACCCGGTGGCTGGGTTCCCTAGACCTACAGTGCATGGCTTTTGATGGGCTTATGCAGGCATGCCATGAATATGAGGGCCAACATCCCTCTGCTCTCTCAAACACGCAGCTGAGATGGTACACACACACACACAATGCCAACTGAATGAATAGCTCCAGGCTCACCAGCAGCCCGAAGGCTTGGACGTTGGCTGGTGGTATGTGAGATAGCCAAGCATGAGGGTTTGCTCATTCGCGTTACACACATTTATTCAACAATTTTGTTTTTTTTTTAACCAGCTGTGATTTTCTGAGAAGTTGAGCCAAATCTGGTCTAATTCCCTTGTGCTTCATCCTTGGATCCAAAGGTAGCAACCAACTACAACTCATCTTTGGAGGAAAGAAATGTCTTCAGACTCCTTTGTGGCCAACTCCCCTGGTATTTTTGCCTTCCTCATCTATGGCCTGTGTGGTACTGGGAAGTGAGTATGTGGTGTCTCAAGGGACCATGGGAAGATGAGAAGCAAGGTAAGTAGGTGAGAAGGGGGGACAATTCTAGCACATCCCTTTTCCTGAGAGCTAAAGCAGTACGAGCCCCATTGGACTGTGATGAGCACTGCTGGAGAAGACAAATGGTCTGTGCTATGGATTTTCTGATAACAGGGTAGCTACTCACTACATTTCTATGTTGCCCCTGCTGTGGGTGATTCTCTGGCTAAAACAACCAATAAAAAATCACGTTCTGCATTTTGTGCAGCATTTCCTGAACTTTGGTTTGAAGTGATAGATAGGGAGAAGGGAAAGTCAAGGTTGGCAGAGAGGTCGCTAGCAGAGCCCTGCCTCATGGTTTACATGGTCCAAAAGAATCTGCAATCCAGTATGGCAGAGCCATCAGTGAGGGGAGAGCAGAGGCCAGTGAGGACGTCCTAGGCTGGCCCCCTTCACAGCTGCAGGTACGACACACGCACTGCCATAACACAAAGCGATCACACACAGCTTGTGTGAAAGGGGGTGTGCATGTGTGTGTGTCCAACAGGGGTCCTCCCAAGGTGCTGCCTTCCATCTAATGTCTGGCACTGGAGACACAGGGTAGTGCACTGCTCTGAAGCCCCCGGATTGCTACTGCTACAGGCCAGCATGGCTCCTGACCGACACACAGTCTCTGTGCTCACTCTCTTTCCAACACACCAATTAAAAAGCCCACCCTTCCCTCTGCCCAGACTTCAGCAGCTTATTAAACAAGCTGACTTTGTGCTGCAAACAAATTACAGCATCAGATCATCAGATAAAATGCGTATTACTGACAAGCATGTTAATAAATCTGATAAGCTAAATTACCCCAGCTGACAAGGCAGCCTATCTCCTACTTTGAAGGCAGATTTTACATCAGTGCGGGGGATTTACCTTTTTTTTTGCTGGAACTCTTTTATGACAAACTAGCAGGTCAGTACTCCATGCGTACAAACCAACCGCACACCACATTCGTTAGGTCAGGATAGCCTGTCTTTGCTCCAAAGTGAGGTCCTAATCTGCAGCTTTTATCTCGGTGCCTTTTTTGAAGCATTTCAGCCTGGGGAAAGCCTTTTTTGAGTTTCTGCATTGCTCACAACCACATCAAGCTAAAGCGGCTCATACATTCTACTGTTAGGGCAGCTAGCCCTGCCCCCTACCTCAGAGGATTTTTGTGAGGGTCAGCCCTGTTCTTGGGACCTCTGCCCAGCTCTGCCCAGGTATTCACACAGGTTATCCTCCAGGATGATTTCCTTGGGAAAAATCAATTCACGGCTCTGCCTTAATTCTTTGTTGGCTATAAGCAGGCCACGTGATGAGAAGGAGCAGAGGGGGCTGGGATAATTGAGTGACCTTGATGTACAACTCTCAGCATGGTTTCTTCTGAGGCTAGCAAAAATCCCTCAGAGCTTTGTTTTTTCAGACCTAAATCTCAATGAAGCAGAAACCTCTGAAATTCATGCCCCAGAGCCACTGCCAGTTGATAATGATCCTGCTTACAGAAATCCTAAAAAGCTGCTTCCTCTCATACCTTAAAACCAAACCCAGTGCAACCCAAGCTCTAAGACCCCAGAACCAGGGGAACTCTTGAATTAGTGACCAGAGAATGTAGTGCAGCATCAAATTGCTTCTGGGGCTGGAAAGAGAAAGCTACAAAAGGTAAAACCGAAGTGCTGAAGCAAGCATGTAACAGGAAACGAGTCAGCCCTGGAAGGCAATGAGGAGTGCCGTGTGGGAGGGACTGCGCAATTACACTTTTTGTGCTGTGAGAAAGAACATGAAATTACAAGTCTGGCAAAACATCAAGGAGCAGAAGCAGGCTCTGCAGGCGAACCCCTCCCCGGGAAGCAGGGGACAAGGGGTGGAACTGCCGGTCTAAACACCCCTCTCACCCTCTGCCTGCATGCCCCCCTTCCCCTTGCCTTTCCTCTTGACCTGGACACACTCCCTTCTCGCAGACCAGATGGCTTCTCTGTAGGAGTGTATCAGTGATCCCCCCTCCGGGACTCTGGGGGCTGGCTGTTGAGAAGCAAGAGTCCTTCCTCCTGTGCACTCCGTGGCTGGCCCAGGGAACGGCAGGTAAAGAGGAAGAACAAAGCCCTGGACGTTACAGCCCGCAGCAGTCAGTTGCGAACAAAAGAGATCTGATTAGTTTGTGAGCTGGGAGCCAAGTCTCTACAAAAGGACTGGGGAGAGCCTGGAAGGGGGAAAAAATCCCTGCTTATTTCTAGGAAATCAAAATAAGAAGCATCACTTGTTTTTAAGCAGGGGAGGAAGGAGATATTTCTAAGTGTTAAGGAGGCAGAAACGATCTGAGAGTTTACAAACACGTACAAGCACTCCCAAAATAGCTCTGACTTGTCTGGAAGGCATCAGAAAGATCCTTATTGTTTCATGTGTGCTTGGAGCGGCACTGCTGCAAGTGCTGCCAGTGTATGCAGTAGAAACATGGCCTGGAAAATAACTCTGCTCTTTTTTTTTTTCCTTTTTTTTTTTTCTTTTTTTTTATTAAGGCAATTTTAAATTTGTATCAGCTGCTACTGCTTAGAATAGTAACAACTCTTCCCCAGCAGCTCTGTGGAGCACTCTGCACTCTCCACAAAAATGCCATGTGCTTGGCCAAAACTCTGCATAGCTGCTAACCAGATCAGTGTAAGTGTAGCAGAACTGCATGGGAAATCCTGTGTTGGAAGTGATGGGAAGGTTCTCTCTGTCCTGTAGGACAGCAGGAGGTTTAAGTCTTGCTTTACAGGACTGACCCACGCACCATCACTGATGGAAGGAAACAAGGCTGAATGCCTGACACTGGCTGGGGGGGGGAGTGTAGATGTTGCAACAGCAACAGCAACAGCCAGAAGAAGCAAGCCCCAATGGTGCAGGCTGCAATACAGTCCACCAGTGTAGCCTTTAAAATGGGCGTCACTTTAATAGGCGTGTTTTTCCCCTTTGATTACTCACTTCCTCTAAAAGCAAGAGAAGCCAAATGCTCATTACAAGCCAAGAACTTTTTTTTTTATATTATTTAACGGCAGTGTATAGCTGCTAGTCACACACTTTAAATCATTAGTGCCATGACTATCTCTTTCCTTCCTGATGATTGCTGAGAAATGGCAGCGCAGACAACAAACTGCTTTTTAGTTACCTCTCATAAATCAGGAGCAGTCAGGCCTCCTTTGTTCAAACCAAAAAGAAAATAAACTGGTCAGTAAAATGTTACCACCAGGCTGAGTAATACCCATATAGGTTCAGGAATCCTGCACTTTAGCCCGCTGGGGCTCAAAGCATCCCCATCTGTTTCCTTTCAAAATATTTAATCGGAGACAAAAGTGACAGTGGGGGAAGGGAGTAGGAGATCAAGCAAGGCTGGAGAAAACCACCTCTTCCCCACGCTGACAATAAGCTCTGTACTAACACACTCAAGCCAAGAGAATGACAACTGCTGAGGAGAGAGTGACCAGAGGCTTTCAACTTCAGATTTTGTAAGGCAAAACATTTCCTTTCTCCCACAGGAGCTGCCAGTCTGGAGTGCTCCCCATCCCCTTCTCCTCTGCTGGCCAGGCTCTGCTCCCGTGTCAAAATTCCCACTGAAGCAGTAGTCAGATAGATAAATAGAGCAGTCCCCAGATGCATCCCCTTGGAGGCTGAAGTAATAGGTCATGGGAAACAAGCAGAGGCAACCATTTCCTTCTGATACTGTGGTCTCCACCACGCAATGCTCAAACTGAAGTTTTAACTAAACAAACCAGGACTGAATCTCACTTGAAGAAAAATTCCAGAAACCATGTTTCTTTCCCAGTAAATTAAAGCTCCTACGCTCACCCTGGCTGCCCAGCTGGCTTGGAAGCCAGGTTAATTGCAATGAAATGTAAATTGAGAGTATGCTGCTCACCCCTCCCTAGAACAAGCTACCACTTAAGATAGGGTCAAAAAAGCATAAGTGAAAGCAGGAAAACCTTTCCAGAAGATGCCTGTGGTTACAGCTTTTTGGGTCTCTCGTTAAAGGAGTAGCTCCAAAGGATTTAAGCCTGTTTGGGAAGGATGGGTGACTTCTCCATACTTGCACCATGAGATGAAGCCAGGCAAACACAATTCAGATCTCTGGACCATCAGCAATGCAGGTTAAAAGCCAAACTACTTCTCCCTTCCCAGACACTTTTTCCACAATACAAATTATTTCTGCCACAGAAGAAGGGCAACAGATACCTGTGACTAGGCTCCCTCTCCCTGCCAGTCCTGGCGTTATGCTTTTCTCAGCTCAAAGTTTTCCCATCAAAAATCCAACAATTTTTACTTTCTTAAAAAATCTAAGCTTCTCCTTAACATCAGCCAGGTGGGTTTTCACGGCTTTCTAACATGTGAAGAAGGCAAAACTGTTCTGAGAGATTTAAACCAGGAAGCAAACAGGTCATCAGAGGATTTCCTAGGGATCAGGAGCTTGAAGAGATCTGGCTAGAAGTAGGTCACATACTTGTCTATTAAACCAAATAATTAGTCATGTCAAAATATAAGTTGGGTGGTTTCCAAAGGGAACAAAAGACATAGCAACAAACCAGACAAACGGAGATAACATAGGACACTGTTTCAAAGCCTTTTTGCAGACTGGATCTAGCTGCCTTGTTCAAGGAAAACTCTCATTTTACACAGGGGAAGGGCAGGCAGGCAGCTTTCTGTCCACCAGAGTCCACAGATACTCTTGTTACTCTGGAGAGAATAACACGAGGCTGTTTTTACTAGCAAGGAGCAATTCCCACCCTCAGGCTGAAATCAGTAGTGGTTAATACTCTGCATTAGTACCTCCTATGGGGTCTTCAAGGCCCTCCCCCAAACAATCAGGCTTCACTGTCCAAATGTGAAGTGGGCAGCTTTTAGGGTGGATGCAGCCTGTGGTCCACATCCCTGTGACTAGGTACTGCTGACAGCAGTTTGGAGGGGCGTGAACGGCATCAGAGCTGCTGCTTCCAGGCCAAGACAAGGGATGCTGGAAACTCTCTGTCTCCTTCTGTCAACACTTGGAAGTTACAGAAAGAGGTTAGCTCTTGCCTAAGAACTGATGGCAAAATCCATGCTGAAACAGGGACGTCTGGTCAAGAGAAAAAACTCCCAACAGGCAGGGGTAAATGCAGGTTATGAAGTACTTAGCGGACCTGTGCTTTCTGATGACATACAGCAGGGTTTAATGGGACACTCTTTGGCTTTGGCACTGAAATGGATGGAGTGGCATTTACCGACACACATTGAGCAAGCACTACCAATGTACTGCCAACAGAAAGAGAACAAAACTGTAGCTCTGCAGACTTGGACCAACATCTGACAACTAAGCATGACTTGTAAAGAATGACTAACTACAAAGAGCCTGTGTCATGGCTCAGTCTGAACACACACATGCTTTTAAAAAAAGGCTACAATACTCTTTGATACATTTTTATAGTGTATCAGTGGTCAGCTCTCCCCAGCACTCCATGTGGCACTGGAAAATGGCTTTCCTATTACAGTAACTTTTTAAGTTCCCAAAGAAAACATAGTGCTCAGAAAGACAGCTCCATTGCATACAGCTCCATTGCATAGCGACACAATTCTTCGACCCGTTTGAAATAAAGGAAATAAGAACAGCAATAGTACAGCGGTGTTGATAGTGGTTAGTAAGTACTAGAAGGCGCACTATGAAAGAAACAGCTTACATAGGCTTTTCTGGATTCCCCCATTCAGGTTTTCAAGGCTGGTAAGTATATCTTCTTTATTATGCCACCATGAGAATTTTGTCTTTACTGTCACTTCACCCACCTCTGCTCTCACTCATCATCCTTGTTTCATTTTGTTCAGTACTTAAAGGGAAGACAACTACATGAGATGTTCTCTTTAGAACAGGCATTCAGCAGCGAAGTTCTGGGCTAGGAGTTAATATGAGTTCAGGATTTACTGAAAGCAACCCAAAGCATACGAGAGAGAACTTTTCAAAGCCATGTTCCACTCTTCCCCTGTCACAAGAACAATACTCAGTGCTACACCTGCTGCTGTATCTACCTTGTCTGGCCGTATATTCGTTGTCTTCAATCAGTCTTGCCAATCCAAAGTCAGCAATTTTGCATATTAGGCCATTCCCCACCAGAATATTTGCAGATCGCAGGTCTCTGTGTATGTAATTCATTCGCTCGATGTATGCCATTCCTGCAGCCACCTGTGAGAAGCATGAAGCACAATTGGTGCATTTTAAAATGAACTCGGACATACATGGGACATAAAATATATGCACCTAAGTGCTCAATATTTGAAGACAGACCTGGGCTGCCATGTCCACCAAATTCGGTAACTTCAAAGCTCTTCCTTCTCCATCTTTTAAGAAATCTAGCAAACTCCCTGCAAATGCAAAGTTGACAGAATAAAGAGGTGTTAGGGAAAGTGGCTATTCATCAAGATGGAGGTGTAGCAGTATGTGCAGTATTACAGAAAGCAATGTTTTGAAAGTTCAAGTAGACAGTTTCAAAAAACCCCACAGTATCTTAGAATTCTCCTATTATACTTGTTTCACTCCTCTTTAAGGCTGGATTGCAGAAGAATATGTCACTAGTCCAGAGAGAGTTGCAGGGAAAGAAACAACATTGTTTTTAATTTTTCTAACCATTACTGAGAAAGCTGATCTTAACTTTTCCAGCACTCTTTGAAACTACATACCTGCTGCTCTCTAAAGGCCTCAGCTAGCTGCAAAGCATCAGCTCGGTTCCAAGGCACACAAGCTATGGAAAAAGTCAGATCCCAGCTCAACCTGCTCCAAAAGAAAGGTCAGCCTGGAGCCTCGTAAGCCCAAAGGGGCTAGCATTAACAAAAGCTAATTTTCCTTAGAAATTAGTAGTGCTCCTTCTTTAGGTAACCCAGAACTAAATGTAGCATGAAGCATTTATTTTAGAAGACCACTATGCAAAACTAGAGAAGACAAAGCAGAGATCAAATTAAAGCAATTTTAGCAAAAGCTGTAAGAACGTAGCTCCTCTGTGCAAGGGTAAGCAAGGAGATTCCCTGTAGCTTTTTAAAAAAGCTTAGGATTCTACAGCTCCCTTCCCAATTCTGTATTCAAACAGAGAAGTGCAGCAGTCTCCTTTAAATAAGGTCAGTGAATTGGTTTAATAAATAAGGGGAAAAGACAGATGATTAGGCGTTTCTCCCTTGATAAATTGTCAGCCTCAAGCTCAGATCCAAAGATGTAAAATGTTACAGTAAAAACTAGGAAAGTAAGCCAAAATAAACCACGTACTTCAGAAGGATTTTGAGAAGTCTTTTTTTTTTAAGGGGAAAAAGCACATGCTTGTCACTGAGACATATGATTAAAGTGTGAGTTAGTCAGGGCTTGGATGCCTCTGAGGAGGGAGGTGGGCAGGCACCTGCCAGGAAAATAAAAATCAACTCCAAATAGACTGAAAAAATGCACTTAAAATTTCAGAGTGTATCCTCCAATGTACAATGAAATTTCCCTGTGAGAACTCATGTTTCCTATTTGGTTCATTTGCTTTTCCAAAACAAGCAGATTTTTTGCTCTGCTCTCAGCACCCCTGCTGGAGATCTGATGGAGTGAGAAGTTTTCCTTTTCTCATTTTACTACATAGTTACCAGTTAAGTAGCTTAAAGAAAAGGAGAAAGGAGAAGGGGAAAAGGAAGGGGAAAGAGGACGGAAAGAATCATATGTGCAAATCCTGTATTAAAATGATAAATGGTGTCAACTGAAAATTAAATTGTGATCTGAGAGCGAGGTGCATGTGACAGAACTCAGGACTGCTAAAAGAAACAGCAGAAATCTTAGGCCAATAAGTAAACTGAAAGAAGATGCCATATGAATTCTGGTGCCAGGAAAAGCTAGCATCTTGGGAAGCACCATGTAATATCACTCACAGCTAGAAAATGCAATTTTCTATTTGTCAGGGCAGTTCAGATGCTGGTGCAGTTGGAACCACTCAGGCTGCACCAACTTCTCCCTCCCCATCTAGTGCAAATTTTCTTCGTACATCTAGTAGATTTCAGGTTTTGGGCCCAGTTCAGAAATGAATTCATAATTCTTCTGAAGCCAGAGGTGAATTTAGCTTCCTGCTCCCTCTCTCCTTCCTCACACACTGTTCATGCATCATACATGCACCTCCCTCTGTATCCTCAAGGAGCACCAGTAAAGAAAAAATATTGTTATCAAGGGCAGCAGCTCTGGCTTCACCTTTGCTCATGTACTCCGTGACAATATAGATAGGTTCTTCAGATACCACAGCATAAAGTTGGACCAATTTGTCGTGTTTTAGCTTCTTCATGATTTGGGCTTCCTCTAAGAAGGATTCTGGAGACATAGTCCCAGGCTTCAGGGTCTTGATAGCCACTTTAGTATTTCCGTTCCACGTACCTACAAGCATAGATACTTAAATTAAACATCTTCCGCTCCTTTTTCTGCCTGATGCCTAATGTAACCAAGAAATAAACTAGCAAGGACACTTAATATAATTATTTTTTTAAACTGTGGTTTCCCATGTTGTCTTATCATTACATTCCTCCCACGCCTCCCTCATATTTTAGTCTTTATTATATTCCCGTTGGCACTGGGGCACAATCACCGTTGTTCTATTCAGACAATGTTTCCACTGATGTCCACAGAAGCCTTCTCTGAGTAAGAAATATGGGACTGCTGAAACCCATCTTCATGTATTCCCTTGCTAACAAGTAATTGCTACAGACAACAACACAGCTCCAGTCACAGGCTGGGATAACAAAACTCGTTAAACCCAGAACTTTCCATTTGCAAGACATTTTAACATTTTGTTTTTGTTCTGAGTCAGAGGAAAAAGAATATTCTAAGAAAAATTCCCAAGAAACAAATTCTGAATTGATTTCATTTTAGAAACATGGGCATGTTTCCAAACTGAAACGCATCTTTTTCCTTCCCCTCCAATGCCCAGAAGCCCAGCTGTTGCCGATTGAAAATGAGGTGATTCCTGTCCACTTCATTTTGTTCTTTACTTACAGTCAGCACTGAAATGGACAAGGTGCATCATTTTTCAGCCATCATCTAGCAAGCCTTCTGTAACACCTGAAAGCCTGCACAAGGACCTGGAGAGAGCTGGGGAAGGCTATCTCAGGGCATCCCACAAGAGATGGGGCTTCTCTTTGGTATTTGCAAGGGGGAGAAGGAGGAGTGGAAAGAAAAAAAAACCCCAAACACCTAGCTATGTTAACAGCTTTTGGGGGGAGGAAAGGGGACCGGGGAAGGGAAAGGAAGGAAAATTAAAATGGGCAGAAATATCACTTTCCTAGTGCCTTCTGGCTGTCCCTTGCCCAGACTTGCCAGAACCCTGCTCCAGAGCCAGGGCTGAAATGGCTCTGAATGGGACCTGTGACCTGTTGATAGGAAGCTGCTGTGTGATAAGGCAGAACAATACTAAATGACTTCAGGAATTAATCCTATCGAGTAAAAATTACTCCGCTGCACTTAAACACAAGGATAGCAGAAGGCCTACAAAGTACATGAAGACTCAGACTCGGGTCTAGTTTCTATAAATAAAGATGTTGTCAAAAAAGGTAATGTGTAAAATAAGCCTGGATTGCCTTTGTTAAAAGCACATTGACGGCTACCGAGACTCAGCTGCTGCATGGGAACCGATTAACCCAAAATAACGTCATCAAGAGCTTTTGCAACCTGCCAGAGCACAAAATAAGCTGGACTGGTTTTTGTGCAGGTGGTCTGGTCCCAGCTGCCACCCCACCCAGCTGAGGACAGGGGAGGAGTGGCAGGGGCAATCCCCCAAGCCTCACAAGCACCGTCTGGGGTGGGGGGGCTTGTGGCGTGTAGCCAGAAGTGTGCAGGGCAAGTCTGGTTTTCACTATGCCTTGATTTTCTTCTGGCAGCTCAGCGCCAGCTGCTGTCACCTCTACCAGTGGTGGAGCAATGCCTTGAGTTACTACCACTGTTACCCCAGCACACTGGAGGAGGACTCTTGAGGTCTTAGTTTCACTCTGTCCTTCAAATCAGAGCTGAAGCAGGACTTGGCTTTAGTGGCATTCCTGTGTAAACTGGGAAGGATGCGGTTTCACCTCCTAATTTCAAGCAGGGCGGCCTAAATTTTTTCTGAAGGGTGAAAGGGAGCGTGTTTTATCTGGAGCCGCTGGGGCTCCGGACCGCAGAGTGCTGTCGGTCACGGCCACTTTGCAGAGGTACCACAAATAATATGAACGAGGAATGAAACTCTAGTCTACAGGCACCAAGGTTTCTGTCACTGGCATTAATAAACTAGGATTTTACCTAGCGTGTTAACATGATTAACTGTGTATTATCTGTTTGCATTGCCTTAACAAAAATCCCAGGACCCATTCTGTTACCAGGAAGTGTTTTCTATTTTTAAACACTTTTATTAACTTCTCCAGTTAAAAAAAGAAAAGAAAACAAAAAGGCTAACTTATCCTCTCAGCCCAGATTTGAGCTTAAATTGTTAAATTTACTTGTTGTGGTTTGGTATGTTTCTCTCTAATAGAAAATTAGCATAGACTTCCCTCTGAATTCCTCCCATATGTAGTTAGTTACTACTTAATGTATTTTTTATTAATTTTTGCTGTGTTAATCTATTCCAATGTGGTAAAGCTTCAGGGCTGTTAACATATTTTTATGATATATTGCTTTAAGAAACATGTCATCGTTGTAATAAAAATTTTTGCATTTCTGACATATTTGGTACTAGCACTTGGCACTTTATTTCTCATAGACGATAGTGGTTTGGTTTTTTTAATTTAACTTGTTCCTTTAGCTTATGGTATCAGTTTAAGATCTATGGCACACAAAGCTGACCACTAAATGTTAACATCAAATCAAAACTCTCACATGCATTCAAGATGGAGAACAAGAAGGTGAAACTGCAGTTATCTGGGGATGCTAATAGAAAACACAGGTAGCTTTCTTTGCAATGGGTCAACTATAATTCTGTGAAATTCCATAAATTTCTATATTTCTAGTCTATAAATTCTACAGATTTCACAGACTTGTTGCCATGCTCCTTGCTGTAGTCTTGCAATGGAAAAAAGCTGCAAGAACCCAGGAGATCCTGCTGGTTATTTTGGTTGTACATACTTTTGTGACACTGCAACAAAAAGAGCGGCCAAACTGCTCCACCAAATTTTTCTGAAGAAACAACATATAGCGATTCTTTATTTGAAGCGGTCATTTTAAAGAGGCTACTCAGAATGCTATTTGGCAAAAAAATTTAGCCCACCTCTCATTAAATGGCCACTATATTGTTTCAATGCTATGGCCATACTAAGATTTATATATCTTTTAATTTGGTATTGGTTTATAGTCATTAAAAGAATGAGGGCCATAGAGGGGGCGGGGGGGGGGGGGGAGGGGGAGGGGAATAAGTAAAGCTGGCAAGCGTGCAGAAAACAATGTCAGCAGATTTGGAAAATGTCAGTCCTTCTGGACTTCAAAGCAGGGGTTCAGCTGGGCTGGGCAAGCCTTGCCTCTATTGTCCCCGGTCCCTACATCAAGTTATGGGGTTCTGCTGCAGATACAAATTTCAAAACTGACTTAAAGAAGTAGATGGGAAAGGTAGTTTGACAATATCCGCTTGCTGATACTTGCCATTATTTTTAAACTGGGAGGGCAGATGGAGGCACTTTCAGGGTCTGATCCCATCAGTGCTAAAACACACAAGGAAAAGAAAAATGTCTACTTACCAGATTAATTTCTGGTTAGCCATTCTGCCTTACAAGTTTAGCATAATTCCTATTTTAATACCTAGCAATTGTGTAGTCACCCAAATAAACCCAATATGATTAATGAAGTTCAATGCCCTAATCTCTCATACCAGCATGTACAAGTGAAAGGAAGTTTCCCTGTGGATTACTGTATTTAGGTCTGACTGTTTTAGGCAACACAGACTAACATTTCATACTATTCTGATCTTGTAGCTTTAAGATCTCTACTTGAAATGCTTATTTCTGCCAAGAGGGCCTTAAAAGATCCATCCAAAGCAAAATATATTCTCTGCCTTACCACGCCACACTTCAGCGAAACACCCCTGACCAAGCTTCTGTTCCAGAAATAATGAATCACGTGCAACTTCCCATGCATCTTTAGCCAATCCAACAGTTTGTGGGGTATTATTCGTAGCAATCACAGTTAAGTTAAAACACAAACCATCAGCTTTCTCTATAGGAGAGGAAATTAATAAAAAAAACACACTTATAATCCAAAATTATGCATGCATTGAGAAAGATGGAAGGTAATTTGTCTCTCAGTGCTGCATTAAAGTTCATCTGCAAACACTGGTTTTTGGATACTGAAGGTAAGGACTTTTTAGCTTGCAGGAAAAGGCTCCTTGGTATAATTAATAGATTACTATGCAAGCCTTGATTTATTATTAAGACAGTGGTAATTTGTCAAAATCAAAACTTTCCAAGGAAACATAGATTTTCACTTTTCTTTTGCCATCAATTACAGTGAAAGTTGAAGATTAAAGAATTTCAAAGTCAAAGACATGATTCCAAAGACATTTTTCCCAAGAGTCTGAGCTTTGCTCTTTCTTTTTTTGTGGGTCACAACGCCCTACATTTTCACCTTCCATCTTGTAATCCCCACACAGAGAGCTATTTTAGAATAATTATTTTGCTCCATACCCATCCATACTTCCCCAAACTGCCCATTTCCCAGTCTCTTGATCAACTGTAGGGATTCTCGTGGAATTTCCCAGACATCTTTGGTTTTGACAGACAGATCAGTAAGCCTTGGCATTCCTTTATGACAGGGGACTACTAAGCGGCAGCAAAGACCTGCAGCTCTCTCTGATGGAGCCAGAAGTGAAGCCAACAGCAAAGGAGAGGAAAGAAAAAAAAGTGTGACATGAAACAAAAACAGTAAGCATAAAAACAATGCTACTCACAACAGCTGTTAGTTGCATACCACAAAGCATCCTGGAAGATTAGAAATTGAACACTGAAACATATTCATTTGAGACAGAACAGGGAATATTTTAGTCTCTGTTTCCACAGCCTGAAATAGAAGGTGACCACCAATGGTTTCTCTTATGGACTCAGGATTTCCCTTCTCCCACAGTGCTGCATTAAAACAACTTCATGAGTAACTGTTATACTATAGTACAGTACAACTTTTTAAAAATCATCTGTAAGTCACAAACGATTGTTTCTGTACTGAGGAAAAGAAACACAGAGAAGATTTACTTTTTCTGAAAATCACAGCAATGAAAATTTGGCAAATTTTTGATTTTTTTCTAGGTATTCTGGAAAAAAATATTTTCTATATTCTCCTCTGTGAAAAGGTGTTTTTATAGGTGTCCTGTAAAAGACTTTTTCTGCTGTTGTTTCTAGAGCAAATTTTTATTAGTGTATGCAGCCAATCCTACATCGTTTGGGGCATATTCACTATACTTATTTCTTGCAAAGTTTCACAGAGGACTGGGTTGTGACAAAATCACAAGATGTTTTTGCATGAGTAAACTTAATGATATATATCTAAAAAATACATACATACACACATATTGTTGTGTAGTATACTACGCTGCACAAAGCAGACTACAACATAAAGCTTGCACAGTGACTTCCATCTTAAAACAGGTGCAACAGAGCGGAACAAGGTGGGGAACTGCAACTGTATTTCAGACTCAAACATAATCTTTATTCTCCTGTGCAAGATATCTTTCTGGGCAGATGAACAGTTTGTTTCAGCGTCACAAGGTGGGCAAGCACTAAAGCTCCGTGCTACACCAAGCTCTATGTCCTCAGCACAAATGAAGTTCAACCAGGGCAAGTGTCGAGTACTGCACCTGGGGAGGAATAACCCCTTGCACCAGTACAGGCTGGGGGATGACCTGCTGGGAGGCAGCTCTGCAGAGAAGGACCTGGGAGTTCTGGTGGACAGCAAGCTGCCCATGAGCCAGCACTGTGTCCTGGTGGCCAAGACGGCCAGTGGGATCCTGGGGGGCATTAGGAGCACCATTGCCAGCAGGTTGAGGGATGTGATCCTCCCCCTCTACTCTGCCCTGGTGAGGCCACATCTGGAGCGCTGTGACCAGTTCTGGGCTCCCCAGGTCAAGAGAGACAGGGAACTGCTGGAGAGGGTCCAGTGGAGGGCTATGAAGATGATGAGGGGACTGGAACATCTCCCTTCTGAGGAAAGGCTGTAATCTGTGGCTGTTTAGTCTGAAGCAGACTCAGAGGGGATCTTACCAATGTCGACAAATATCTACAGGGTGAGTGTCAAGAGGACAGGGCCAGGCTCTTTTCAGTGGCGCCCAGTGACAGGACAAGGGGCAATGGGCACAAATGCAACACAGGAGGTTCCATCTGAATATAAGGAAAAACTTCACTCTGAGGGTGACAGAGCCCTGGGACAGGCTGCCCAGAGAGGCTGTGGAGTCTCCTTCTCTGGAAACATTCAAAACTGGCCTGGCCATGATCCTGTGCAACCTGCTCTGGGAGAACCTGCTTTAGCAGGGGGTTGGACGAGATGACCTCCAGAGGTCCCTTCCAACCCTGACCACTTTGTCATTCTGTGAAATGTTGTGGGATGGTGGGGAAGTCCCTACGGACACCCTGACATGGCCTCATTGCCTCTCCTGTAGCAAGAAAACAAAGACCACAAACCAGGGAAGATTAGCTGACCAGTTGGCGTGTCTTATTCCCAGATAATTCCAAGGGGAAAATTAGGAGAGGGACTAGTCAAAATATGGATTATATCTGGGAAGCTTTCTTATGAGTTTGGACAGCTGCAAAAAGAAGCTGGAGGTTTTTTAAGACTTCCTTCCTTTCCTTTAACTGAGAAAAAACAGGTTGGCATGCTGATGCTCCAGTTAAACCCGGACTTAGCACAGAAACCGATGGTTGACAGGCCGGCTGTCAGGGACTGGGTGAAGGCTGCTCCAGCTCTAGGCACGCCGTTACTAAACTTCAGTCTGATGTCAGGATACCCTGGGGATCTTAATATTTGTCATTTGTAAATCTCATCTGTGAAAGTCCAGACACTGCAGTTAACTTTATTATCCAGCTGGAAGGAGCTGGGATAAGAGGGAAGTCCGGGTAATCCGGGTACTCGGCAGTGCTGCGGGGGCACAGCGCAGGGATACCTGTGCTGTGTCTGTACAAAGGTACACCTTGTACCTCCAACTCCTGGCCCAGGACTGCTTACACGAGACCAAACCCCACACTGTCTGCCTGGGTGGCCTGGTTTCCAGCTGCCTGGACAAGGGGGATCCTCCAGACTGGACAGCTATGGGATGAAGGGTGGGCTGCAGAGCATACCTGTCTTGCTGTGAAGGCACTGACCTATGGTCTCAGCAGTGGTTCTTCAGGAACCATGTTGATCTTAGGGAGTCATCTGGGCATCTTTGAGCTCTCCCTAGAAGTAAATCTAGGCACTGACAAGGCGTTGTGCTAATCTACCTCCCACTTAGAGGCAGCCTTCACCTTTCCAGTCAGCTGGGGCTGGCACGGATTGAGGGCTCCTGTGCTCACCTGAGTCTGGGTCTGTACCATGCCCCCCTGAGCTACCCTACCTGAATGCTATTGCTTACACCTCTGTGTTGCACAGAAATGGCTGCTTCCAGAGCTATTTGTTTCTGCACCTGTGCATGGAAAATACACCACCCAAATAATCTGACCACAGAAAACTAAAAGTTGATGTATACCAGGTGGTATAGTGGAGTTGAAAATTATCTCCCTTAGATGTCAGGTTTTATACATTATTTAGCTTAGTTGAATGTAGAGTCACCAGAAACAATTAGAATTTTTCCCAGGCAGCATACACCCATCAGAAATTGGGCGGAGAAGACAGCCAGATGTCTAGTATGAATAGCATAAGAATACAGCAGACAGAATACAAAGAATACAGAAAAACACCCCACAGAGAAGTTGATTTCCCAAGTAAAAATTATGAAAAGTGTTTGAGCAGCAAGCATTTGGGGTCATCTGTTAATATTATAAAAGGCTAAAGGAAGGGGAAAAAAAGCAAAATAATTCAATATACAAATTTCTGCTTAAAAAATGACCACGTTGAGAAGCATGGTAGTCTTCTACGTAAGAACTGCTTGGCCTGAGCAGAGGTTTGGAAGGCTTTAAAGTTGTATCTATTGTACACCGATTGCCAGTGACAGCAGGATGCACTTTTAGGTTGAATAGGGCATGCCACATTTTAATCACAGGAATTAAAAAAAAAAAAAAGAGCGAGCTTGGCAGGTGCATACGAACAGTGTGCATAAAGGAACACCCACCTTGCCATATTTATTTTTTACAATGAGAGTGATTGTAATTCAAATGTTAATACTTTGCACATTGAACACAAATCCAATGGGAAAATTTGAGTGAGGTAATATATGCAAACCTTTTGGTCATTCCTTTAAGTGACTGAATTCCACAATGCAATTCCCCGTTTGCTTTATTAGCAATAGTGTGCTGCAAAATGATAGATATTAGCACTCGCTTATGCACAGGAAATTCATGCTTTGAGATGTGCAAGTCGAATTCAGTAACTCTGCTTGCTTAGAAAAGGGAGAGCAGGTAAAACCTTTACCTCAGTAGAGTGCTAGCTTTTAAAAGCTCTGCTGCTGTACACTGTGAACGGCACTCAAAGCCATTTATAACTGTAATGGGAAAGGGATAATGGAAGATGCATTACAACAAGCAAGAGACATAGCTCAAATGACTCTTTAGGGCATCTTATACATATATCAGCTCAGCAGCAAACACTTTTGTTTTAAAATACTTGAGAGTGCTGTGTATTATCTGAAAAATTACCTGAATAATGCTGAACCAGCTGCTGAAGAGTTTCAAATTGTGCCCGAGTTGTGATATAATATCCACCATTGTCAAGTTTACGGATCTTATAATGTTTGACATGATCTCCTTTCATATCATCCCAGTCTCGAATAGACAGGGAATAGGCACCTGTTCCAAGAAAAGGAGAAGTAAAAAATTGTAAGTAGCTTTTAGACACAAAGATTTTGGTTTGCTAGTCAGTTGTTATAAAGGGAAAGAGAAATTGCTTCACAAAAATGCTTACTGCACCTGAAAAAGAACAAGTGAATCTAACACAGTGAAGTATCACAGATGTTCACACCATGTCCCTTTCACACTTTGCTAGAAAGAAATCAGGAGCTCTGTGTAAATGAAAACTCACATTTTAACATTTACTGCTTCAGGTTGTTAAATTGACTTTTCCTATTCGAAGTGTCAGGTGACACTGCAAATACTATACTTTAGGTAAATGCCAGTGGGTGGTAAATACCAAGATTTTCATAGGAAGCACTGGAAATAATGACTTTATGTATGTGTAGTGTTGTTACCCAGATGGATCCCAAACCTCTCTACAAACATTAAACAACCAAATTAGCATACTTTGTACGCCACAGTCTTTGGAAGGTGGTACTACACGAAGACTGTACACCAGGGAGATCTACAAGAACTGCACATTTCACTTTCCAAATCCATGCTGGAGCTTTAGAGCTTACTGGTGGGATTCAGATGCCCAGGCACAGGGGTTAAGTGCTGTGTAAGATGCCCCAGGACATCCTGCTTGGCAGTTTTCCCACAGGCTGCCATGTTTGTCCGGTCCACACGGATGCCCTGCGAGCATTTCAAATGGCTCTGGATGCTCATGGCCAGGTAAAGGAACCTCAGTTGAGGGGCTCGATCTAGTTTTAGGTGTCATGGTGGCTATCTGCAGGTGGGCTATGGGCTTGATATCGATGCCCATACATAAGCTTCTGGTCCTCTTAGAGCTGCTGACTCGCAGCCTAGTTTCCGTGAGTGTTACGGCAGTGTAGATATTGATGGTGTAACACAGGTTTGAGCACTAGGTGTCTGCAGTTGTGGGCAGCTGAACTGAATGCCAGCTTCCTGCTGACTTTAAACAGAGCATGGTGACCTACGTGCGGACCTGCACATTCAGGTATCTTAATCTGAAGCAGCATCCTGTTCTGCATACAGTGACACCCACGCTTCGGTCCTCCACAGTGTCAAAAGCAAAGCCACATTTTGCAGCATAATACAGTTTCTGAGCAAAAGCATGGCCAATTCAAAGGCAGTGGAGAAGACAAGTCTTCAATCGTGGCTCAGATGAATATTGTGTTTACTCAAAGGTAACTCAGGCATTAAAAGGAAAAAAACCTGGAGGTGATGGCAGTGCAGAGATCACAGGAAGGTCCTCATTTTGGAGCCTGGGCTGCTTTCACTGGTAACCATGTCAGCTAAGGACAGGAAAGGAAACCCACCAGCAGACAATTTCAGACAACATTAAAGGTAGAGTGATTACCTACAGGTTTGATAGCAAACAGCACTGACTGCTGCTTATCCCAAGTCAGGGAACTTTTTAACACACCTGACAGGTTTACATCCTCCAGAACCCCCTCCAGCTAAGTGAACTGGTTTGAAGAAGTGAAATGGTTTAAAGAACTCCCTACAGTCAGGGGGTTGAGGTCCCTGGTATAAGATGTCTTTCCTGGATGTCTCCCCAGGAAGAAGTTTCCCTGACCACATTAACATACAACAGGTTGCACTGGCGGGTGGCTCATGCTGAGGGAGTTGCAGTGAAGGGAACGTCAACACCCTGACTCCAAGGACTTCTCAAATTCCCTGTTGTTGTCCTCTAAATAGGAAGAAAATAGCCAGCACTTACACAGATGATTCTGGTTTATGTGAATGGGTGACACCCTAAGGGTGACAAGGTTTTTATTTCTAAATGTAGAAAAATACTGTTTGTTTAGGATATTTTTCTGAGGAGGCTCTCCCATGGAGTAAGTACATCTCTCTCAGCTAGGAGTTCAAAGCTTTTTGGGGATTTGCAAGCATATCTTATGCATGCTTTGTACCACCACTCTGGGTTGTACAGCCCACTTTCAAAATTTTCCAGGCAATGTTCTCCACCTCCACATTTGTGAGTTTTGATCCACTGGCAGCAGCTGTATTTTCTTTAGTCACGCTCCCTGCCTATCTGGTCACTATTTTAGATTCTTTAGGAAAATGTAAACAATCTGTGGCTCCTGGTCTGCAATCAGAGCTGTGTGGGTGGCCCTCTGTGGACCCCCGCTGACCTCAGATCAAGTTGCAGGACTGGAGCTTTAGTTCCAAATCTGGACAAAACCAAGAACCAAGACGGATTTTTCATTATTCATTTATTTAGGCTGTTGGTTATTTATACTATTCATTATTATCTGATGATAAATTCAAATAGAAGAGATACACATAATAAAAACTTGGATAGAAATACGACGTTACAATATATCATACTAATGATTTTTTAAAAAAAACAAACCTAAAACCAGACAGCCTTGGAGGGTGGAGATTGAAACCAGGTGAAGGTTTACACAGACAAGAGCTGATGAAGTACCTGGGTAGCCAGGCATTGAAAAAATGAAAAGCCAGCTCCATATGATTTATTTTGGAAGTAAGAAGAGAAGGCAACCATGATCAAGGGAGGTTAAATTCATGCCGAAGTCATCCATGATGATATCTTTAACATGATCTTGACTAATTTTATTATTGTTATTATTTAAAGCAGAAGGGTTGATTTTAGGTCACAAAATGATTCCTGCCTCAAGCCCAAGATGACTAGCTGGAGTAAGGCATTTTGAGAAGACTTATGGCAGAAAGCACCGTTAGAGCCCTCCCAGCTGACTTTTTCTCTTTCATGAACATCAAGTTCTCTCTATTTTCTTCTAACAACATGCCAAAACACCATGACGATGAGAAGGGAAATAGGCGTTCTTGACAAAAACCATGCATGTTTGGCTTTTTCTAATGGCTTTGAGGCAAACTTAGCTTGAAGATGTAGAAAGCCTTAAGTTCAAATGCAGAGAAATTAAGCTTGTTGCTGTAAGTCCATCCATGATGGATTACTCCATTTCCACAACACTTGTGTGTCTCACAAGAAACTCTAGAATAAAGAGCTGACTTAGCTAAGTAAACAGCCCTACAAAACATATCCCATATCACTCTGTAAAAAATGGTGAACACAGACTAAGATGACAATGCGGTTTAGAGAAACAGCGTTGTGTTTGGTTTTAGGATCCATGGGTGCCTATATGAGTGAGTTTTTAAACTTGGCACAGAGTGGAATGAAGCCTTCCTCCTCATGCACATCACAACAACTGTTGGTGAAAATGAACAGGTGGAGGCTATTTGCAGAAAAAGAGCAAGTCAGAGCCTGTCCTGCTCCTGGTGAGAATGCCTCACTGCTGTATAAGATATGAGGAAGCTGTGGGGGGACAAGATGGGAAATTAGCTGTCTGAAACAACAGCATGTCTAATCAGATTTTGCATCAGAAACAGTCTTCAAAGTTATGGGCAGCAAAGGAAGAATCCAGCCACTGCAGGAGTCAAACGTGTAAGACTTACAATTTTAGATGACAGAACGCAGCATCTGAAGATAGGTCAGCTAGAGAGGAGTGGGAAGTAGTGCTTCACTTCTTTAAACCCCTTTACCAGCCATGACCCCAACCATTTTGCATGCTAACTCTACCTGACAGTGTGCTCTGATCAAAGCACTCACAAGTCAGTGCTTTAATTACATGAGCCATCATTAGACTTCAGAACTTACATGGAAGAAATTCTAGTGACTTATGCTTCCCACAGCTATTTTTTTGGATTGCTGGTTAACTGAGAAATGGCCAGGTTTGTTTTTACTTAGTTGCGGGTTTTCTCCTCAATAGTTGTATGAGTTAGAGAGATCTTTTCATACATGTGAGGCTTTGAAGAAGATGTTGACAGGCCTCACGAACCAAATGTAAAAGCACCCACTGAGAAAATTGGAACTCCTCCAATATTTTTAGAGGGAAGGAGGAGAATACATTCTTCCACTTGACTTCAGCAGAAGGGATACAGTTGAATACTGTATGAATATATTAATTAGAAATATTTTCAATTCTTTTCACTGTTGATCTATGAAATGAAAACTGCTGCATCTTTCTTTCCCTGCCTGCCCCCCCCCCCCCGCCCCCCCCCCCAGGAATCTAGCATATCAAAGGGAAAAGGGCAAAAAAATCCTCTACTCTTCCCAAAACCATAACCAATACCTCCCTTCCCCCAAAAAACTTATCTTGCATCTTCCCAGCAAGAAGGTTTAAATATTCTGCTTGTTCAGAAGTAAGCAATAATTTTCACCAAACTAGACTGGAGATTCGCAGCATCTGTTTACAGTAAGCTGACTGGCTGTGCCTGGATCTGAGTATGGACACCAGGAGGTCTGCCTCCTGTAGGCCCATAGCTGCCATTCTGAGGGTCCACTCTCCATCCAGCTTCATTGCAGTAGTAATATTGTCGACACATGATTTGAGAGAGACAGTGTGACATTCGGAGTGTGACAGCAGAGGAGAGCACCCTGCCTGTGCATGACTTGCACTGCAGATACCATGGGTTGAGCATGGCATAGGTTGCACTTGGGTCGGTCTCTGCTTTGAACACTCAAAGATCTGGGATGTCCAGGCATATAATTCCCTAGCACACATATATGCAAGATGACACTTATCTCTACCTTCATACCACTGAAAACAGCATTTCACAAACTTAGCACATTTTTTCTCATATATCTTCTCATTTTTAGTCAGAATAGCTTTGGGCTGCCTACCTTTGGTAGTTTCACTTTCCCGGATCAGGAAGGTACCTCTGGGGTTTCCAAATGACAACAGCTGCCTCTCGGCGTCTTTTCGGCCAAGTTTGCCAAAGTACCACCTTAGAGAAACATCAGAAACAGCAAGACAAATGCTACATAGGATTCCTAGGCAGTGTCAGAGAGCTCAGACATGGAGGATTATTTGTGGAAACTATGGTTCCTCAAATATTTCAGCCATTTTTGTCATACTGTGTCTCTTTTATTGTGGTGGGAAGCTAATGTGACAAACTGTAGTAGATGCTTTATATATTGTGCAGTAGCACTGTGCATTAAGCCTATAATCAGTAGATGCTGAGAATGCTTGTTTGGTGTCTTATGACAAAGGCCAGACTTTGACAGAGAGCAAGACTTGGTGGGGCAAAATAACAGACAAGGAAAAGGAATGAAAAATGTGTTGCTGCCGAAGAGCAGTATTTTTACAGATGTTGCTATAAACTACATATTTGACTTACACAGTGATGTATTAGTATCCAATATTTTTGTTGCAGCACAGCTATAAAACCTCAGTAGAAGGACCAGATGCAGCCACTTTACTGTGGTTGTATAAGGCTTTCAGAGTTTCGGTACCTTTTTCTTTCCTGCAGCAATATTTTTTTTCTTTTTGTTTCACAACCAACCAAGTACAACCTGAAGTACAGACTACAGTAGTACCTGCTCAACTATAGAAGCTCCTCCAGTGTATCTTTTATACTGGAAATAATATGGATACACACAGCACACCATTTTCTGCACAGGTATGTATGTCCCTGTTAGGTTGCCTGCTGTATGTGTTGTAGGTATCCTACCTATTGGTAGGTATTTGTTAATAAAACATGCCCTCTTCAGTAGACAGTCTGCATGCTAATTAGCTCCAAATATTTTTACAAGTTGGTTCAAGAAAAGCAAGGGCACCTTTCACTTAAATCTTGAAATTAGCCAACACTCGAGTAAAAGAAGCAGAAAAAAGAAGCAAAGTTCCTTTAGGTTTTCTTCTTTTGTTTTGACATTGAAAAAGCACTGAGCTTGTGCTTCTTTTGTTACTAATTACCTACTTATTTATCAGTGCTGTTAAGAACTGAAATAAAAATAAAGTCATTTTAAAAATTGCTGCAATCAATCAAAACCAACTCCTCAAACCTCCTTCAAATACAGCATTAATGGGTCTTTACAACGAAAAGAAAACATACTCCTCTGCTTGGATGGAATCGACTGGAGCCACATAATTACTGGGAATGTAACCAGTTTCGCCTGTTGTCAAGGACCGGGCCTCCCACCAGTCTCCTTCCCTGCAGAAACAGAGGTGAGGAGGAAAAGTGAGAGCAAGACACAGCTGTAAAGAAAATGATCTGACTTCACTGACAGCACCCACAGCTGTGTGGTGTAAGAAGCCACAGCAACTCATCTCTACCACCAGTGTGCTTCTGAGAGCTGTTTGCATCTAAACACAAATAATATACATATTTCTTTACGCCTATTATTATTTCAGCGGTGATTAGTAATGCAGCCTTCCAAATGTAGCATAATGCTATAAACAGGCATAACAACCCAGCGAAATCAGATTTGGTGAGGGCCGAATTTGGACTATAATACTGAAAACTGTCTGCACAGCAATTTATTCTAATATAGATCTTTGAGAGAGCTTATAGAAAAACTGCCAAACTGAACACTGTCTGCTGCTTTTGGCTGGGATAGGGTTAATTTTCTTCACAGTAGCTAGTATGGGGCTGTGTTTTGGATTTGTGCTGGAAATGGTGTTGATAACACAGGAATGTTTTTTGTTACTGCTAAGCAGTGCTTACACAGAGCCAAGGTCTTTTCTGCTCCTCACCCCACTCCACCAGTGAGGGGGCTGGGGGGGCATAAGAAGCTGGGAGGGGACACAGCCAGGACAGCTGACCCCAATGGACTGAAGGGATATTCCAGACCGTATGACATCATGCTCAGCACACAAAGCTGCGGGAAGAAGAAGGAGGGGATGTTCAGAGCGATGGTGTTTGTCTTCCCAAGTAACTGTTATGCATGATGGAGCCCTGCTGTCCTGGGGATGGCTGCACGCCTGCCTGCCCATGGGAAGCGGTAAATTAATTCCTCGTTTTGCTTTGCTTTCGTGCACAGCTTTTGCTTTACCTATTAAACTGTCTTTATGTTAACCCACGAGTTTTCTGACTTTTACGCTTCAGATTCTCTCCTCCATCCCACCGGGGGTGAGTGAGTGAGCAGCTGTGTGGGGCTTAGTTGCTGACTGGGGTTAAACTGTGACACACTGTCACATCCACTGCTAATTTTAAACTTCTAAGGGGATAATTAATCTGAAACCCAAAGGCATCAAAAAGCCATCTATAAACACGGAGTTTTAGATGTCCCTTAAGCATCACACTTCATTGTCTAGATTCCCTTTCCTGGCCACCTAGAGGAGGTATCTGATGTAACAAAGAACTGCATTTTCAAATACTTACAAAAACCCATTCTTCTACAACGTTTAAATATGAAGAGATCCATGCAGAACCATCTTATGGCAGTGTTCCACAGACTTAGCATCAATTTTTGTTGTACATTGGTGTGCACACTGAGACATGGTACTGCCCTTCAGACAACACACGCTGCTGTAGAATGTGCAGCTTTAAGAGAAGCTTATTTCTCAGCTTTTTACAGGATGCAATGATTTGGGATATAGCAATTTGTATTTAGTTCTCAGCACCAGGTTCATTGATGTTTAACTCCTACTGCTACTAATAAGCATTCTCTTTTCTGTTTCTGGACTGCTTAAGAAACTCTTTCTCAGTTCCCCTCTCTGTAAAAGAAGGATTTGTTCACTAAGTAAAATACTATTACCAAATGTGGCCAAAGAATTCATCCTCTTCTGTAAGCAAGCAGTTACAGAAAACACATTGTCTAAGCTATTACTGGCAGAAAAGGTTGTGTCAAGGTGAGCTCTTAATTTAAATTTAACTCCACTTTCTTTAACAGTTTGCAGGAATACAAACTGTATGGAAAACAACTAGAAAGCAGCTGTGATTAGTCAAAAAAGGAGACGTTTCCAAATCTACAGTTCAAAAAACCGAAGAACAAGCAGCTTTTCTAGAGGCTGGCAGCTGACACTAATACAACTTGTGTGCATTAGCACGTCAGGCAAACGGCCCTGTCTGTTTGCGTCCCTAATTTTACCAGCTGCAGTCCTAAGCCTTCCTCCATAATGTTGCTGTAGAACATCTCTGAGAGATTATACCATACTGTTGTCACGAACGAGTGGCTGCACCACACAGATGCACCAGCACAGCTGTGGTTTATAAACTGTACCATTACATTTATTCTCCTTACTGTACAGAGTCCACTAGATGGAGGTATTTTATCATATCTAGGGAGGAAAAAAGCAGTCCGTAGATGATCACATCAGGAGCAACCCCCTCTGCTTCGACAGAGAACCTTAAATGCCTCAAAGCACTGCCTTTCAGAAAGGAGGAGGAATGCAGAGTTTAATTCGCAGCTCTTGATTTCAGACACCCAACCGAGTTAGGAGAAGGGTAGTCAATGGGGCTAGCCAGGGTGTGCAGGAGTGGCGGTGGGGATGCTGGCAGTGGTTGAGCGCTTCTGAGCGCTAAAGTCAGGCTCTGCGCTGAACCACCACCCCTGCAGGTACCTCTTTCCCCCAGACTGTTCTTGATATAATTTCTGACTTCAAGACACAGGGATACTCTCTGTACGGCATTTTGGTTGTTGCTGTCCTGACACTTTTAATCCAAAGCACAAAGCAAATTTCATTTGTTGAGAGCTGGAAAAAAATATTCAACCCCCTCCAAAAAATTCCAGACAAACTAGTTTTGTGCACATCCATGCTTTCTGGTTGCAGGCAGCATTGGCAGACTCTTAGAAAAATGGGCTTCTTTCGTACAATTTCTAATGTAAGTGGAGAGAGGAAGCATTCTCACAGAAAAGCTGCTTTCTGGAGATTCCCAGCCTGGCTGTCACTACTCCAGGAGTGTGGTTAGGTCCATGTTCATAAGCAGAACTGACTATAATGGGAACTGAGCTTCTATAATCCTACAGGAAAATCAGTGGATGCTTGTTTTTTTCCTCTTGGAAAACCTTCCCCCAGGCAGTAATTACCTGCATCAAAATGCATGTACTGCAACCGCCCACACGTGGGGGAATCTCTCTGTCCCACTGACTCCAAGTATGATTGCTCTGCAAGTCCCAGTGAGCACCCCCTGATTTCATCAACTGGCATGCATAAGGAATTTATAATCCGTGGAATTTCTTCTTGTTTCAAGTTATGGCATAGTTTGTCCAAGGTTAGGAAAGCAGCAGGCAATGTGAACAAAAATGGATGATAGGGTAAAAAAGGGTTTTTTTCCAAGTGCTAATTTAGAAGTAGAGAGGTTTTTAAACTGCTGCTCCCTCTACAAGTCGTAACTGAAGCTTCTGTCCTTTCATCTACATCAAAGCTCTTCAGCTTCATGAAATATTCCACAGAATTACCTGATTTTTATTTTATTTTTTTTTTTAACTTTAATGTATATTGAGCCAACTCCAACCCTGGAGTTATTCTATTAAAATTAACAGGAGTTGCACCAGGGATGAATCTGCCTCACTGTCACACAGTGTAAGAAAAAAAGATGCGAGCAATATCACAAAGCCTCTAGAAAGCAACATACTTGGTTGTTAACCCATTTTTACCTCTACACGATAGCAATACTGAACATAACACAGAGCCTTCAACTTTATGTTCTTAGCCAAGAAATACAAGATGTTCAGATATAGGTCAGTGGCACAGTAAGTTTTAGATGGTATTTTTAAATTGCTAAGGGATTTTTTTCTACAGGCAGTTAATAAAATTAATTCTAAGTTGATGATTTCCAGGATGGAAGTGTGATTTTCATGCCAAATGCAACCGTACAATGGTGCACTCTCACTTAACAGAACTTCCCAGCATATTCTGACTGTATCACCTATCTTTAAAGGGAAAAAACCAATGCTTTTAAACTTGGCATGCAAGTCTGGGTAACGTCTCTTTTGTGAATCAGTTTTTAGCTCATTTCTGTGTAAAGACTCTTGCAGCAGATTGCAAAAAGTGTTAGTACATGCCTTGCAGAACTTGCATGACTACTGGTAAAGTACAGAGCGGGTACTCTCAATTCTGAATGTGAGTTTACTGTGAAATGTAAGCAGTGAGTCACACAATTTAACACTTATTTTTGAAGTAAAGCTGCATGTGGTTGATGGGTTATTTTTTTCAATAATAAAGCCCTTTGCAAAAGTGCACTAAAGGCAATGAAAAATAAATATGCAGTAAACCCCTACACATCTTGAGTATCCAACATGAGATTTTACTAATAACATAAGCAGACAAATATAATTGTCAGCGTTGTAAGTTTAAAAATATTAAAAAGCATATTCCCAAGTCTGAAACTTACGAGCTATTAAGTATTTGAAATTTTTCTCCTTTGTGAAAACTCAAATCATCTTCTGTTCTTGCTTCATAGTCATAAAGCGCCACAAAAAGAGTTACACCTAAAGAAGAACATACATGAGTTACACCCCATGACAAAAAGCAGGAAGGAAAGGAGCCTCAAGAGATGTGGCTAAGCCAAACATAAGCTACTCTGGTTGCTGAGGAGCAAAATAAACTGAAGCCTCCTACTTTATGGGCAACCATTCTAAAACCTCTGCTTTTATGCAGCCAGCAGGCACGCCACCCCCTTCACTCTGTACAGTCATCAGTACTTTTGGTTTGATACCTACACACAGTGTAGGATCTCAAGTGGGTAAAGGAGGTTTGAATTGAGAGTTTAAGCCCAGCCATGCCAGGTATTTCCTGTTAACTACTTGAGGTGGCTCAGAGCACACTTTCTGTTCCCTGGTAGAGGGATGAGGCAGTCAGTCAGCCAAATAGGGCATGTATATGTAATTTCTCACCCCTCAAGTGAACTAGCACCTGCAAATTAGCAAAGGTAGGGCTGAAGACCCAGCTCCACCCCTGCTTCAGTTCTTTGCACTACTTCACGCAATAACTCTTCCCAAAAGCTGCATGCTGAGAGTCATGCCTCTGCTGTAATTATGTGACTGACTCTAAGTGCTACTGAAAGACTTTGAAGCTCACCTGTTCCTCCTCTTGTACGCAGCGTCCCTGTATGAGAGGAGGAATTGACTCCACCAAACACAGTCAGTCCTTGGCCTCCTGTGGCATGGAAGTTGTTGTAGTTTGGGATTGAAGTCACACCAAAGCTAGGATAGTGCTGTGGAGTGGGATCTGTCCCATAGCGGTAGCCTGAGCTTTGAGTTAAACTGCCATCCCTCTCGTCAGTCAGTTTTGTTGCTTCTTTATCCTTACATTGCACACAGCCCATTATCTAAAATCCTAGGAGAGGAAGGAAAAGACAGGTGCTCAGATGTTGATGCTCACCAGATCTCCCCCAAACCCATGTACCATGAAGATCAAATAAAGTTCACTGCTCAAAAGTTAAGTGTTTTGAAAAAAAAACCCACAGTGGTTTGAATATGAACAGCAACACCCTGGAAAAAGCTCACACAAAATTTTCCTTGCAGTGGTTTCCCGTCAAGGCCTGGGGAAGGAGGTCCTGCCTGCTCTTAGCGCAGTGGCAGCTCTGTGCCCAGCCCTGCCAGGCAATAGCTCGCACGGAGGCAGCGAGAGGACGAACCCCCTCTCCCTCGCCCTTCGCCTGGAGAGCACAACTGACAGGCGAAGGACTCAGCCAAAAAGTGCAGCTGGAGGTGTTCCAGTCTGCCCCCCACAGCACAGAGCAAGGCACTTAGCTCACAGTTCATGTTTGACCTTGCCAACTACACAAGAGCTGACTTCTCCTAAAGGCAATATAACCTTTTGCCATTGCTGGAGCTCTGCGCGACAGGCAGAGAAGCGGACATGATGAGCCGATAGCTAACACAGCACAAGAAAGTAGGAGGGAGCTATTAGATGGCTCAACTAAAACAAAAGGAAGCGCCCTTTCACGCAGCATCAAACTGAAAGGTAAAACCTGCCGGTAGCAGAAGGTGGGGCTGCCAAAGGTGTACATGAGTTAAGAAACTAGAGAAAGTTCTGGAAGATTTCACATGTCAAATGCAGAGCATCCCAATGTCTAGATCCCAGACAGGAGGAAACAGAGAGGGTACGGCTTGGAAAAGGTTGCTCTAAGTTTTTTTAATTCTTGTAACCTCTTGTTCAGCACCCTCATGGGGCACTGCCAGGGCCAGGGTTAATCTTTCTTAATTTTAGGTGCCTACCTCTCTCTAGCTCAGGGGTCCTCAAGCTTTTTAACCAGGGGGCCGGCGCGCGGATGCAGTGCCAGGCAGTCATCTGCGGCTGCTTGGTTTCCCCCCAACCCCCGGTGGGGGGGGGGGGGCAGGGGGGTCTGTAGATACCGGGGGGGGCAGGGGGGTCTGTAGATACCGGGGGCTGGATTGAGGACCCTGGGGGGCCGTATCCAGCCCGCGGGCCGTAGTTTGAGGGCCCCTGGGCTAGGCGGAGGGAGACAGAGGGTGTTCACCACATCTTAGAAGCAGCCCTGCAAGGTTAGTCCCCTGACCTGGCATTACTTTGCATCTGTGAACTCTAGCGTCTTATAATCCATGTGCTGGTGTTACTGAACTCTTTCCTATTGACTTGTGATGAATCTAGACACAAAACTTGACTTTCTGATGCTGGGCATGATGAATCTGGGGAATCAGATCCTTGTCCGGATGCACCCTTCATCTGAACTGGTACGGTGACTCTTTACATATAACCTGGCACACAAACAACATACTCTAAACACGGGCTGGAAGAAAAGCTGTGGCAATGGATAAATCTTTAAGAAAGTAGATGTACTAGACATACTTTTCCCAGAATATATAAGTAGACAGGGAGAAAATGCAGAGAACAGGAAAAAAGAAAAGTATAGTGAAGCACACTTCCTCCCTCCCCCCCATTTCTTTTCACATTTCAGCCAATATCTTCACTTAGAGTAAATAAAAAGCCTATCCTTTTTCAAATATCCTCATTTTTCTGTAGCTGCCGGGCTGGCTATTTTGTATGCCTTACCCCTACACCAACACAGGAAATTGGTTTTGACAAACTCATGGGATTCAGAAAAAGCATATTCCTCTGCTGCTAATACCTGAAAAATTATGTGGCAGCTCTCTGCTTGTCTGTGACAGTCCACAGTCTGGATACCTGCTTCCTAAATCTAACCTGCCTAATTAAAAAAAACCCTTCTGCTGAAGGGTGTTTTCTATACTTTGAAATACTTCCAGTTATTCTACAAGCCTGTTCAGAAAAAACAAGCGCCATTTTAATGTGATTCCCTGAGCTGTGCTGTCTGCAGTTTGCACAAGCCTACCGTCTCCTGCTCTTCGCTTAACGTAAAGGTGTCCTTTTTACATTTCTTTACTTTCCTTCAAGACACCATGTCCACTCAGCAGGGTTCCCTCACTAAAACGTTTAAGTCTCTTCACACAAACAGAAGCAGAGACTCCTGCCTCCACACTCACTGCAACGGCTGGCGTGAGCCGGAATCCCTCAAGAAACTACAGAGACAACAGGTCAGGGGAAAGAGGTTTGCAGCCTGGAGGCTACAAAACACACAGCTGCTGCTCCTGCTGCTGGCCTCTGCTCACCCTGGTAGCTGGGTCGGTGCTGGAGGAGGGGGTGCTGTGCTGGGGCTCAAGGCTGTCCATCCCCGGGACCAGCAGTGACTCCAGGTGAGCCCACAGCGACTGTGACAGGTGCAGCTTCGTATCAGCCGTGAAAAACTGCTCACGGAGGTATCTCTCCTGCTTTTACTCATTTGATCAGCAGGACAGACTTGCTCGAGACCCTCTGTTTGGAGATGTCACTCAGAGGTGAGGTTTTCCCAGCACCAAGGAGCCCCATGAGCAATGCGAGGAAGTGAAGCAGGACCGCGGGGAGGGCGAGGGCCCCACGGGGCAATGGTTCATGTCACTGCTATCAGCACGGGCAGAGCCCAGGGAGGCTTTGGGTGGGAGAGGTGAGTCTGCGACTCACCACTTGGACCCTGCTACGTCTCTGTGAAAACATACCTCTGGTGCAGGGAGAGCAGAACGCAGGCAGCGAGCAAACGCTGCGTGGGAGATGCCACGAGGGAAACCCCAGCTCAAGAGAAAAGGCAGAGAGAAGTGCCGACCATCCAAACAGGGAAAAGTGAGCCCTTAAAGCAGACTGCTTAAAAGGTGCAAGTGATGGAGCATACACTTACTCACCTGAAAACAGCTAAGTGATATGCAGGCTTTGCTATTTAAAGATGAATCTCAGTAGCCTTTTGTTGGCTTTCAAACTCGCCTCTGTGTGAACCTCTATTGCCTCCTCCCTTTCCCCTCCCAGCTTTATTTCTCCTCTTATTTTTTCCCATGTGTTTTTTACGGGGAAAAGAAAATGAAAGAATGAAAGAGAAGAAGAGATGGGAAACATGAAATCTGGGAGAGTGGTGGGGGGAAAGGGGTTTTCTTGTTGTTCTTCACAAACATTCAGCTGAGCAGGGAAAAAAAATCCCCACTGAAATCTGGGAATATTTCACACACCAATTTACAAGTGCTGACAAGACAGCCCTACACACTTCATTTACACATTGATGAGGAAAAAGTTACAACGACAAGCCAACTGCAAAAATAAAATTGTTCAAAGTATTAATTCTGAAAGTGAAAAAAACAGGAGGTGGTATACATATGTACTGGTAGTTTCAGAAAAATAATGGTTTGGGATTTTCTTTTTACTAGGAAAGACATGAAGAGAAACCCAGAGAATTATCAGTTTCTTGATTTTTGTTTGGTTTTTGCTCTCTTTATCTTTTTGCTGGCAATGGCAGTGCACAAGGAAGGAGAATTTGATGCAAAGCGAATGACTGACAAAAGGGACTTTTTCTTTCACTTGCCCTCTCCCACTTTGTCACAGTGTCTAGACAATCTGAGTATAAAAAACACTTGATTGCAGCCTCTTGTAAAATGTGACAGAGGGTGTTACATGCACTCATCTTTTCAAGCCAAGTCCCTGAAAGTTGTCTGTTCCTGGATCAAAGAAACGAGCATCACAGGGAGCTGGCTAAGTGTGAGAGAATACATGTATGCATGTACATGCTTAAAGTGATTGTGATTTCAGCTAACTCAGGGGTTTTATAGACAATAAATATAACCTCCATTCAGCATTGGCCTTTGCGTCAATGAATGGATTCCAAAACCTAATCTCCTTCAGTATCACAGAGCAAGCTTTTAATATCCAAAAGTCTCATCTCCCTGTATGTCAGCATTTGGAGCTGTGGAAGGCTGGAGTTATTCAGCCAGCTCTGAAATCACCAAACAAAATCTGGAGCTGTTTTACACTAAACTCTCTTGAGACATGCACACAATGTTGTTCATCCAACATGCTGCGCAACTTACAGTAAAGCAACAAGATTTTATTCCGTTTCCATCAGGAAAGGCAGCATTTCTCAGATGCGTGAGTTATGGGTCATGCAGCATTATCATAATTTGACACTGGTATTGTTAAAAGGTATGTAACTAGCCTAATTAAAATGAAGTTTTCTAATATGAGCAAGTTGAATTTGTTTATTTTAAAGTTGTGTTTTTACAGGCAATACAAAACATGTGTTTTCATGAAAACATAAAACATTTACATGGTTTTTGAGACTTCCTTAGAGACAAATGAAAATAACCATTATTTGTCTCCTTTCTTGCCCTTGTTATATTTCTTGGACTCCAACATGCACATTGCAAACAATCCAACATCAGCCTAACCAGAATAGTAGTTTCCTCCCATATGGTGGTAACATTATTAAACAAAGATAGAAAATTAATTATATCATTATTAATTAGTTATATAGTCATAGTACCTTAATTACTTTCAGTTAGGAAACAGATGAAGGCTAAGGAGGTGTCACTATCATTATTATTGTAAATCACGCTCCTTCAGTTTTTCTGTTGGTTCTCGATACAAAATGGAAGTCAAGGCTGAAACACCCACCAAAGCCAGCCATCCACTCCATTAACAGAAGTAAAAGCAGTCCTCTCTTAGCTAATCAAAGCCTAGGAAAAGTCCAGGCATACCAGGAAAATTCAATTTTTCATACATCCATTTCAAAAGTAAAAGCTCCAACATGTGGTGTTTGAAAAGCAAAAAGTATTGATAAGCCTTTGCTTAGTTTAGCTTCTGCAGTGGTAAGCCATCAGGGAAAAATGGAAGGAAGATGGGAAGAAGACTGGTGTAAATTCACTCCTTCAGAGCATCAGAAGTTTTTCCATAAGATTCTGCAGCTCACAGCTGAAACTGAATTGTAGTACCTCTTCAGGACCTGCTTTTTTGAGTGTTGTAGGAGAAAGTGGGTCCTTAAAATGTTTGAGTGGGGTACAGGGAGATGCAGGGAAACACCTGTCTATTCTGCACCCTCCTACCCACACTGTGGCCTCTGTCCTTCAACCCCTTGTGTAGGAAAGCAGACTAGCACAGGAGAGGGCTCCAACCTGCTGAAGAGGCATGAAGCAGGTTCAGAACCAGCATGGCACATTCTCCTTCCTCTTGTTTTTTTCTGAAATGAAATTGGATGGTATATTTTTAGAAGAACTTATTTCAGTGAAAGACATGAAAAGGAAAGGCTGGATGACTGGTAAGTGCTAACTATCTTTTCTGACCAAATCTTACAAATCTTGTCTGGAAAGCACCAGCAGGAAAGCTGAGTTAAGAAACAGTTATGTTGAAAGGGAATCAGAAGAACAAAATCCTTCAGTCTCTGTGGTGAACATGCCTGTTCATCAAACCAAGGGTTGCATCCAGCATGACTGTGAAAAATATATTCTCTAAGGGATATCTTCTTGGTGTTTTATGTTTTGCTGAAAGCACCAGAGAACTATCAGTCTGTGGCATCAATTAAGCCAAATTTCATGAGCTACGTTAGGATTTAATATTCAAAGTGCCACATTCTGAGTTACCGTGAAGATGCAAGAAGGACAGAAAAGGCTCTCCAAGAATAAGAACTGCAAAAATTTTTCAGAGACTTTTCTGTGGAATGCCTTCTGCAGGCTGGGTAAGGGGAATAATCAACACAGAAATCTACCCTGAAGTTGAAATGTCTTACTTTGCATTAGTAGCTCCCTAGAGAGAAACGGATAGAGTACATATTTTGAAACACAAGCCTCAGACACATTAACCCCCCCAATTTTCGGAAACGTCTTGCTCACCCACTCCAAGTTGGGCAACAAATAGGCACTTAAAACTAGTCCTATGTAGGTCAGTAATTCTCATGCTGTCTGCTTACAGCTCTCTCTTTGTCTTACATCTATGCTGATGAGAGCATTTTGGATCTCCAGAATTAATTTTGTGTCAGTTTCAAGCCAACTTAAATTAAACAGATGGAGTGAAATAGCAACACTTGTTGCATTATTTTTGTTTTTAACTATTAACTCTGGTCCCTGTTAGAGGACTGCCTTATTCCAGCTTGACCAGCGATTCCACAGTTTTTAGGAATCACAAAACCAGTCAGAAAGATACAACAAATGCCTTAAAATAATTTGAACTCCTGGGTGTTACTCACCATTTCTCAGGCTTATGGGTTGTGGGATACTATATTTATATACATATAATTTTTATACTAATGGCCTGAGCTAGAACGAATAGAATTTTACTGCAATGTAATAGATCTGGCTCAGCCTTAAAAGAAGATGGAGACTGGAGATTTGTGTAGAACATCTGCAAAACTACATGTGCACCACACCTGTCATACTGCATTAAAAAATGTAAATCAGAGAAGACACAGTACTACCACTGGATGTCCTGTGACTGTTAAAGCCATGCAGAAAATCTCAGATAACACAGTGTGGTATTCCTGAACAAAAGGCCAGAAATACCAGGGCAAAACTTCAAGTCAGGTATGTATCAGGATCAACGACTGCCTTGAAACAGTGTTTTCATGAGAAAAACAGCACTGAAAAATGTCTGGGCTGCCTTCATTTGGGTTTTGAAGAGAGCCCTTTAACATTTCACTCCTGGGTTCTGCTTTAGTGGGCCGAGTAGAAAAATATCAGCATTTTAATGGCTTGTTCGT
This sequence comes from Falco cherrug, assembly GCF_023634085.1. NCBI lineage: Eukaryota > Metazoa > Chordata > Aves > Falconiformes > Falconidae > Falco > Falco cherrug. The sequence goes on along the minus strand of NC_073702.1, from coordinate 64,632,117 downwards.
CTGCAGCAGTCAAAAGTCAGGCCACTGCGCAGTGTCAATGGACACCCATGGCCGGAGGAGTAGGAAGAGTAGTCTCAGATGAGCTCCTACTGCCACGCTGCCGTGGCTCAAAGCAGATGCCTTCTGCAGCGCTGGAGTGCTCTCACTATTGTTTCTTGTCAGCATAAAGTTGCTTCGGAAGTCTTCTACAATGGTGGCAAGAGGGATTCAGGAAAAGGAGCAGCTCCTGCTGCCATGAGAAGAGCAGACTCTGCAAAGAGCTTTGAAGTGCCATATTCTGCCCTGCTGTTCCTCCCCATTTACTGAGTGACTGGGGATGCAGCCCTGGAAATAACAGCTTCCTGACACTACAGACGATGTTTAAGTTGTAACACATGTCTGCAAAGTATAGCACTGTGCTTGCCTTCCCTCTTTTTCCCCTTTGGGACCTGATTTAAAAGTCAGTTTATGAAAGATGAATATTTGGGCGGGTTCTTTCCCGTTTAATTTCAGCCAGCCTTGGAGGCCAGGACCAGCGAAGGGAAGGTGCGTGCTGAAGGATTTCATTGAACTACAACCAGACCCTTGGCTTCTGCCAGAGTTTGTGAGCACAGCTGTCCGTGGGGCACGGTGGGTGGCTGCTTGAATGCCAGGAAGAGCAAGCAATGAGTGCCTTCACAAACAGATCCAGCGCCCTGCTGGTGGGGTATGGTCCCTCTCTGACAAGAGATTTATTACTATGTAGATATTCCATTTATTATATCTATACAACCTATTTATTACAAACTAGAGAGGAAAAAGGAAATCAGTGTTCCAGCCTGGCAGGAGGGACAATAACAGTATCCATGCGTGGTGCTCGTCTGAGGGACAGTTGTGGTGGTGGGACTCACTGGTAGCTGGCTGGTGGGGAGGTCACCTGGTAGGGTCACAAGATTCACTAGCACCATGTGGCTGTTTGAGCAGCTGTAACCAAAAGCTCCCCAATGCAGCCAATGCAAGAAGAGGAGAAAACCCCTCCAAACTGCCCACAAAAGGACATGTCACTACCCTTTCAGTTTTCTGCAGCTTCTTTGCCAGCCGAATCTGTGAATGTCATGGCCTCATCTTTTTCAAAAAGCAGTGAATTCTTTTCCACTCTCTGTGATACATTCCTTTCAGCAAAACCAAAGCAGAACAAAACATGAGAAGTGATTAAAGCAGAGTCTCACCCTGCAGCCTCTTAAAGTAACAGTAACTGAGTTACGCCTTGTACGGTCTCAGGGCTTTTATTACTCTGAAAAAACAGATGCCCTAGAAAAATGCAGCATGGGAAGATCAGTTCTGAGGAGGGGTTCTTCTGTGTTTTTTTCCTGTCCCAGCAACATCCAAATTGCACTTATAATCTGAAAGAAAGAACCTTACATACATCTAACTTGTGAAGGAAGGTGTGCAGGTTTTACATTCATAAACTGAAAGAGCAAGTCCTGCACTTAAGATTTCTTTTTGTGTGTACGTGCTTACAATGAGTTAAAGAAAGCTTTGAAATTAACAGCTAAAAGCAGCAGCTACATACAGTAAACACACGCTCACTCTACAGTCAAACCCCCCAAAGGATGGGTCTGTCCTTGGTTCTTAGTAACACAGGAGAACGCCATGTAAATTCAATAGCATGATTTCAAGCTACATTCCTCCTTCACCAGGCTGCTTGTGGTAGCTCTGTTCACGAGCAGAGAGAAGTGGGTGGATGGTCTGCATAAGCATTTTGAGCTAATGTGCCTTAATCTTAAAGTGCACCTTTTAAGTATCTGAATTAGAAAACCTGTATCAAGAGAACAACCGCTGCAAATGCCAGAATCATTTTGTCCTGGAAAGAAAAGAAGTGAAACAGTGCCTCCACTGATTTCCTCTTTTTTTTCCCCTGTTAAGAGAACAGAAAGATGATTGCAGGTTGATTCACACTGTTCTGATCTTTTTTCTTTCAACTCTTATTTTTAGAACCTACCCAGGCACAATGCAAAATTCAAAATGTGAATCGGGATGGGCAAGGAAGGAAGCGGGGAAAGGGAAAGGGAGTGGTATAGAAGTTCTGCCTGCTGTGGAATAAGAGAGAAAGCTTTTCTCAAAAAACAAAAACCCCACCGCTGCCTCCCCACGCCCCTTTGCCCATGCACAAATGAAACTAACAGCTTCTCTGCCTTGTCTGACTTCTTGACTGAAGAACTCTGAGGATGTGACAGCAAGGAAATAGGAGCACACTGAGTCTCAAATCAGGAGGTGATTTACTTCAAGGCCATTTCAGATGCCGTTCCCTCCCGAAGGGGCTCTTATTTTACTTTAGTTGCTACTGTTAATATTTTAGCAGTGTTATTTAAAATCCTTATTTGTCCAATTACATTGGGGGAAAAAATACCCTCCTCCCTAAATAGGAGCAAAAATTTGCCTGTGGCCAGCTCACAAAGAAATCCCCAGTCTTCTCACCATCCCTGCAGCTGGCTTCAGCTACACAGCAAAGATGCCTACAGATAGAGACCCCAGACAAGGTGGCAACCACATGGTGACAAAGGCCAGTAAGCAACCAGAGCGCTGAAGATGCCGATTACATCAGTAACAGGAAGACACGAAAACTCTGCCTACACTTACACACAAAAAAAGGTGCTACTAGTCAGATCTATTTTCTCAAACCCAGCTGTAGCCACTCTGGTTTCAGTGTATGACAGCTTGGGTAAGTATACTGGGTCTGGATGGGGTTAAGTGTCTCCATAGCAGCCCGAACCTTTCTCTGCTTTAGATTTGTGACCAAAGCAGTGCTGATAACACACCCATGTTTTAGCTACTGTTGAGCAGTGCTTGCACAGCATCAAGACCTTCTTTGTTTCTCACTCTGCCCCCGCAGCAAGTAGGCTGGGGGTTGGCAAGAGGCTGGGAGGGGACGCAGCTGAGACAGCTGACCCCAACCAACCAAAGAGATATTCCACACCGTATGATGTGCTCAGCAATAAACGCTGAGTCTTTGGAAAGTAGCCATTGCTCGGAGACTGGCTGAGCATCGGTCTGCTGGTGGGAGGTGGTGAGTGAGTGCCTTTGCATCACTTGTTTTCCTTTTATTTCCTTTGCTTATTAAACTGTTTTTACCTCCACCCACTAGCTTTCTCTCTTTTGCCCTTCCGACTCTCTCCCCCATCCTGCTGGGAGCAAGTGAGCAAGCGACTGAGTAGCAGATTAGCTGCTGGCCAGGTTCAACCCACCACAGTGAGTAATATGTAAGTGATGTTCTTGGTCCAGAAAATAACTTCAGAGGCACACAGGTTAAGCTATGTTAACTGGACAGCCAAGAATTGAGATGCTGCCTGGAGATGAATTTGTCAGGATTACAAAGATGACATTACCGTCTAGTCCATTTTTAGCAGAGATTTTGAAATCTGGAAAACAAGAGAGTGGGAGGCTGAGATGGTAGTCAAAACCACTCTGGACAACGGGATGTGGAAGGAGACAGGTCTTAACTTGCATTCCCTGTTAATGCATATTAACATAATGTATGTCAATGCACACAGTCCCACCATGACACCACTAAGACCAGTGATTCTCAACTCTGTTATGCCAACTACCCTACAAACTGCAGCTTCCCACATTCTACAATTCTATGCCACCACAGGCTGCATCTGTGCTGCCAGGGATGTCTTCTAGAAGGTCTATGGTCAGTCTCACCTTCCTTTTACCCACACACAGTCCCTAGTACCAAAAAGCTGGGAAATGCTCCTACAAACAGAGATAACCTACACAGACCTGAATGGGACAATCAGCAGAGCAGGAAATGAGTAATGGGAGGGAAACCAAGGCAGAGTCCACAAGGAAAAAGTGAAGCTACCATCCCTTTCCTTGGCTTCTGCTGTGGACCAGTGACCTACAGCAAAGTCCCTCTGCCTCCAAAGGTAGATCAATACTGCTCAGCTCAGAGTGGACCCTGCAGTGTCTCAAAGCCAGTGAGGTTGCCTACATCCCACTGCTACCTCAGTGAACTCTAGGAGGTAGTACTGAAACAGATACACACGGACCTATCATAGAATCATAGAATCATTTAGGGTGGAAAAGACCTTTGAGATCATCAAGTTCAACCATTAACTCAGGACTGCCAAGTCCATCACTAAACCATGTCTCTAAGCACTGCATCTACGTGTTTTTTAACACCTCTGGGGATGGTGATTCCACCACTTCCCTGGGCAGCCTGTTCCAATGCTTGTCCACCCTTTCAGTGAAGAAATATTTCCTTATATCCAATCTAAACCTCCCCTGGTGTAACTATGCCCCAAAGGCCTACTCCTCTCTGTATCACTGTCCTTCTTTTTGTCTCCCTCTGCCTCTGTCTTTTGAAAAGATACCACCATTCAAGATACTAGCAGCAGCAACAGAGGAACACAAAACAGCAATGCTGGACAGATGCCTTCTCTCCTCAGTGTGTTGTCCACTTGGTCTTTCATCAGTGGATATGGTTGTAGGACTGATGAGTTTTCATTTTTGGTGATTAATCTCACAGCCTGCCCTGACTCTTAGGTGGCTGCATTGCTTGAATTAGAATGTCACGGTCTGGAGGACAGTGACCCAACAAGAAACAAGGGACAACATCACAAGTTCTTAAAGAGTCAGGACTTAGAGTTTAAAAAAGGGGTGATGGTGGGGAAAAATCATGGGGGAAGGTCTCTTCTGTTAGCCAGAGAAGATGGGACTTAAAAAGGGAACAGATGCCAGCTAAATGCCATGAAAAATAGACTCTGCTGGGTTGGTGAGCATTTTCCAAAGGAAGCCAGCAAACAGCTGGAGGGTTGTTCCACATTGATCAAAATACCTAAGTATCACCAAGCATATGGTAGATCTATTTTTAAGCTTTTTGTCCACATCTGAGGGCAATTAGAAGAGATAATTTGACTTCATCATGAACCTGAGGTCATTACACATACTGTTCAGGGAATGATCTGCAAGGGATAGTCACGTGTAGTGACTCTAAGCTACAGTCCATAACCTGATCCTTCAGCTTAAAGCTACTGCAACCTCCTCAGCGCAGTTATAGGAGGTCCTGCTTTAATTCTTTATGGCCTAAGCAGGAAGTGACATTGAAATAATGGACTAAATGGAAGCTGTGGATATTTAGGCTAGGTGTCAGGAAAAAAAATCCTTTCTGTTGGCAAGGACAGCAAAACAGCCTGGAATAGACTGCCTAAAGCAATGTGAAGGCTAGACAAGTATCTGCCAGGTGTGGTACTGCCTCTGTTCAGGGGGGATAGGTCTCTTTCAGTGTGTTTTTTCAGTCTCTTTCAGTGTGGTTTTCTATTATTCAATGAGTGACCAAAACAGCAGATGCAAACACTTTTTAAGAGCCCTTCCCCTCAAGCCAGAGGAAGTGTGATTTCTTTATTTCTCTTACTCCCTCTTTCATTGTTTTTCAAGGTTCATATGCTTAGGAGAAGAAACTGTACTTTAAATCTGGCCTGTGAATGAAGGTACATTTGCTAAGTTCTAAAAAGGCACCTGAAGATCCTGATCGCACTAAACATATTGTGGAAGTTTGCCCAAGTGGACATTTGCTCAACATAGCATGCAGGATTATCTACAGTGGTGTTCTTTAACTGGTGATCCAGAGAGCACTGGGGTCGACAAATCATCACGTGGCTCACAAGCCCATAGCACATGTATGACCAAGCAAATACACATCCATTGGATGCTGTGGCAACATTTTGCTGGTGGTGTTTGAGCTCCCCACCACACTGCCTGCACGGCCTCCCCATTTGGCTCTCTGAGCAAGAGCAGATGAAAAGCAGACCCAAATTACCAACCCAAAGTACCCCTGAGGACAGCTCCAACCATTCTCATCAACAGAATGAAAAGAGCAGTGCATGTGGAAGAGGCAGTCAACAGAGGTTTCTCTGTTTCTTTGTATTTAAGACACAAAGGCAAGAGCAGGACTGGATAGTAATCTGGAGCAGACAGGCAGGGTTTCACTGGAGGTGACTGCTTTGTGATACACCTTGTGAACTACACAACTGTCAACAATTCAGGAGATCTGGAGATCCTGTCTGGACTTCCTCCCTGTTTCCTAGCACAAAAAGACAAAAAACCTGAAGGCTGCCGAAGTTAACAACTAGGTGAACAGCACAGGGGACAGGCGTCAGATTTGCGGATTGTATTGTAAAGGGAAAGTGACCTCTTGATAGGGAACGAATGCACACACTGTAAGCCAGGCTGGCTGGGCAAGTCAGGTTAGATAAGCAACAAAAAGCACATTCAGCACCAAACCATGATATCAAGAGCATTAACCAAAGCAGAGCCTGTAAGAAGATGACCCTTTTCAGTTGCCTATATGCTACTTGTGAGCATCTGAAAAAATGGATAAACTCTCTGCCTGCAGAGTAGTGATTCAAAATAATATTCCTGAAAAATAACAGCTACATTTAGAATTTTAGAATAGTAAAAGAAATAGTTGTAGCCCATTTCAGAAGTCCAAATGTAAGAAAGGAGTTGACAGGTCCTATATGTCACAAATGACATCTGTCCGAGTGACTGACAACTTGGAAGTAGGTAATCTTGGACATCCATGAATCAAGATACACCCAAGGTGGAGTATTAGTTGGTGTCTGTTAAAGGCCACTGGAATCACTGCAGAGCACTAGGTGATGGCCTTCTTCAACACCTCTATACAGTCTAAAAACCCCTTGTGTTATATATGCTGGAGACTTTATGTTACTAGCACTAAAACATGCTATACTTTCCAAAAGGCTATGAATGACAAGGTACTAACTCCTAATTTAAAGGAAAGACCAGCCTTCCTAACCCTGCGAACTAAAGCCCTTGCCAGTTAGCCAAATGAGTCATATACAATATATGTCTTGCAGCACCAAGGAGACTGGAGAATTCAGGGGCAGTTCACAGGACGATGACCACAATGTGAAAAGCTTGTGGGATGTAGCTAAACTACCACACCACGCACAGCAGTACCTGCTGACTTGCTCCCTGCCCCAGCCAGGGACAGCAACAGGCAGGAGCTGCAGTGCCAGCAGGAGCTGCAGTGCCGGCACAAGCACAACTTATCACTGGCTGTATGATGTAGCTACACCTGAACTGCCTGTGAGTCATACGCGGTTTAGCAGAGGAGCCGGACGATCCTTGCTCTGGACTTTGTCTCAGTAGGGAGGAAATGATCACAAACCAGAAGGTTACTGGTTGTTTAGACTGCAAAGGACTGCCACTTTCTGTGCAAATAACTAATGATGTCTGCAACCAAATCCAGACCAGTAAAATTTTATGTGGTATATGAACATACACTCATCATACATACACAAATTTAAATCACAATGCATGCTTTCCGAAAGGCAATTTCACAAAACTATAGCAAATGGGAGTCAAATCAGCCTGAAGACAGAATGTACAGAAAGTTGCTGATATCTGCAAACGGTTTAAGACATTTCCTAAATGCCTACAATGTTACAACCATGAAAAGAAGACTGAGCTAGATAAAAATAACACACAACAAACCCCCCCAACAGCTGGGTTTACCAGGGAAGTGAAAAAAACATATAAAATGTTATATACAAAACTGACACATGAAGGTGGAAAGGAGAAAAGATAATAATGAGTAAAAAAGCTAAAATAAAGATTATATAGAGGAAGAAAGAAGATACTGGGGAAAACTAAGGCAGATAGAATCAGATATATATTTTTTTATTTTTCTAAGCAGATTATGAAAAATTAATCCTGAACAACAAAAGTGGTACAATCCTTCATAACAATACAACAGTGGCAGAAGTTATTTAATAAATATTTCTGATTAGCACAAGGTAAAAGGCTGGATGATCTGCTTATGATGATGAAATAACTTCCCACGACAGCAGCCCCTGGAGAGGGGACATGAAGCAGCAGATACGTGATTCTAGGTGTCTCAGACTAGTTGCATGAAATAAACTTGTCTCAGAAGGTTTTAGAGAGCTAGCCTGGGAGCTGCTACTGCTGCATCTAAAGCAGTTCTGGGCCCCTGGGGAAAGACCAGGGGCAGAAAGAAGGCTCACTGGTTAAGAAGAGTAAAAAGTAGTTACAGGCCAGTTGGCTGAGTTTCCAGTATTTTGCATAGGACAGAATAACCAACATAGGACTCAATTAATAAAATCCTAAAAAAAAAAAAAGCAAAAAAAAAAAGCTCTACAATTAAGGTCAATCAACTTGACTTTAAGGAAAACAGATCCTGTCAAACTAATCTGATGTCATTTCTTGTAAAAATTAAAAGTTCACTTGACAAAGGCAGCATTGTTGACACTATTACAAGTCTAAGTCATTTGACTTGTTCTGTAGAACATCTTTATGAGGAAACTGAATGCTCTGAAGCTTGTATAGAGTGACTTCATCTGTACATGAAGAGCAGGACTCCATAGGTGTAGAGCACTGTATGAGGTCAGGCAAAAATCTCAAATGTGTTTAATACTGAAGTCGCTTCTGAGTCCACAGTCATATTATAAGTTTTCAAAACTTGATAAATGAAGGAAGCCAAAGTGTAAATGTAAATGGGAAACTATTTATTAGCAAACAGATTGGTTCCTCTTGGGTTCCCATAGGTATTGGTGATCATCCCTTTACCATTTAATAGCCTTCTCAGCGATCTGCATTACAGTTAGATATGATACTGCGGAGAGCAAAAAAAACAACCAAAAAACGATGAAAGGACAAACCTGACACATAGCATCTGGGGTCCGTCGAAAGATGGGAGAAACCAGTTTAGGTGTTTATAAGGACAAGTGCAGGATCACCTTATTAGAATAAAGAATACAGGTGGTACTTACAGGATGAGAGGGAGAGAGAGGACTCTATCCTCCAAAGCAGAGACTGAATGTGAGTCCGGGGATCCTGGGAGGCAATCAGCTTGACATGAATTCCCCACGCAAGGCTGTGGCCAAAAGGGCTAACGTGAGCCTCAGCTGTACAAACAAATGAAAATCAAAAGATGAGTAGGTAGGTTAACGTGACGCTGTATTTGGCTCTCATTCCTCCGCTCCGTGAATAACTTATCAGGTTCTGCTGCTCCATTTTCCAAATAAAGTGTTGGAAAAATTGGAAGAGTGTTCAGGGGAGAGAGATTAAAGCACTGAAAACACTAGGTAGCAGAAGGCTTTGATACAAACAGAAAGCTTAAAGGGAATTTTGTTATTTTGTTCACAGTATAGGAGCATTCATATGGGGAATAAATTTGGTGACAGCAGGCTCTAATCTAGCAAAGGTGGAAAACACACTGGAACTGAAAACTAATCCAATCCAGACTGTGAACAGGCAATTTTGGTTTGCTTTTTCAGCAATGGTCTGTTATGGGCAATTAAACAGTAATTAACCCCTTACACTGTGATGTACTGTCCATCTCTGCAAAGCTGTGAAAATAACTGTGCTTGATTTAAAAAGGATGTCCACCCATGCAGCTTGGGTTATCAGGCATGAAGTAGGAGCTCCTGCAGGTGAGACCTACTGCCTGCATAAAGCTGGAGCTCTGGTGTGTGATCACAGCATCAGACAGTGCTTTGTGTTGGCATTAAGAAACACTCCTACCCCTTCCAGGAGAGTAATCCTGGCCACCTTCTGGCTCACAGCCTGCAAAATGTCTCCAGAGGAAACCCTAAACTTTTGGGGCTGAGGTGCCACCTAAGTACGGATGACACCAAACTGTCTGTCTTCTGCAGGATCTGCAGGAGCCGTCTGAATTCCCAGCACCTGGCTCCACACAAAACCTCACTGTGCAAAGCTCCTCACACTGAAATGCCAAAGAAACAACTTTCGGGAAACCGATGGGTTATTACAGCTCTGCCACTGACACAGCACCTGTGATCCTTGCTTCAGCAGTTCACTTCATCTGCTGCCTGCTGCTGGGATCTTGTCCCAGGGATCTGCCTGGGATCCCATTGCCACAGCCACAGAAGGTGACCTCAGAGAATTAGGCTGAGGGAAGGAGTCCTCCACACCTCAGAGATTTTTCTTCTCCCACCTGTACCCTTTCAGGATGAACTGGTGGGCTAGCTTCCTTTTTCAGGAAAACAAGCTAGTGCCTTTAAGGGGCGTGAGTGGACATGAGCACCACTCCTGCAGGCACCTCCCAGCTCACCTGGGATATCCACGTCTTCACCCTGCTGAGGGATCTTGGGTGCTGCCAAGAAAGCTTTGGGCTCTGGTTCCAAGGATGGGGTCTGGCAGGTGGGCTCCTAAGGACCACATACTCGGTGGGGGGCCCTGGCTACTGACTTGGCTTCATCCCACAGCCTGCCAATATTTAAGTTTGGTGGTTTTTAAGGATGCAGTGCAAGCTTTTGTCCATGCTGTCTGTCTTAACCTGGGCCTTTGGCCAGGAAGTATTAATCCTGTCAATGTGCAGGAATGGGGAAGGCTGGCGAGTGTTTGATTTGTGCCAGTTGCTGGCATCAGCTCATTTTAAGCTTCTGGAATGAACCACTTACAACTGAATGCTGCAGTGTAAATACTGCAAATGAAACAGATAAAATAATGTCAATTACTTGAGCTCAGCATCGGTTCACATATGCCACTCCAGAGATTTAAAAGGCATTATTTCATACAAACATTTAATTACATTTAAATATGAGCCTACAGGTATTTTTCTCTTCAGCAGGTGGGGAAAAAGTTGTGTTTTTCAAACTTACAGTCGCTTCCAGTAAGTGATTCCCACTAAAACACAGCATCCATAGCATAGCAGAATCTCAGTGCTATGTTACAAATGAGAAAGAAACATCCCATCTTAAGTAAACTTTTGTAGTGCAAGACTTCTGCAGAGTGAACTAAAGCAAGAAGGCTTGTCAAAATTTTAGGGAGCAAAAAGGTCTGTCCAAGTGTGGTGTATATACACATATGCACATGCATTCACGCACACCCCACCACCTGGTCTCTGCTGTGCCTGGTATTCCTATCAACAGATCTTGAGACTCAAAACTGTGGTTGGCAACTCTTCAGTCGCTAAAAAAGCTAAAGTTTTGGTAAAGCTGATCAAAAGCAAGTTTCAGAGCTACTAATAAAAGATGACTCGGAGCCTGCTGAAGTACAATTTGCATTGTGCATTTTTGTCTTAACACTTCCTGTTCTCCTGGGTGCATTTTCCTCCCTCATCCTCTTGCACAACTCCAGCTACATCCAACAGCATTAGGATGTTCTGTTAAGCAGATGTGCACCTCTGTTTTTAAGCTTTGTAAAGGCTTGCTTATGTCAAAAGATGGACCATCACAAAGATCACATAGGCTAGATTCCACAAAATTATTTTTACAGATGAAGTAACTGTGGTAATCGTCTGAAATGTAAATGAAGCAAACAGCTTCTATGGATTTTAAAAATCTTTTGATACATGGATTTAAAAAATCTTTTTGAAATGTTAAGAAATAAGTTGGATGCAAGGCTTGTTATTTTACTCCAGACACACAGAGAAAGAATTAAATGGGAGAATGTGAGACTTAATCATCCCATCTGCCTTTGTAAGCCACCCAGACGAGACGCAGAAATGCTAGGGAAGTTAATGCAATGAACCCCAGAAGTGTCACTTTCACAAATCTCAAGAGGCATCATTGACCTGAGGCTGGCTGCAGTTTCTGCCCCAATTCCAGTTTGACCCTCCAGCGACAGTGCTGCTGGAGAACACGCTAAGAAACAAATGCAGGCAATTGCTTTGACATAATTCTTTTGGACGCAGGCAGATCGAATGTGCTGATGTCAACAGAGACCAGAAAAAAATTTACCAGATCTCCTTTCCTCACTGAAGAAAACAATAAGAGAAAACAAAGCACAACCCAAAACCTAGCCAAACACATGCCTGCCTCTTAACAGCAAAACTAATACAAGCTGCCTAAGAAAGGCAGAACCAAGACAAACATTTCTAAAGTATCATTTGTATGTATACACAGCATTTCATTTATAGCTTAAATTTACATGACCTGTATATATAATTGGCTCTTTGCATATAACGTGCATAAAAACATCTGTTCTATGGAGGTTATTAATTTTAAACCCCAGGAACAGTATAATTCTGTCCTTTATGGCCTTATAGTACATTCAAAACAGTTCCTATCGTAAGTTTTCTCACCTTAAAGCAAACTGTTCTTCTTCCCTTTCTCTCATTCTTCTAAAATTCAGAAGACTGCATGGATCTACTTTCAATATGATTGTCAAGATGAAACCTTCCTGTCTTGCTATGCACTTAAATGCCCAAGCTCCAGCAACTTTGAGGCAGCATAGTTTGATGTCAGAGAACATTGAGGCAATGCTGATTTTTCTGCACAGGGACGGCAAGAATAGAAGCTGGGGATATTTTTTCCATGGGAAAGATGAATTATGGTAGGAAAACAGGTCAGGCAAGCCACGATGACTATCCTGAGAATAAAAGATCAAGCTAAAGATTTTCTTCTCTACCTGGTCACTGTTGCTCCTGAAATAAGTTCTGTACGAAAGGAAGAGAGAAAAACCCCCACACATCAATGGTACAGTTTTTCAGAACTCATAAGGGAAAATACCAGGGTTGAATGTGGCTGGTGCCTCAACTTCATATAATGAAAACAGAACAAAGAAACAGATCCGAAGCTCATTGCCTCCTCCCTCTTTTACCTCCTCTCCTAAGAAAGGCTTCCACCTTTGCTACTCACAATTTTCCTTTGCTCCCATTCCTCTAGCTCCCCATCAGTTCATGCAGACAGATTGTCTGTGGTGGTATCATGCAAAAACCAGATGAGATCCTCAAGGCTTCCCCTTTCTGTGTGCCTAGAGCACTTCCAAGAAGAGAAAGACTTGTGAAGAAATAGATTCTCACTTCCCTTTTCTGCAGCTACTTGTGGGGGTCACTCTACCACAATGAAAGTCTGCATCTGTGATCTGACCACTATGAAGAGACAGATAAAAAGTACCATTTTGAATGTCCATAAGAAGCACGGTCTCTGAGAGAAAAGTGATGATGTGTTGCAGCCACTGGAATTGATATAGAACATCAAACCACTCTTACACAAAGAAAAAACAGACTTTTTTCCTTCTTCATCTACCACACTTCATGTGGCCTGTTCCCAAAATGTGGCCACAAAGTGTGGTCCACAGTCTGGCTGATCATTAGAGGCTGCAGAACCTTTTCAGCTATGTTGGGACCTGCATAAATATTGCAGTTTTCAGGGAATAAGGGTTTTAAGACCACCAATCATCAGGAATTATCAAAGACTTTAGTCCCTAGAGTGTCTTGTGTCCTGCTCCTTGAGTAACCATCCAGAAAGAAGAATGGAATTGCTTCTCCAGAGAGTCAGAGGACAAAGGCTAGTCAAAAATAAAACAATGTTCTAAGGAAGTCCTTGAATTTCTCATGATCTTGTGTTTTATTTTTTAAAGCATTTGTCAAGATGCAGAAGTATGGTTGAAACATTTTTCTAATACTAGGAATGAGAAGAAGGCTTAACCAAAACTCAACAGAAATTACTATCTACCTTGACTCCTGTAAGGTCTTTGACACAGTCCCATACAAGATCCTTGCCTCTAAATTGGAGATATATTGATTTGAAGGATGGACTATTTGATGGATAAGGAATTGGCTGGATGGCCATATCCAAAGAGTGCAGTCAATGGCTGGATCTCCAAATGGAGATCAATAACAAGTGATTGACATATTGACAATAACAAGTCCCTCAGGGGTCCATACTGGGAGCAGTACCATTCAATACCTTTATTAATGGCATAGGCATTGGGATTGAGTGCACCCTCAGCAAGTTCATGGATGACACCAAGCTGAGTGGTGCAGCTGATGCACTTGAGGGAAGGGATGCCATTCAGAGGGACTTCCACAGGCTTGATAAGTGGGCCTCTATGAACCTCATAAAGTTCAACAAGGCCAAGTGCAAGGTCCTGCACTTGGGCCAGGGCAATCACTGGTATCTGTACAGACTAGGAGATGAAGGAATAGAGAGCAGCCCTGTAGAGAAGGACTTGAGGGTACTGGTGGATGAAAAATTGGACATGAGCCAGCAATGTGTGCTTGTAGCCCAGAAAGGCAATTGTACCCTGGGCTACATAAGAAGTGTCGCCAGCAGGTCAAGGGAGGTGACTCTCCTCCTCTATCTGCTCTCGTGAGACCCTCACCTGGTGTACTGCATTCAGTTCTGGGGTCCCCAGTACAAAACCTTGGACCTGTTGGAGTGGGTCCAGAGTAGGGTCATGAAATGATCAGAGGGCTGGAGCAACTCCCCTATGAAGACAGGCTGAGACAGTTGGTGTTTTCCAGTTTGGAGAAGAGAAGGCTCTAGAGAGAATTTATTGCAGCCTTCCAATACTTAAAAGGGGGCTTATAAGAAAGGTGGAGACTGTTTACCAGGGCCTGTAGTGGCAGGACAAGGGGCAACAGTTTTAAACTGAAAAAGGGTGGATTTAGTTTAGACTAGGAAGGAACATTTTATGATGAGGGTGGTGAGACACTGGAACAGGTTGCCCAGAGAAGTTGCAGATGTCCCATTGCTGGAAATGTTTAAAGTCAGGTTGGATGGAGCTTTGAGTAGCCTGGTCTAGTGGAAGATGTCCCTGCCCAGGGTAGGAGTGTTGGACTAGACGATCTTTAAAGGTCCTCCCAACCCAAACCATTCTATGATTGGTGATTCTGGTTTTAAATCAGATTCCCACCTCTGTGGCTGCTACCACAGCAGAGATGGTGCAGTTCGTTCAGCTGGGACTTAATGGTGCTGTAAGACAACTTGTGGGATAGGGTTACAAACCCATATTACTGTCAACAGAGATAAATAAAGCACCTACACTCCAGGAATAAGGCGTATGAAAAAGACAGGATCAGGTACGCACATGATTTTTTCTAAATGCACTAGACGATGCAAAACAAAAAGCAAGAACCAAATGCACCCATATCTTTACATTGCCATTTGTATGAAGAGTCAAAGTTTATTATTTCCTCCATACTGCAAAGCTACAGTTGTTATGACAATCACAGCAGTTATTATTGTAGTTCATGCTCACTATCTTTTCAGAGCACGAGACATCTGATCATCTGCAGGCTTCGAACACTTCCCTCTAAACATGCCTGTCTAATATGACTCCAGTTTTCAGTGACAGTAGGTTATCAGTTGTTCGGCTACTGCAGGCTGTTACAATATTTTTACAACAGGAAATGTGTATTCCGTACCTAAGGAGACTAAACTTACAAGAAATAATGCAGGAAAGTGATCTAATTTCTATTCTGCTTCCTTCCTTCTGCAGTGTGCTGCATTGAGATGTTTGTTCCAATACACAGATATTAGTTCAAGGCCAAGATTTTATTTACCCTGATCCTACAAAAAAAAAAAAAAAAAAAAAAAAAAAAAAGCCTGCAGCTGATCTGCAATTCAAACACCTTAAGTTATTGTACTGCATTCACATTCATGTAAGTGATTTAGGTAAGTGGGCTTAAAATTTCTCTTTTCAATTATTGAGCCTGTCTTATCTGTGGCTGGATATTTGTCTGTCAATGCAATAGTTTTAAAACTCCTGCGAACTGAGAACACTTCCCGAAGATACAAGCAGTATATCAGGCAGGGAGTGTGAATTTTGAAGGGTCTTTGTTGTGGTCCTGAACCTCAGTATTGCAGTCTGTAAGAAAATGGCCACTGTGCCGCATTTAGGGAAACAGCACAACACCTTCATGAAGCCCTGCACCCATCCATGGATGTTACCCAGCTACCACTGCTGAACAAAGAAACCTGACTGACTGCGATGCTTCATTTCTCCGCTTTTGCAAAACCAGTTTTTAATTTAGGAAGTCTGAGGTAGCTTTTTAAGAGGAAACTTTCAAGCATTCTCTTATACTTATCCTGTTTATTACTGGGACTGACAATACAGGTATATAATAAATTATACATTGGCCACATGCAACTGCCTCCTGTCTGCAAGCTAAAAGCTGGCAAGAGATTCTATACCACTACAGGGCCAAATCTGCATCAGGCAGATTGCTGAATTTGGGGGAGTTTTGAGCACCAGTGGATTCACAAGCCGACTAGTCAGTGCTGACTGCTCATTGCCAAAGCTCTTGGGAAGGGATAAACAGAGAGGTCAGGAAGGGATAGCAGTCTGAACTGGATTGCACAGCTGTAGAAATAACATTTAGAGTTCATCTGCTCTCTATCTTCCATGTTAGAATTAAATTACCATTAAAAACCATGAAACCCCTCCCCACTATATAGAATCATAGAATTGTTGAGGTTGGAAAAGACCTTTAAGATTACTGAGTCCAACCATTAACTGAGCATTGCCAAGTCCACCACTAAACCATGTCCTTAAGTGCCACATCTACACATCTTTTAAACACCTCCAGGGATGGTGACTCCACCAGTTTCCCAGGCAGCCTGTTCCAACACTTGACAACCCTTTTGGTGAAGAAATTTTTCCTAATACCCAGTCTAAACCTCCCCTGGCACAACTCGAGGCCCTTTCCTCTTGTCCTATCACTTGTCACTTGGGAGAAGAGATCGACACCCACCTTGCTACATCCTGCATTTTTGGTGAGATGACAGGACTTTTTCATATTTATGTGTTAGAGAGGTAAGGGAGTTAAAAATATGAATAAAATAAAGGGATGCTTCAAAAAGTTATGTTTGATTTGTTTATGATGTCAGTAGTGTACTCTTCTGGCAAGGCCCTATTGAGTCTGAAATGCAGATTTCCCTAAGGCTGGGCTGGAGCTTCTCCTTTTTGTTTGCATTTGGGCACTTAATCATCTTCAGTGAAGATTTTCTTGAGCACGAAAAATGAAGCTACGTGTTTTCTTTTGCATATATTTTTTCTGAGCAGTTTTTCAGATGCCAGCAGCATAAATGTAAGCAAAAGAAAACAGTCCCAACTTTGTCAACTTCCCAGCACTATATTTTGTATGCTGGTGCTTTTGTTTTCTTGCAAGTTCAGCATTGCCTTAATGGCAGCACCCTGGATTCCCCCTGCCCCCAACAAGTGATACATATTAGTACATCTGTTTTCTCTGTAAAGTCTTTCTACATTCTTTGCAGGGCACAGGAAGGATGTGGGCTCCTTTTCACATTCAAATGAGGCAAATTAGCCTTTGCCTGGTTCTTACAGTACAATGCTTATTTTACATTTAAGCGTGAGAAAAGGGGAGGAAATAAAACCCAACAGTTAGGTGGGTTACATGTTTCATTTTGGTACAAGCCTCACTTAGCCTTTTGCGAACTGCTTTTCATAGGACATAATTTCAGGATGGGGTTCAAAAGTTTAATCATGTAAAATGACTGGAAAGTTTGCCCAAAGAAATAGCAGCCACGGATGCATTAAACATGAGAAAAGGATGAAAATGCCAACCTGAATCAGCAGGGCTCAAGCAACCCAGGAGATCCCTGAAGTGCAGTGGCAGTAACTTCATAACACAGGTGACTGGGCCAACAATGGGAAATGCCGTGCTGGATCTTGTATTTACAAACAATGATCAGGAGAAGTGCAGGTCAGGGGCAGCATGGACTGCACTGACCATGAGATAGTGGACAGTCTTCTCCAAAAAGATGTGTCACAACCCCCACAAAGAATAGACTTAGGTTTCTTCAGGGTTTTGCTTAGAAGAATACTGTGGGATACAGGCCTGAAGAAAAAAGGGGTCCAAGAAAGCTGGTTGCTTTTCAAAGATCACCTCCTGCAAGCTCCAGACGGTTCATCTCAGCATGCAGGCAGTCAAGCACAGGCAGTAGGAGGCCCACATGGATGAACAAGGACTCCTGACTGAACTCAGATGTGAAAGGAAAGTGCACAAGAGATGGAAACAAGGGTCAGATAGGGTTAGAAAAAACAACGCCCACCTGGAGTTGAATCCAGTGAGGGTTGTCAAAAGCAGCAAGAAGGTTTCTACAGGTATATCAGCAGCAAGGAGGGGCTGCTGTTGAATGAGGCATTAGTGGTGTACCCAGAAGCTGATACTGGGGCCAATACTGTTTAACTTCTTCCCTAGTGATCTACGTGATGGCAGAGGGTGCATCCTCAGAAGGTTTTGAAAGAGCGGCTGATATCCCAGATGGTTGTGCTGACAATCACAGGTACTTTGACAGGCTGGAAAAATGAGCCAACAGGAACCTCATTAAGTTCAACCATGGGAAATGTCAAGTCCTGCATTTGTGTACACACTGAGGGCTGACCTGCTAGGATGCAGCTCTGCAGGAGAAAAGCTGAGTGTTCCAGCGGACAGCAAGGCAAACATGAGCCAGCAACGCTCCTTATGGCATAGGTGGCTATCAGCGTCCCGGCCTGCATTAGAAAAGGCAGTTCCAGTAGATTGAGGAAGGTGATCCCTCCCCTTTACTCAGCACTAGTAAGACACTTCTGGAGTGCTGGATTCAGTTTTGGGGTCCCTGAAAAATTGAGGCTTCCCAGTACAGAACAGACATGGACTTATTCAAGCAGATCCAGTGAAGGGCCACAAAGACTGTTCAGTTTGGTGCACCCCTCTTACGAGGGAAGCCTGAGAGAGCTGGGATTCTTCAGCCTGCAGAACAGAAGGCTCAGGAGGATCTTACTAATGAGTAGAAATGTCTTGTGGGAGGCAGCAAAGGAGATGAGGCAAGACCTTTCAGTGGTGCTCAGTGACAGCCAATGGGCACAAATTAAAATACAGGAAATGCTGCTTAAACATAAGAAAAACCCCTTTTTTACTGTGAGGGTGTGAAACGCTGGCACAGGTTGCCCAGAGAGGCTGTGGAGTCAGCATTGCTGGAGGTACTCAAATCCCAGCTGGACATGATGCTGAGATACCAATTTTAAGTTGACCCTGCTTTGAGCAGAGGGTTGGAATAGATGATCTCCAGAGGCCTTTCCTAGCTCCATCAGCTGGTGATTCTGCCAGGTCACATGTAGACCTGCTGCACTTACTAAAGTCCTCCTCTTGCTCCTTTTAGAAACCAGAGATAAATAAAACAATTCAGTAACATAACCAAAAGCACGGTACACACTTTGCAGGGAAATGCCGTGGTTCAAATTCCTGCTTTTTCAGAACCTGTGCTCTAATCCAAGTGGTAAAGCTAAGAGGTCAGATGCAAGAATAAAACAAACAACTGCTTGGTAAACCACAGGCAGTTAGCTCTAGATGGAAATTCAGTGCACATTCTTTACGGTACAGCTTCTTGCACACTTAATGCACGCTATGTGTGAGGTAACATACTCCATATACAGGGAACCATTATGAAGTAGCCGGGTGCTGTAAATTTACACTCAACTTTACTGATGGCAACCTTCCAGGGTAAACAATCCCTTCGTTCTGTTGACAGTCATGTGCCAGGTTTGACAGGTTTCACCAGGAGATGTGGAAGAAGTTTTGACACACTTCCTAACGCATGAAAGTGCTTTACCGAGCCTGGTTGCCATCCTCATCCATGGTTCTGGGATGTACTAGTCTTGCAGCAACTGATGGGCTGTGTCCTTGGTCTGGGGACCTGCAAGACCCATGGCCCTGTTCTGCTCACAGACTACCCTTTGAAATCAGTTACTTGTTTTTTCTTGGTTCTACCCCTGCTCTGCCCTGAGTCACTGTACAATGACCCCTATTCTCAGCTTGCAAGAGCACAGCCTTGTCACAGCCTCCCACTCTCTCCCATGAGAGCCCTGAAGCCTGCTCTGGCTGCAAAAGGGAGGCCACAGAGGAGCCGCAAGAGTTCCTGCTTCCTCAGAGCTGGCACTGGTTTTCTAGACACCTGGCTGCCCAAAGAACGTAAGCGCCTACTGTTGTTCTCAGCCACCTCTCTCCCCTCCAAAGCCAAGGCGTGCACATTGATTAGTCTTGCGGCATACAACACAACAGTGACACCATTATGTGAGCCCTCCTTCTAGCTCTCCTTAAAACAGCAGTGCAAAGCTCCAGCTCAGAGACCCAGAGTAAAGATAATCTGGTCATCCAGACTTCCCCCAAAGCCTGAGCTTGCTCAGTGTTAGGTTCTGGCTGTCTTCAAACAGCAAGTGCAATGAGCCTGCTGGATCGGACCCTGATGCCTTTAATGCTGGTTCACTTACAAGTGTTGTGCCAAAGGGGTATGTGGAGGGGCCTGAACAATTCAGGAAGTTCTCAAAAACAATGTGATTGCAAATATCTTTTAAGCATCCTAGGAACAGTCAGTTTGTCTCTACTGAGGCATCCACAGCACTTCTAATCCATAATTTCCATTGTAGCCTGTTAAAATAATGAGATTTATTATTCCTGTCACGTGTCCTTTCCATAGACACTGGGAAGGTATGGGAGAGGGAAGAGAGAACATTAGTTATCAGTCACCACTTGCCAAGAGTAGAATAGCCACTCAAGAGTTATACATTCACGTATAAATGACTCAAGAGAGTTTAATTTATTCCTTTTCTCCTAGCTCATACTTTTTTCCTCCTGTACTGCAGCCCTTGTTCCCCTGTTGTTCTCGGCCACCACCTGCCTGCAGTGGACAAGATGGAGAGAGGTAAACAGTTCTGGACTTTTCCCCTTTCATCGTGAGATTTGATTTGGACTCCCTTTCCCAGACCTCAGAGCATGCCTGATTTCTGGGAGCAGAACAGAGAACAAGAATAGAGTTAATCTTTAGCAACGTGATAAAAATCACTCTCTCACACAGACAACTGGAGAAGGATTTCAAAAGAGCTGTTGTGCCAAGCACCTGATAGCAAAACCTGAAATTGAAGCCAACCCACACCTTCCTGCTCATAGACACAGCTCACTTATTTTCTCCCCAGAAGTCCCTCTCCTCTACTAATTCTACTTGGAACTAAAATTTAATTCACCACCGAGCATACCCTCACACCAAAATGTGTTATGCTTTGAGAGGCCACTGCTTCCACGACAAAAACACAAGCGCTGCCACATTACAAGTGGGGTCACCTCATCTCTCTCTCTCTTTTTTAAAAAAATATAGTTAGTAAAAGCACATTAAGCAATTGGATTGGAGAGATGGGATAGGAGAACAGGACACATGGAGATCTGACAGCTTTGGTGCCATCTAAGACACAGAGGAGCGGGCAGGTGAGCGGAGCAGCTGGGGAGGAAGGGGCAGCAGGAGACGTGGAAGGGGCTAGCAGCCTGCACTCCCAATGCCGAGTGCCAGCTGGCAGCTACATGTTGCTGGTTGCGTGTGGGCTGCGAGTGTAACAGAGGAGATGAGCCTTTAGGGGAGGAGCTGTCTGATAAATCATTAATGAATGAAAACATGAAGTAATCTGTCTGCCTAGGAGGCAGAATCGTCTAATGATGAGGATGATAGACCAGGAAGCCAGAGATGAGGTTCCTATCTCACCCACAAGACCAGCGACACATCGGCTCCTTTTGCTGTGCATAAGAAGATACACCCGCCTCCTTGCTCTGAAGGGCTGCTTTCTTAAAATCAACATGGAAACCCCACGATCTCGGTGAAAACCTGACAATAAAATTTACAGTACCCTTTGTGAAAACTGCACCCCTGGCTTCCCTTTTGTCACTGGCAGCACACAAAGAACCAATACCCCTTTTCAGAGACAGCTTTCACTAAACAGATATTTTTTTTCAAAGCCATAACAAAACCTAGTACGACCTTTAACCAGAGCCAGTGGCATTTAATTTTAAATTGATTAACTACATACACAGTACTAATTACCCATGGGTATTTTTTTAGCAATCAGACTATTGGTTGGAAATGTAAGGGTATGTCTATGTGGGGACAGGGACACTCTGCTTCCTCTGTGCTTTCCGAAATGAAGAGGAAAAAGCTCGATAAATGATGTTGAAAGGTGCATTTGTGTTTATGGGGATAGCTGCAGGGGCAGCAGACACAGGCAGCCGGAAAGCGATGAGGTTGTCAGGGGAAGGGGCAGGAGCTCAGCATGGTTTCTTTTGCACAAAGACCTAGCAGGATGTGTCAGGCAGTGCAAAATCAATATGGACCCTGCATGAAAAAGTAATCGTCAGCTTTGTACAGTTCTCAGGCTTATTTGGAAAGACCCTCACAAAGGTGATTCTTGATTTCTGTGAATCTTTAAGTGTTCTCTTTCCTCTATCTTAAAATCCCAGAAAATTCAGAGGTATCATTTAAAAATAATATTATTTTAAAATAAATACAGTCAGGGCTATTATTTTAAAATAAACACCCAAGAAAGACATGGAACAAATCAACATGAATCCACCTATATGCTGGCACATTTGTGGAGTAACAGACACAAATGCTTTATCATTCAATGTACTTAAAACATGATTTTCCAGAGCGAACAATGCGTAGATTGCAGCAGAAGCCATAAATAGAAGACACATATGGCCATGACAGAGACTATGTATATAGAAACTTAACCAAGCACCTGAGCAGATCTGTGGTGTTTAACTGCGTACCTATTTGTGGTGCTGAAGTCCAGTTTAATTATCCTGGCAAAAGCCCCTAAGCCACAACAAGGTTATTATAATTTACCGAAGGACCTGCTCAGGCAATTTTACAAGGAAATTGCCTGTGTCTAAGCTAATTGCTAAGAAGTAGCTAAAATTCTGTTAGACCTGGAAGGATCAACAAAGAAACGGGAAGCTCCAAAAGGTTCAAGAAGCTTCACGAGGCTGTTCCTGTAAATCACAGCGGCGGCAATTCGAGGATGAGATCCCTGGAGAGGTTTCCAGTCACAGTCAGACACTGTCTTCCACCCAGAACAAACATAACACAGGTGAGATGACTTACAGTGCACAAAAGTACGATTTCTCACATACATAAGCCTTCTACTAGTTACTGAATACATATACATAATAAGTGGGTTTGTAAATTATCCACTGATGATGTCATACAGATTTAAATAATCTGCAGTGTCAGTCTCTGCTAATTGCAAACTGTACCTGACACTTTAACAGCCTTTGCAAAAGATTTAACTAGGCTCCATTGAAGAATTGTATTTTTCAAGCTTTTGTTTAATTATAAGATGAGCAACATCTATAAAATTTAACAAATGGATTGGGATGGCTTAGATTTTTCCAGACCCTTGTAGGAAAATGGCATGCAACATCAGAAGGAATTACTTCTGTAAATTACAGAAAGTTTAACTGGAGATTGCTGGACATGTTAAGCTACAGTCTAGATTGTTAACCCAGTAAATTCAGCATTACCTGCTGAATAACCACAGAAGTACCTTTAGTGAGTGACTTGCTAGTTTATATCTCCCCAAACTGACCAAGAACAGATTTTTTTGATGGCACCATTGCCAACAGCTACTTTGACACTTCGCGAGGACTGCCATGATTTCAACTTGCATACCGCCTGCCATTTTGCTCATGTGTTCTGGGTTTAAAAAAGAAAAGAAAAAAAAAAAAAAAAAAAAGCTCCCTTCACACTCCCCCACTCCACTGACACAGATGAGCCTAGGGCAGATGACCTGGACTCAAACCGGTTAAATACAAGAAAAGGCAAGTAGCGAGCGGACAAAGCAAGCTCCAAGGGGATTTCTCTCAGACTTTCACAGTTTTCCAGTGCTTCAACCAACCCTGACTTGCAAAGCAGATTAAATTTGCTGCTCTCCCTGTCCAATATCATTAGAGAACTGTCCATCAAAGAACAGATTTCTACCAGAGCTGGTTATCAACTTGAAGAAACCATACAACTAATTGCCAGCTGTGCCTAGGGTGTCTTCCTCCTCCACCATGGAACTGAAAAGGGTTTGCTATGTTTTTGATGGTTTTTTCTCCTTTTTTTCCTCTTATTATTTTACATAATGAGGAAAGTTCTTGTCTGGGTGACAAGTAGAAGCATCTCCAACACAAAGGAGCCTAAAGCTACACCATAAAGCTCCTGGAATTTCTCTCAGACATAAGAGATCCAAAAGCAAAAGAAGATAGCAATCATGGTAGGTTCAAAAAGAGAAAAAACATTCTGGGAAAAAATACCATGAGAATTGCTGGTTACAGCAGAAGTGAAGCAGCAGAATAATTTGACACAAAAATTCTCTGCACAGCAGCACTCTCACAGCTCCTGCTGAAACAGGATGGTGGCCTGCAATGGTACTGACCTCTCACAGTACTGAGGAAGAGTTCTCTTAGAGACGAAGAGGTGGTTAAAAGTAATGGCTTGGAAATTTTTTATTTCTTTAATCAGGAGTACAACTAAGGAAATATTTAATACAGCAATAGAAATTTCTGATGTTAAGCAACAGAAATATTCAATGCAGCGACTAGAAGTCCCCGTAATACACATGACTTTCACTGATATCTCAAATATATGCCTCAAAGGAAAAACATGATTTTCTTTTGTTTTCTAGAAACTTAAAGGTGCTGTAAAAGGGCTTTTGCAACACCAGAGTAACAGGCCTATGTTTTTTTTTCCCCATAAAATTTAAAACTCAGGTCTTACATACATTCACCCAAATCACATATGCATAAAAGCACGGTAAAAGCAGATGCAAGTCTGGGGACCTAAACTGGATGGGAAAAGCAAAGTAACAAAACCAGCCTGAGTGTGAGTTCTTCCTAAAGAACCCTGGCTGTGCACAGCTCGAGTGTTCTAGTCTCTCTGCCTGGAAACAGAGCTCCTTTCTCAGGGCTCTGCCCAACATCCACCTTCTGAAATGTCTTTGGGGTGAGCTGCTTTCTGTGTACCATGCTACACAAGAGCCCTCTGGCACACTGCTGCAAGAGATAGTAGATGAAGGCCGCTACATCTTTTACTTAGCATAAGCCACGTAAAACTGCTTGGGGCAACACAGGAGCCACAGTCAGTGCAAGATTCACTATTGTTGATAATAGTCAATGGCATATTCCACACACATGACCAGACGCGTTTCTCCAAATAACTGTTTCTGGATAACACCTACACCACACGTGGAAGGCGCATGCTGCACTAACACAGTAATGATGAATACTTTAGTATCAACATGCGAGAATTCTGTTTTACGCTAGCAATGCAGCTTGCATCTTCATCGTGCTCTTACTTCCTTGGAGTAAGCAAAAGGCTGCTGCAAGCAGACCCTTAATTCAGCACAAGCTTTCCTTCTGCTTTGTCAGCTTTGTATAGTGCTCTCTCCCCCTCTCATCTGAAACACTTGGTTTATAAACAGTCTAATCCAAAAAAGAAAATGAAGACACATACTGTCATTTACAACTGTGCATGCTAATCCCCCAACAACATCTAACGACCTGCAGGAAAGCTGGTGGTTAGACTCAACCTAAGCCTCCCTGATTAATTACAGCCAGTTAGAGCGCAAAACTCAAGAGCAAAACATTTAAAAAAACAAATGGAATGATACTGGGCTCCTACAAAGGCATTTAGCAGATACCAAAATGGTCATAAAGAATATCTTAAAAATAGGACTGTGGATGTTGCATAGTCTCCCCAGCCAAAAAATATGCCACTTCACTCATATACAAATTTGTTTCACTGTGTTTTGCCACATTTGGCATAATTACCGTGGCAGAAAACAATGAGAAGTCTACAGCGCCTATCAGCTGTCAGTCTCTATGCTTTCTATATGCTACAGATGTATTTGGAGATATCCTGCTTTATAGATAGAGCAGAATTTCATGTAACGGATCTTCCATCAGCCTCTGTCTTACAAGAATAAAGACATGCAGTGGCCTAAATATTTCTCATCGAAGGATGTAAATGGAAAGAAACGGGGGGGGGGGGGGGGGGGGAAGGGGATTATGTTTGATAGTAAATGGCATGCAGAGAGACACTAATGGCCTAATATTGCAGAATTAGCAGAGGGGTGGGTGGGGTGGGGTGTGTGTGGACAAAAACTCCTAAGTGTCATGCACAACCAACAAATAGCACAGCAAAATGAGCACTTTCCTAAGCTGATGATTCGGTCCCAGTTACAGCTAAGCAGACTCAGTACCCATCACAGCAGTGGGTGCTGGTGCACCGATGCAGTGACTAGCTTTAAGCATACTGTAATCTGGTATAAGTTCCCACTGAACAAAAGACGAACTTGTAACTTCTGGTAAGCAGCAAAAGAGGACAAGAAGTGATCTGAAATGCTGTTTCCAAAGCGTGCGGTTGAAGTTTCTTTTCACAGTCTTCTTTCTAACTAGCATCTTAAATGCATGAATGGGAAGGCTTATTAACCAGGGACCAAAGCAGTTAATATTTCAGACCACTTCCAAGATTTAAGCATATTTTTAATAAATTTACAAAACATCTAAAAAGTGTCATGCTATTTCTATTTTTATCCTACTGCACGAAAAGCCGCTTGCTTCTTTTATCATGATTTTTGCACAAGGTAAGAAATGCAGTTTGATTTAAAAAAAAAAGTTTGATTGAAAAAAAAAGCAAAATTTAGGTCAGTAAATCAATAGTCTGAAAGGTTGTTGCAGGATTAGAGACCACCTTGTAAGACTAGAAAGGCAGGATTCTCAGCACTTCAAAACTCAGCATTCAAAACCCTAGCAGACTGATCTAGTAGATTTTATATTTTTCACTACTGCTGTTGTATGACATGATCAAGGATGCACACAATCTTCAAGGCTTTTCAGGCTTTTGCCAGAGGGAAAATTTCAAAGCAGACTTCTTCCCGCCTTCTAATACTAAATGGGCTAGGCAGGAATGACATTTACACAGTTGAATCTTTTATTATTTTCCCTTCCTTAAAAACAAAAGGACCAATATGACTTGCTATATTAGATATATTTCCACAGGTGGGCAGAGAACAGGTAATAAGGTCACAATTGCAAATCACCATTTATTAGAAGGCTGTATAAACCTCTATTACCTCAGGTTTTCAGGGTGATACCTTCAGCGTGAACACAAACTTCTCAAATTTAAGCTCACTGGATATTTTCTACAAATCACCATCAGTGGTTTCCCTGATAACATGTCTTGGGAAGAGCTGACTCTTTAGACCAGTGCAGGCTGTGTGGGACTCCTTGGAGCCCATGAATACTCTTCACCGTTGCTAGCAGGGCTGCTGCAGGATAATGCAGAGTGCTCCCTGACAGAACTTTCCACCTCAGCTGATGGAGAGTGACAAGTCAAGCAGGAATCTCCTCCACCACTGAGCACTGGCCTTCAAGACCCGCCCATCTTTATTTTTTATTTTGAAACGGGGTATTGTGGTGCGGCACTGCAGGCATTCTCAAAACACACACTACACATGATCTTCACACTAGTTTCTGTTCTTGGTTTTTCTGGATTGCATCCCAGGCTTTCCTTTATCTTTAAGCTTAGCAAACTGATTAATATAAATAACTCAATGTCCAAAAATATTCAGCTTTCGTAATCTGCAGTGAAATCTCTCCTCTTTTTCATCCTCCTTTATATGCAGTTTCATTATGTTCGTGCCAGATGAGCATTTAAGCAAGAGGGAGACGTAATGAGAGATGAAGAACTAGAGCAGTGTGCTTATGCTATGAGGTGGAAACAGATACTTGTGCCTAGAGATCCTTACTAAACTGTTACTGAAGCGGTAACTTGCCTACATGCAAAGTATTTAGTGCCCAATATAAAGTTTCACAAAAGGCACAGGGAAATCTCCTAAACAAATCCAGTAATTAAATCTTCTTCATACCGCAGCATCCTGTATCACACACACATGCATTCTGTCCTCCATTTAGTTTCAGCAACCTCTGCTGTGCTTGGCTGATAAAATAATCTCCCAAATGATTGTAGCTCTAAAATCTATTAAATCCATGAAGTATTGATGAGGCAGAATTAATGTCGAGAGAATTACATTAACTGCCTCCCTCCCCCTGTATTTCATAAAAGAAACTCTAGAAGTAAAGCAGCGCTGTGGCTTTACTACAAAATACAGCACACTCAGGTCAGGCAAATCTACATCCATCCACACACCTTTAACTCTAACTCTAGATGTATTTATCACTACAATATGTATTCATTGAGTAGCAGCCTTATCCATAGAAATGGCCTTATCTGATGCCCAGAAGTCACACTCACTATTCTTTTTAATCTCAAGTATGATCCATGTCTTACACGCAGCGCCTCATGCAAACCAGGCACAGGGTAAGAGCCCTGCCTCCCTCTGCAGCGCTCCTCACCCCCTGCACTGCAGGGATCCTCAGCTGCGGGTTGAGAGCATTACCTACTAAGACCCTGTTGCTGCCTGATTATAAACTTGGCACAAACAGTCCCGAATTTGGCAATATTCTCCATGCTGGATGTTTGCTGGGAGATTTTTTTTTTTCCTCTTGCTTTGTTGCTGTTTTGGATTTTTGGCATGATGTCAGCCAAAATTTTCCAAGCTAATTCTGAAACAAGACATGGGAAACCAGAGTGATTTGTTCATGTAAAAAGCTTCTGGTCATCCCTTGAACAGCTTGAAAGGTTTTGTGATTTGGACCATGAACTTGCAAGGTGTCAGGGCAAAATCTTTGTATTTTGATCTCTGCAGAAAACTCCCAAACATGACTAAATTACTAACCTCTGAAAAAATAAATCTCCGCTTGCATGAGCTCACTAAGGAGGTGACGCTTCCTAGCAACTACATTCCCTGGAGATCCCACCTACAATGCCCCAGGATCCCGCTACCAGCTGGGTGGGATCTGCCTGCTCCAAGCTGCGCTTACACTTCAATATTAAATGATCAGAGCTGGATGTGAAACCAGGTGCAAGGCTGTTCTGTATCTAAATCTGAACTCATAATGGGTTGTGTGGTAGTGGCCCCTGCAGTGTATCACATAGCTATTTTAATTCAGTTCTCTAGAGGGGGAGGAAGAGGAACAGAAGGTATTAGAACATGCCAGTGTGATGGAACAGGAGTTTTTGTATCAACTGCACCGATGGACATACAGAAAAAAAGCAAAGTTGACGTAACACTCCCTAAAGCAACATCTGAATTTTCAAATTTAATGCTTTTCTTTCAACAGAGCACTTGGAGGGATTGTTATCTAGATTTTAAAAAGCCCCCAAAATTTACCACTTTCAGAATTCTGTCATGGGTCTTCAAGCTGCTCTAATGTCATGATCCATTGCAAACATCTGTGCCATTAAGCAAGCTAAGAAAGCTGGGAGGTATAGCTGCATGTAGTGCTCTACTCCATCTGCGACAACTGTCCTTCCCTATTTCTTCTCCAGCAGCTACGGCAAGAAGGACATCCGGATGGATGGCCCACAGACTAGCTCCCTTTGCAGAACAATTCCAACAACTGGATCACCTCAACCTCATGGGGAAAAAAAAGAACAAAAAGTAAAAGCTATATTAAATATATTACCAATGAGATGCAGGAAAACACTTGGAAAAGAACAAGAGACTGAGACACAAAGATCTCTTCCACAGGAGACTGGAACATAACTGCCCTGTGTAGGGTTATCTGATTTAATACCCTGAACACATGTATAACAATGCCTCACATGTCTTAAGAGAGCAGACTAAATCCGACCTGGCTGGAACTGGAGACATGCAGGGGCAGGGGACAGACCGCATTCTTTAGAAATCTTACAGACCAGATTTAACATTTACCACACCCAGCAGAACCAACGTGCACATCTTTCATGCAGACTAGACTGGAAGAAAAGAAACAGACAAAAATGGAAGAAATTACAAGCATAGCATAGCAAATCTTGGTAAACCCCCAGATATTTAAACATGCTCAAGCATTTACACGCACTTTCCTTCCTAAGGACGCATGATATTCTTCATACCATAGGAAGAGATAATGAAGATACGCAACAGAAGCACACTATGAGGTGCATCAGTGCCCAAATTAATGACTCTGGAAAACTAAAAGCTACTAGGAAAAGGATGAAAATGCACCAGGTCAGCCCTAATTACAGAGAACAGCTAATGATTCTGGCATAGCCTCTTGGAGGCATGGCAGAACACCGGTAATATCAAGCAAAAGTTACAGTGGGTTATTTTTGCAGTGAGAGAACACATACCAATCTCCTTACAGATAATACACAGTTGCTTTATAATACTCTGTGTCAGAAACCTGACAAGTGTGAATAATCACCAAGAGAAATTCAACAGCATTTTTGGTAGACATCAAGGATGTAAATAATTGTATCATAGAAATCGGACACCCATGAATGCACAGAGCTTCACAGTCTTTCTAAAGGCAAACAAATTTAATATGCATAGATACTTAAAATATGTTTTTATATAATTTCTTAAAGTCAAAGCAAGCACTACCTGCTAATGCTTTTGTTTTAAAAAAAGAGAGAAGAAAAATTTTACTGTCCTTGATGGGAAAAACACCCACAACAAAATACTAGATGAGTGTCTTAGCAGCTGAAATCCAAATTTGCCACAATATATCTGAGCAACTAGAAATAGCTGAAACCTTAGTTTAAGTTGTGCAGTTGCTTCTAATCTCCAGAGAAGTATGCAGATGAAGCGTAGCATCTCAGATTTCAGCTGAAACATCAAAAAGCCCCGAACTTGGGGAGGTATCCCTGCCCAAACTCAGAGTGAAAAGAGCACCGGACTTCCAGCCTCTGAGGTATACATTCAGCTTCAAGGCCTGTGTTTGAAGCATTCACAGCTTTCCTGGGAAGAAGAAATCTATAGGAAAAGGATGAGTACACAGTGGGACAACTGACACAGGAAGATGCAGGTCAGGTTTACGATACAGCAACCCTTCTATTCGCTTCACAGCTCGATCCTCCTCTGATCTCGATGGCTGTAACCAGCTACAGGGTCTAGACAGACAGGAACAGAACATCATGCTGTACAGCGCAAGTCATGCTTACAAATATAAAAAACTTACAAAAGGCAGGAGTTTTGAGGGGAGTCTGGACTGGCAAAGAGCAGCCTGACTAGGGAAAAAAATAAAACACAGATGACCCCGAGGTTTTCTGTCCTACAATGGCCATGCTTCCTGAGACTCCTTGCAGTCACGTAAGTATTTGATGTGGAGGGATGGCTGTTCCACGACCACCTGCCAAACACTGTGCTCAACACAAGAAGGTCAGACCTGTAGTGCCATGCAAATATCTGCTCTGACATCCACAAGGCTGCTTTACAGAAATCTCATCAAAAGAGGTTTCTTCTTACACTGCTCAGAAAGATACCATCAGCTTAGCTGAGGGAGTTTTAAATTCAGCCAAGACTTCCCTCCCAGCATTCAAGTATACTTCTCAAATCAGCTCCTAAATCCATTATGAATTTTTGATCTGGAGGCTGCATGACCTTTTCTAGGACTGTGATACAAGATGAATAAATAACTGCTGAGCCTCTGAGCTCAGCTGCTATGTCAAGATAAATTCAAAACATTCTCTTGATGTCCAGTCCTTCTTGGATTCAGTGGGTTAGGGACAGAGACTGGGCAAAACTTTTTCCTTGTCTTATTTTTTTTTTAATTATTTTTGAACTCTCTGGGAATTTGGAATGTCATAGGCAAACCTACAGTGGTGTCAAAGATATTTCAGAGATCCTCACAGATGACAAACTCAAGGTTCCTGATTATTCTACCTCAAAATAAGACTCTGCAAACAGTTTGAAGTGGAAAGAGGGTGAGGAACAGCTATGAAAACAAGCAAAATTTTCAGTCTGTTTACATACTACAATGGCTCCAGAAAAACATTATCAAATTCTGGGGCAAAATCCTGGAGCATGGAGTGATATAAACCCAGCTCTAGACTCACTTTAAGAAATTCCAGGACGCTGACAATCCAGCAGTGAGAAATGTCTCTTTTCATTGGCTTCTATCTCTAAGGAAGTCAGGAAAAGAGGTGGCTTTCAGCAGCATCAGTTTGTCAGCTAACCTCCCACGTTTTGAGATCCAACCAAGTCAAGCAGCCATTCTCTTTAAGTCTGAACATGAACTATAGGTTGAGAAACATCATCCAAGTAGAACCTCTGTGAACCAGATCAGGTTTTTTCCCCCACTAACAAGTATACTACGTCTGTGTGACACCACATTTTCTTGGAGCCACAAGCAGCAGCTTCCCTATTTTGGGGTCTTCTCCAAGTCTCTTTTCCCACAGGCAGAGAAGATGCAAAGTCCGTACTGATCGACAGGGAGCAACAACACCGAGAAGTAACAAGGAAGCACTTTTTTACTCTGAGGGTGGTTAGACATGGGAATAGGTGCCCAGAGAGGCTGTAGAGGTTCCAGGCAGCTGAATTTTGAAAATCAAGGCCCTGACCTAATAGGACCTGTTTCAAGGGGGGCTTTGGACAAGATGACATCTGGCAGTTTCTTCCAACCAAAATTATTCTATGATTCTAAGAAACATGCTGCTTCTGTCTCTTTCCTCTTGCTGCTCTTGAATTATGCTCTTTTATTAAGGCTAACCATGGCTGTTCTGACCTGTTCTATCTTTGAAGGGAAATTAAAACACAGGAATTTGACTACCAGGTCCGCTGATAAAACTTTTTTTCCTTGGTGTTTTACGGCATCACTATTTCTGAATTACAACTCTACTCCTTGACCTGTTAGCATCATAGCTTTGTCACACCCCACACAAAGATCAGCCAACCTATAAGGAAACTTAGTTACTACCACTAAAAAGAAAACCAGATATAGATCCCATCCTCTTCTGTAGTAACAGAAATCAGCATAAAATCACATGGACTAATGAGCTCATGCTCTGGTTTGTGGCTTATGTTTGGCCCCACAACTAAAGTCTAGTTGAATAATTATTGTTCGTGTTTCCCAGTATATGGATATAGGTGCAAGCTTACAACATGCACAATTGTCAGAAAAGCCAAACTGAAGACAGAAAAATGCTTAGAAGAATGAGCTGCAGTAGGGTTTAATCAGGTATTGTTGTACAGCACTTTTCATGCATTTGGCCAACTTTGTAAAAATACCATCTTGGTTATCTTTTCTTATCTCTAAGAGTATACATTCTTCAAAAGGCTAAGTGATCTATATTTAAACATCTGCTAGCTAATCCAGATCTTTCTGTATGATGTAACAACATCTGGTTTTTTAAATGGCAGAAAAGAACAAGTGTTCTCACAGAGTCAGTCTTTGATTTTCAGTTTTCTACCCTGCAGGCTATCCGACTCTGAAGTCTTCTGCCATTGGAGAATAAGCCAGTTTTCATCTGCAATTTGCACATGCTGGCTGAAGAAAAAATACAAGTCCAATACTCTGCTTGGCCAAGGGAAAGAAGGAACACAATCTTCTGCTGGCATTTTTTTCCCCAAGGGTGATGGTGGTCAATTGGCACTAGCCAGAACTGTATATATGGACAGTTTCCCAGAGGGAAAAGCAAGATGAGCCTGCAAACTGCTCGAGATCTGCTGCTTTTTTTTCAGGTTGGAAGAGTTTTCTCTGGATTTTCTCCCTCTAGTTGGGGCATGTCGCTAATTACCTCCCATTCTTCTCTGCCTCCTCCTCACAGTGGCACAGCTTAGCAGCACAGACACATCACATGCCATATTCCCACAGCCCTGTAGGACCAGAAATCTGTACGAAGCTGGTGCCTCTGCAAGTATTACATACAGTACATCCAGAGAAGCAGTAAAGCTTGTCACATGGGACGGAAAAGAGGAATAGGAAAACTGGTATAGCACACAGAACATTAACTACCTCCTTATCTCAGGCATAAGCAAATCGTCCCATGAGGCAAGTGTGCCAGTCAGACATCCTGGGAAAGGATGGGAAGATTTCAGCGACTGGGTACTCCCACCACTTTGGGAGGTATACGCTACCTCTATATTATTTTTGCTCCTGATTTTTTTATAGCACTAGCATGCTCTTTTGTTCCCCTTGTTTTTAAATTAGTCTTTTGTGTTTCTTCTGTTCTAGGTTTTAGCCCA
This sequence comes from Falco cherrug, assembly GCF_023634085.1. NCBI lineage: Eukaryota > Metazoa > Chordata > Aves > Falconiformes > Falconidae > Falco > Falco cherrug. Next base: position 64,598,526 of record NC_073702.1, on the reverse strand, counting down.
GTCTTCGGGAGAATATAGCAGCTACAAACACAACGAGCAGATGCCACCCAAGCAAATGAAACTACATTCCTCGCCCTGAGGCCTAGCATGGTGTTTTGTGTCAGTACTTCTCATACTGCGAGTCACCATACCAGAGGAAAAACCACACATCTAATCAACTACGTCTCTGTATTTCCCATCAGCTAGAAAAATTAAAACTGAAAAAAGCTAAAACAATCTTTCTGAAATTCCCATTGAAAACCAAAATTGATAAAGACAGCACAACTTACCAGAAATTCCCCCCAAACAGAAAAAGTTTACATTCACCACATTTCCTCAAAAATGGCTTGAAAACATGCCCTGTAAAATAAGAGAGAAAGAGAAATTAAAAATCAGTGACTGGAACACCACAAATTATGTTACACTTCTTTCTTCACTTTGCTAGCATTTAACACCTAACTATCACTATTTTTCCTGTTTTAGAGAAGGAAGTAACTGGATTTGAATCTTCAGGACTAATTATTAAACTCCACCGGTATTGTGTGAAATATTAAAATAATTGCAGGACTCCCTCAGACTGCTCAGACACATCACTGTCACTGATAGAACAGCGATTCAGATTTCAGGGAGACGAGGTCAACAACATGAAATGTGCAGCAGCATACAGCAAGTGTGCCAATTATTTTAGATCCAGCCCTAAGAAAACTGGTCAACCCAGTATCATAGTAATTGTGCTTTATCAAAATGTTTTTGAAATATGATGCACTTAAGGCTCTTGGCAGCCTCCTTGTTTGAAAACTACAGAAAGAGAAAAAAAAGGTTTTGTGCCACATTACATTTTTAGACTATATTAATTACTCAGTGCTCTCTAGAAGAACAAAGAGGGAGAATTCAACGCAGTATCCAGTTTGACACACATTAGGACCAGTTTGAAGAAGATGGAGAGTAGAAGTGACAAATGCCATCATTTTGCCAACCCGGAATAAATTTCAAATGACAGCTACTCCTGATTTTTCCTTGAGGTGAAATCTTTGAAAGAACAACTCATGGAGCATAGACAAACGACAATGTTAAAATGTTTAGTTTGTAGACTCCTAGAGGATGGAGGAGCTATGATGCTGCTGGTGTTCAGTTTGGGAGTGGTACTGTACAGGAAACAGAGAAGGACACACGTTTCAGTGCCCAGGTGTCCACACCAGTGAAGCCAGACCGAATCTGAACTGCTTTAAACTCTCATTCCCCCTCGAGTACATGGCTGAATTTTCCATGAGAGAGGCATCTGTGAAATTACTGCTGGATGAGTAACTTTACAGCTAGACACAGATAACTTGGAGCCCTGCATTATTGATCGTGGAAACCTGCCTCAGCTGCAGAAGCAGCAGATCTTTGCACCGGCACCTCTCCTGAAGAATGCTGTAGGTATCTGCAGGACAGGAAGGCAGAATGGCTTCTTAGGTCAAATTACTTTTACTGGTCATAATTACATGAAAAGTAGTTAAGAAAATATTAAGGAATAATGAAATAAATCATCCTCAAAACAGGGCAACTGGATTACACTGCTCTAAACCCCGATTAGCAAGCAGTCGTCTGATCTCATAAGGCTGAGACTACATTTTGGGTGCAGAGTTCAGGGTGGGGAAAGAATGAAAAAAAAAAAAAGGAATCATTACAAATCAGAAGAGACTGTTGTGAGAGATTTTAGGAACAGACATTTTTAATCACAAAATTACAAACCAAAGCATCGTCTTCTCTGCTTGCTTTCTTTGTTCAGTGGTTGAGAAGAAAAAATGGGCATATCAAGGAATAAAGAAGAAAACCCAACACACACCCCCTCCCCCGACACCTTTTGTACAGCTTGGCAGAATTTGCAAAAACACTGAAAAAAAGATGGGTCTTAACTGCTTTGCTCAAACTCGAGGAAGGTGGTTATTATTCCAGTGCCATCTATTTCCCTCCCTAGCTTCCAGGCATTTGGCCTGGAAAGAAAAAACCAAGTCAAGAAACTCTACTTCTGCCTCCGAACTAATTGGATAACATCTGCATGCAGAAAAGTTAGGAGCTTAAGAGATGAGCCAGGTCTGAAACAATCCAATAGCACCTCGACTCCGGATTAGCTCATTATTTTCTTCTACACCAAGAGACTGATTTAATAAACTCCCCAGAGAAGTGACAAAGAAGGGAAACTCTGTACTCCACACTGCCGGTCCCATGAATACTTGAATGACAGGGGCCAACGCTGCTGCCAAAACGGGCCAAGCCCCCCCGCTCCCAGCGCTGTTGCGGAGCTTCTGGATGCAGCCCCGGCAGCCCTCCTTCTGCCCCCCCCCAGCACAAACGCCTGTGCAACAACCAGGATTAAAACAAACTGGGTGAATTCTTTAGTCCAGTTTGCAAAGTAACTGCAAAACAAAAAGCCCGTGCTGGCAGTGGGGAGAAAGGGAGGAAAGGACAGACAGGCAGATGTAGGATTTGGGGACTTGCAGGTCCACTTATGTGGCTGTAGTGCTAGTTTCAAGCAACAGTAAAGCACCAGTGTTCTGGTACTGGATTAAGGCAGCTGCCTGCAAGCCGTGCTAAAGGAGTCTAGTCCAAGGCCTCCATTGAGGCCACGTATGACAAAAACTCGCAAGAGAGCTGGGTAAAGGGGTGCCTGGTTAAATCTGAGGCAGAGACACAATTTGCCACATCTCCAGCCTTGCAAGATCCTTTGAACTTTGGGGATGGCAGGTAGAAAACTTGAGATTTTTCCAGGGGACGCTTTTTGCTTGATTTTAGAAGATGATGCAAAGCATGCCCTGTCTGTCTGGCTACAAAGGAGATGAGGTATTTGGGGGCTGAGTGGGGCAGGAAGGGAGAAGGGAAGGGAACATTTTTTGCTGCATAGCTGGGGATGAGGGCTGGATGTGGTTTGCAGAGAAAGCCAAAGATTATTAGCTCTTTCTTTGTATTCAGTCTGGGGTCTGTACAAAATTCTGCTTTAGCCTTAATGATTTTTGTTCTACCTAAGCATGTAGGAGGAATATTCCTTTTTCTTAAAGGCTTTGGGTAATGTTACTTATCTCAAAATTCTGACCGGCACTTTTCAGAAAAGCTTTTCTGACTTTGGAGACTACAGCATAGGAGGTGCAAATTAAATGAATATACACTTTGAGGCACACCAATTTTGACTTATTTTGCAATTAGTATAATAAATAGAAGAGGTGACAAAAGGTTTCTCTGACCAGAATCACTAATAGAAGGGAGCTTGCCTTCCCAAGTTTCTGTGCTTCAGAAAAATGAAAATTCGGAGGTAGCCATCTGGATACTCAGTGAAAGGTGCCCTTCTTTCAGATAAGTCTATTTTCACAAATAGTTCTTTTAAAAGAAGGCATTTACCATGCAAGGTTTTGATTTGCTTTGGTTATGAAGAGTTGGCTATAAGTGTACAAAAGTATACCCTAATATCCAACAGCCTACTGGCACCAGCGGAATGGCATATAGTAAACGTTTAGGTTTGTTTGTTACCCCAGCCAGAGGAAGAGCGGGGAAGGAAGAGAAGTTGCAGGTGAAGGAAAAGTGTTGAGAATAAAAACTTTTTTCTGAAAAAATTCACACTGAACTCTCCTTCTGCTTCCCATCTAAAATCAATAAAGAATAAGCCTGTTTTTAATGTATGATCAGGTGAATAGTATTAGATTTAAGCAACGTCATAGCTGCAACTTGCTACCCATCCCAATCCAAAATATTTATAACAGGGTCACCCCAAACTGTGACACACACATCACTGCCAATATGCAAGCAGTGTCCAACCAAAAGCTGTCCAAGCATCTCCTCTTGAATGGTAAGATGTGGTAAAATACTTAGCACACTAACATACATGAAAAGTTGTTCTGAATCTCAAAGAGACTTGAACCGAAACTTTAAAGAAAAACAAAACACTGTTGGGAGATAATGAGGGTTATCTGCCAGGAACAGCCTTTTCCTGCAAGCAGCACCAGCTTCAACAAATTGGAAATCCTTACCAAAAACCCATTCTCTCCTCCCAGTGTTGCATACATACCAGCAGTGCTTTTATGTAGCCTTGTGTAAAAGTTACTTTCTTTTAAAGTAACAAGTATTTTGTGAAACAGGATGTGATGACTAGCACAAACATACATCGTTTGTGCTTTGTTTCATGACGTTGCCTGCTTCATGAGACAAACCCTGGTTTTTTTCATCAGCTTCCAGGTAAGTTTTTGGCAGTTCATACCCAGATCAGAATTAAGTTTATTACTACTGGCAAAAGAGAAATCACTGACGACAACAACATAGTAACTACATTTTTCTCAAGCCTGCACTCCCAAATCTATTAACACCCAACAACCTCAAGGATCATTGGATCAAGTCAACTGTGAACAACCCCAGATGTGAATCCACAAACCCCCTGATTTTTCATTAAAGCAAAAATTTTTCAGTGACAATTTACCCACCATTTAAAACAGACAAAAACAAGATTTAAGGCATAAAAACAGTTACATGGAGGATTCTGGTCTAGTGCATGCTGCAGTTGTTGCAGTTCATGTGAGCTTCACTCAGCTGGAGGAAGTGGTCTTAAGTATTTTTCAAATGCTAGTAGACGCAATTGAGTTTATGATACTCGAACACAGCAGAAAATCTACATAATGATAAGCATCTGTCAGTTTTCTATTAGTAAAATGCTTCTGCTGCTGTTTTTTCAAACCTCATGTAGAAGCAGGCATCCCTGGTGTTTGGCTGCTATTTTACTTGGTAAAACTGGGAAGATGAAGGTTTTCAGGTTGAAGAACAGTCTACAAATGAACATACCGGGATGAGGATGTGTAACCAATAAATGAGTTGGATCCACTTTGTAAAGAAATTGTTGGTTATTCTGCAGAGGAATAGCCTTCCTTTGTCATATGTGGTAATGTCATTAGTGCTTATTTTATAGCACATGGTATTACATAGATTTGGGCCATGAATTAGTCCAGAAAGTATTTTTCAGTAGTAGGTTACTATGGCCCTACAGTAACAAGAGTCTTGGGTTACCCTTTTTAAACAAGGTTGAGGACTCTGTTACCTGGGAGGCTGCTGACACTGGTATTTCAACGAACGTATGGAGGCGTGCATGTTCAGTTTTGCCAAGGGTGCAGCATTTTCAGCCTGTTCCCACCACTTCAAGATTTCTAATCCTACCAAAACTGCAAAACATTATAAAAAACCCTTCTAAGTGCAACACTGAACACAAGAAAAACAGTCTTCTGCATGCTGACTTTATATGGCCAGTTTAAAAAGGAACAGCACATCTTAACTTACATAAAGCAATCTTTTACTGTGCAATGCCAGATTACGTATAAAGACCCTTTATCCTGCAAACATCTGAAAGCTTTCCAAGAATAAAATATTTAAAGTTTAAGGGAAGCTTATAGGCCTGCTCTCAGACAGAGATGGAGCTTCCCTGTTAGCCTGAAACTACCCCTTGCTAAGTGAGGGTCCCAGATAGCAGGCACAGGATTTGAAAAAGTCGGGGGTGGGGGGTGCGGGGGTGGGAAGGGGGCAGAGCTGAGCAGCAGAAGGAGGGAGCTCCCACGGGAAGCAACTCTTGCAAAGAGTTCAGGCACAACCCTGGAAAACAGCAGAGGAAAAAAACCCAGCAACACCATTAGAAGACTCTACTAAGACTAAATACTACCATTTTGTGGTTTGTCCTCCCATGCAATGGTGCCAAAACTTGGAAAGAGGACAGTGGCTATGGGACAGGCACCCTGCATTTTTTCATGTGAAAGTCACTGGATTTCTAAAACAGTTTATTGAAAGCTTCATGCAGTTGTAGGGTGTAAATAAGGATAACTAGGTCCCTCTCTTAAAGGAGTCCCAAAGTAGATGAGTAGTTTCAGAACAAAAATGTTTGTCTGCACCATCAAACTTGTGGCTGTCTTATGAACACATCTTTCAAACTGCTGCCCTTTCTGTTTGGAACAGGAGGAACTCAGATCCAAAGTCACTGTTACAGTGGCAACAAGTCCTAAGAAACACGAAACAGGAGAAAAACATCAGAAAAATGAAGTCTTTGCATGAACTTTTTCTACTTTTATAAAATGGAGCTACGAAGTCAAAAAACACATAAACTGTGTTAAAGATCATAAAGCTGAACTGCTTCATTTCTGTACCACCTTAATCTCCTCACACATTGTATCTATTGGCTTATCATTAGCAGATATGTTGCTGTCAGCTGGTCCCCATGTCCTGGGTGTCCTGTGGCTTCTAGCCCTGCTGAAGCATGCTGCTTATTCTCCTTCTCCCTGGGATGCTTCATTCCCACAGGCAGTTTAAGCCCTCCAATATTGCCAGCTCAGTATCAGTGATATTAGAACCTTTTTCCTCTCTCAACTTCCAAGCAGGATAAACTAAACTAAATATTCCTTACATTCACAGTTGCTTTTCCAGGCATCAAGTCGCTTTGTAACACAGCAGAGAGCTGAAAGCATAAAGGAGCTGGGATCTGAAAACATGCATGGAAAGTGCCAATACAGGTAGGGTGCCTGGATGCGTACAGAGAGGTAGCAGAGGCAGATGCAATGAATCAGAAGATGCCAAAAGCATTAAGAACCACTCGGTGGGACAGTTAGCGGTTACGGTGAGCAAGTGAAGCACAGCACTGCAAGGGTACCAGGGACAGAAAGGCGAAGGGGACGGCACTCATGGCCCATTCCTAAATCCTGCCCTTTGAAACTGTTTGGAGAAGATGCCACCATCTGAAGCATCCCTTGCAATCTTAGGAGAGAAGCAAGACTGTATCTCTTGTAAGCTGAAAGCTAGCGTGGGTACCGCGTAACTTGGCTGCCCCACTGGAACTGCTTGCCCCTGGGTCGGTGGCTGTCGGCAATCATGAGGGCTGAGCAATCAATAGGGGAAGCTATTAGCAAGCTCAATACTGAGCATGCATTAGTCTGAGAACGTTACTCATATATGAGAAACATGTGATTGCAGCAACATACTTTAGCTCTCAGAAGAGTAGAAAAATGAGCTCATTAACTGCAGGAAGAGGGCTTGCCATCTCTCTTTGCAGAAAAATGAGAAGTACTATGCCCCAAACAATTATTTAAAAAATAAATGAATGGACCCATAGTCCTAAAAATAGATTGCACTCTCCAACCCTCTGAGCTGGCTCCTAGGAACGCTGCTGGGTACCCCTGGAGCTGAGGGAGAGCTCAGGCAGACAGAAAGGCAGGGACACAGTGGCTGGAGCCAGCGCCGTGTCCCTCTCCCGCACCCTCAGCCTGCACATCACTACTTCCTAATATCCCAGTAGCATCAGTGAACCGCTTCTGTGGCCAGAAATAAGCACTCACATCATTATGAAAGTTAAAAATGGTAGCAAGGAGAAAAAAAAAAGGCAAACATAACATAAGATTTTTGAGACTTTTGTTTCAATAATTGATTTTGCAGTTTGTCTCAAAGAAGAAAATGTTTTTCTTCTGAAGATACAGGATTGACCCTAAAGTACCTTTAGCAGAAACTGGCTAAACAGCATATTTACAAACCCTCTGCAAAAGCAGTACAGGTGATGTAGAAGTGCAATTACATTGCAATGTAAATATAGGTTTTTATATACAAACATTTGTTTTATAAACAATTGGGTTTTTAAACAATTTTTCCCTTCCTTCTTAAGAGAGAATCTTAGTTATGCAATAAAGATTTTTGTGCTTTAATCAGTGTGCAAAGTTTTAATTAAGGACATTACATACATGACGTACAATGAAAATGAACACATACATATACAGCATATACAGAATATATATATGCTAATGTTGCAATACTATAGTACCCATAATGTCAGCCATTCCCATTGTGCAAGAAATGATAAAAAATACACACATGGGAAGAAACAGTTTTAAGTCCTGGCCAATTTACTTCCAGGCTTTAAAGGCTTAAAGAATTCAGCATGTATCCTATACCCTTAGGACAAATTGGGGGTGAAAAGGGAATCGTGTATTACTAAGAACTTCTTGTAGTTCAGTCAGTTCATAGATTTGGCTGATTTTGAGTATGTCAAATAATATTTATATCTTGTACATGTAATACTTTCATGGATTAATCATTCCAGATTTTGTACATTTGGTTTTCCTAACTACTGTAATTTCAGAATTGTCCAAGAGTGAAACAAAAGCATGGTATATTCTGCAATTGTGCCCCATGAGCTGCGGGGGTGGAAGGCAAAGCATGTCTTCGCAAAAGCTACGCCACCTACATGTGGTCACATTTCCTGATGTGAAATATGAAAATGTTGAAAGAGGCTGGAAGTTTGCAAGAGTGAGCTATTTGTAAATCTATTTCTGTATCAAAGAAAGCCCGTGAAGCAAAAAGTAAACAGTGTAAGAAAAGAATACAGCAACACGACTGAAACACAAACAATGAAAATGCTGCGCTGTAAACTAATTATTAACTACAACGAGCTGAAAATAAACTGTTTCCTTTTTGCCATGTTCACTTTAATCTTCTGAGAGGCAGGAAGGGGGAAGACAAGAGGAGGCAGCAGTTTCAGACTTGTGGAGCTTATCAAATCCCAGATCGGATGATTAGAGCAAAGCTAGGAAGAAAACATCCTCTCTCCCCACCTCCCTCTCTCCCCAGAAAGGAAGCACAGCCTTTAGGACCAATCTGCAATGTTTGTTTGTTGCTCTTTAAAGGATTGCTCTGGAGAGCATTTTTCTTAAGCTGTTTTTATCTCTTTCTGGAAGCTTCAAAATAAACAGGAGTACTGGAAATGGAAGAACAGAAAATGTGACATTCTGTGGGGTTTTTTTATTAGTGAGACAAGTAAAGCAAATAAATAAGGTCCTTGGTTGTCACATAACAAAAAGCGGAAGGGAATAAGCGCTTTAAATCTGAGAAGCATCACTACAAAACCCAGGAAAAATCACCAATGGGCTGAGGGTGGGGAAAAGTGAGAAAGAGAGGGCTGTCTCTCATGCTACTTTATTATTTATTTACTTATTTTAATGATAAGATTTCATGTTGGCGAGTTCTGTATCTGGGAAAGAAAAAAAACCCCAAACGCCAAACCCCCAAAAGTCACTGTATTCTGACAGTTTGCGTTCAAAAAAAATCCTCCTGCTCTCTAGTGGCTTCCAAAAAAGACTCTCTCATAATGAAAAACAGGAAATTAAATTCTCAGGACAACACACTAGAAGTACAAATAAAAAGATTTTGCAGTGACATAATGCTTCAGCCTTAAGCGCGGGATCAAGTCTCTATTCTTTCATGCTGCCCTTAAATACAGGTCTCCCCTTAGAAAGTGAGCGTCCCAGTGTGAACTAGAATACATACAATTGTGCTACATTAATATAAACCTCTTTTCAATACAAAAGCCACACAAAAGCATTTATTTTGCTGAAATATTCTTTGGATTTTAAATGTCATTGCTATTTAGTCTAACACACACACACACACACACACACTGCTACTTTTTCTGTTTTGTTTTTCAAGATTAAGCAAATGCCTGAGCGGTGGAACTAATTAAACTGGATTTCCAGCCCGTTTGGGCTTGTAATGCTAAATTTATAGCACGATTCCCTCCTAGGCTACATCCCAGTGCTCCTGGTTCCCCCAGACCACTGGATGCCCAGTATCGAGCCACATTTGCTGGGTACACCTTGTCGCAGGTGCCAGCTAACTGCCCCTGCTGCTCCGCATCCAGCCCATCTCGCAGCAGCTAATGCACTGGAGAAAGGACCGGGAAGACAGATGCTATCCCTGAAGTCCACTCCCTGGCTGGACACAGCCTGCAAAGCTATAAAGAGGAGACTGGTGCACAGACACACCAAGTTAACAACCTAACCCCCACTTCCTCAGGAAACTGGGCTAAAAAATCTGGTTTTCTTCTTGCTGTGCTCCCCCTCCCCACCCCCAACTACACAGATGCAGTATATAAAAAAAAAAAAAAAAAAAAAAAGGTAGCATAGATGTAAGGCTTAAGGGCTACACTATATCCCCAAACAGCATCTGGATTACTGTCTCAGGCATGTTTCAGAAGTGTCATTGGCTTCCTGTTTAATATTCTTGTTTTATTGCTGCACAAAGTCAGCCTCCGCTCAAAGAGCAATATATTACTCTCACATCCTCCAAGCAGATCCTTAACGAGGATATTCTGGTTTCTTTATTCAGAGACCTTCTGTTGATATCAGCAGAAGATCAGCATATGCTTGAATGCACAACACACAGAGAAGAAGTCGGCTCTCCCTATTATAGCCACAGGATTAAAAGGACCTTGAATGACCATTCTAGGCTGCTTCCCTGCTCAAGGCAGGATCAACTACACTTACATTATTTTTTTTATTAGGCCTCCTGACCCAGTTGGGGGAAAGCAGACATGCTTTGGGGCTCTGAGTCTCTTCCTGAGCCTGAAACCTCAGCCTGGTGTCGCCCTGGTCCAGCCCTCAGCCACATGCCAGCTGGTCTGATAAGAGATCCCTGCCTGGAAACTCTGCCTTCCTTGCATTGCCATGGTTACAATGCTGCTATTACCATGCATGTTGAGCCTATTTTTAAAAGCCTGCAATGACAGGAGATGCTGGTTAAGGCCTTAATCTCAATAAGGTCTAACATTCCTCCAAGGAGTGCTTAGTATTTGTACAAGTGCCGTGCTCTGAAAACAAAAGATGGGTGGTGAACTGCCTCAGGCAGGGACTCTGCATCACCTGCATTCCAGAAAAAAAAAAAAAAAAAAAAAAAAGAGGATTCTAAAGAAGAAGGTAGTCTTGCCAGCATTAATGCGGTGGGTTAGGTTAGCAGAAAATCCATAACCACTTGTTAGAAAACAACTTGTTTGTGCTGGAGAGACAGGCATCATGGGTGGCTGGAGGAGCAAGATGCCCTTTCAGAGCTGGCTGGTGAATGAGAAGCAGAGGGAGCGAGGGGCTTTGGTGGCGAAGATGGGCATCTTTGTCTTGAATAATGAAGGAACCGGTAGATGAATGCATAGGAGAGGGTACAATGTTAAAAAAAATGAGGAAGTGGGACAAATTCCTTCTGCAAAGACATTCAGAATAGCTGGAATTATAATTTGAAGAGGCCAGAGAACAGGATGTTGCAGTAATTCAAGACATCAAATGAGCACTTAGATGTGAATTTCAACAGTGTAGTCTGAATAGCACAGGGCATTTCTTAAGAGACAGTACGAAGGAAGAATCTGCTGGTCTCAGAGTAAAGACAGAGGGAACTGGGAGATGGACAGATTTTGGCCTGACTGAGGGACACTGGTGTTGCCCATGGCAACAGTGGCGGGAGATACCGGGGAGAACTGCAGGTGGAAGGAGGGCAGGATGTATCAATGGTTATCTGTTTAGCCATGCTGAATGAGACTTGATGGCTTGGGTTCCACAAAGAAGAAAGACTCACTGAGGTTACAGCTTGGACAGCGGGAGAGGGCATTCATTTTGTGTTCCAGTCTTAAGAATCGTATATACGTACAACTACATATCTACGACTCTACGATGATTTTTATATATATTTGTATATAAATACATGTTTACAGGTTCTGTCTGTAGGCAAAGGAATCTGAAATAAAGTTGTAGTCAGAAGAATAGGAGAAGGAACACAGCTCTGCACTCCCTGCCAAAACCAGAAGTGTAAAAAGGCTTTTCCCCTGATTTCTTTCTCATAGCATGCCTGGTAACAGAGTACGTAGTAGCAAAATGCCTGCCTGTTAACCCCATAAAAAGTTAAGCAATTTTTAAAAAATTATTGTTGTAGCCAGCCCCACATCGTGCAGCTCGACAAATCCTTCCACGTTCAGAGGGCAGGTGTCCCACCACCCACACTGCCACACACCTCACGGGACACGCAGACAGCTCCTGGCCCTGTCAGCAGTCACTTAGGTGGTAAGGCATGCCTTACAATACTGGAGATGTGTATTTTGGTCCAGTGATGGATGTGTGTGTAGCCATGTGTCAAATCCGCCAGCACGCTGAATGCTGGAAACAAATGGCACTTTCAGAGCGGTGCATCTGGGTCACTGCCTGCTCTCGCTGTGCCTGCAAGGACCTTGGGGAAGAAGAGTGGAGCAGGGAAGAGCAGGCTGCAGATCTGAGCAGCTTGCTGGCCGGTCTTATCTAGGCCACTGGCTGTAAACTGGATACCCTCACCCTGGACCAAGCAGATTTTTGGTACTGTAAGGGTAAGTCTTTTGCACCCCCAAGTGACAAGGTGGCACTGGTTTATTTTCTCCCTACTCTTAGTTTTGCAGGTGTAATCAGGATTCTAAAAGCACATTCAACCTCCCCGTCGCCCCCAGTAAAACAGACCACAAATTGCTGAGGAGTAACACACAGAAAGCACACACAGGCTCCGCTTTTTAGTGCTGTAACTAGTTTGGACTTGCACATTTAGGAAATGTCACATTTCATTTTGACCTCGAATCAAGTTCACGCCGCCTTGCTGGAACACAAGACGCACCATTCATACAGCGCCCAAAGCACAGTCCCCAGCTGCAGAATGTGGGTTACCAGAAGCAGGAGACATCTGAGAAGGAGCATTCAGAGCAGCACGTGTGCCACTTTCAGCAGCGAACGCATTCGATTATGAACTCTGCAAAATGTATGAATGGTACAGGCTGATGGTACAATCCCTGGAAGTACATATCCATAACAATCCTATGGGGGTGGGGGGGGGTGGCGGGTGGGAAAACAAAAAAAAAGAGGGATGCATGCCTGAGAGTCACAAAGATGCATGACTTCTTTTTCTTTTGAGTATGCAAGCAAGCTTATTAATTTCCCCTCCAAAACCCATTTGCACAATCTGGGAGCCACTGCAAGGACCAGTTGTGAAGATTTCAACAGCAAACATAATTAGCAACAGCTAATCAATAACCATATTTCAAAATCAAACTGTACATGCCAAAAACATCAGCTTCATATTTCTCTCATATATATTTTTACAGAATTGGGAACTACAACAGTCCCACAGAGCCTCTGGCAGTGCAGCTGGATAGCCTTTGCAGAAATGCTGTCTGCCACATCAACATGCCCTTCTCACCACGCGCTGCAGTATTCACCTTGGACAACAGCCAGGTTATTTGGTCTGCTTCCTCTCCCCATGTTACATCCATGCTCACCCACTGCTTACTCCGCTTTTAATCCACCAATGCAGACAAACAGCTATAGCAAGTACTTCGAAGCACCTCATGCACAAAAGGGTATCATGAAAGGGAATTGTATTTGACCTTGTCATATATGTGTATGGGGAGTGAAAGCAGTCCAGTCTCCACAAGCAGACAGATGTATTTAAATAAAAGAACAGTAAGCAGGAAAGAGCATGCTTCCTCATAAACATGTGTGTTTTATCAACTGCCTGAACTCCAAATCACTTCCCTTTTCCAGACAAACACCTCTGAGTCATATCATTCAGCTCTGTTAAAGTTTCAACAGCTGACTGACTGCCGTTTCATGCGAAGAGGGGAACGGGATGTGGACTGAACATCAGCTAGTCAAATGCAGAAAAGTATTTAAACAGAAGCAGAAAATCTCACAAGGAGAGGGCTTCCAGTACCAAGACTATGTAAGAGGCAGAAAATAAAAAGCTGCAGCTCTGCAGTAACAGATGTGTATCATACAGCTGGGACCATTTACGTCTGTAGAGTTTCCACTGCACCAGCAGTAACAGAAGACTTTTTCCCTCCTGGGCAAGCTGTTTCTCTCTCTAGGATTCACAGCAGAGCAATTACAAGCTTCCTAAAAGTCCTGTGAATCGTTCAAGGCTTGCAGTAGCTACAGCTCCTGACCCAGACTGACTGCAAGCATTAGTAGAGAGCAAGGCAGTAGGAAACGTGGTGGCCCTGTTCCAGGTTTAAACACCAGCAAGCATGGACTTCAGCAAGTTCTGCCTTTGCTTGCCTTGAAAATGTCCAGTGGTCCTTTTGCTATCAATGATGCAAAAAAGTAAAGCTGTAACAGGTCTGTTTATGAAGGCTGACTCCCTCGCTTCGCCTACAAAGCAGTGTCACCCTTCAAGTGTCAGGCTTACCTCTCATTTTGAGGGGGGAAGTGCTGGCATCTGAACAAGCACGTATAAAGTGACAAGGGCATATAAAGCATTTTGTAAGCTTGGAACAAAACCCTGTTTGTAGGATTCACTTGGTGAAAGAATTTATGTTAACAGAGCAAGCTATTTATAGCAACTCTCCATAGAAATGAACTGTCTCTTGGTTCCTGTCCTCATGAAATGCAGCTTTCTAACCAGAGAAACCCTCTCTTTACTCTAAATGCACGGGTGAAGGGGGGCACGGAGAAGGGGAAGCTGCTCCCAGGCATACACCCTGCCACCTCCAGTTGTACTGGAGATAAGGTCTCCCTGTGCTGTGGGCACAAAAGGTCACTCAGGGTTTGAGCCCCCCCCCCGTGACACCCCTCCCCAGCGCCCTTGCCAACCTGCCATGGTGAAAGAGCTGCCTTGCCACAGCTCACAGCTCCGAGCTGTGCCTGTCCTGCTGACGCATAACCGAGGTGGACTGCTCCTCCCAGGCTCCTCAAGCCACACAAGCTAAATTACAGACTCTTAGCCAACATTTTAATTTGAGTATACATAAGGAAAAGACTACAGTTCGTTGAAACAGTGCAGGGACAAACCAGGAGGGGAGAGATTCCGGTCTCTTCCAGGCCAGCCCTTCAGAAGATCCCAAACCAGAGAATGTTCACATACGCTCACATTTCATACATTCTCCAAAATGAAACTATACGTACTTGAATCCTGATCACACACTGCCAGCCAGCTAGAAACCCACACCCACGTATACACCCCTTGCCAGGTTTGCAAAATCATCGCACAATCTCACCTACTTTTTACAAATGACCCAGATCTACAGTCTGCTTACTCTCCAAGCTTAATTAATTATTTCTACAAGTTTGCTCAGACAAGAAGCTGAGCAAACTGCAGGCACATGACTTTTCCTAATGAAACAAAAAGCTGTATTGGAAAAAAAAAGGCAAAATAGAGCAGGTTCGCTGTTTCAAAGTACAAAGAAGCTGATAAACAAATCAGAAACTAAAACACAGGAATGCAGACAGAGTCATTTCTTTTGTTTAAATATTTCCACAAATAAGATGCAATTAATTCTCTACATCCA